>NW_025798627.1:4950168-5305712 GCF_021613505.1 Equus quagga | reverse complement strand
CAATCTTCCTCCACTTTGTATGAGGGATGCCTCCACAGCATGGCTGAGGAGAGGAGTAGGTCCACATCCGGGATCTGATCCTGTGAACCTGTGAACCCCGGCCACTGAAGCAGAGCACACAGAACTTTAGCCGTTCGGCCACAGCCTGGTACCAGCTTCCTAAATGTTTGTTCTTTCCATCCTGTACTTTTTTTGGTTTTTTTTGTTTGTTTTTTGTTTTATTGTTTTTTTTATTTTTTTGAGGAAGATTAGCCCTCAGCTAACTACTGCCAGTCCTCCTCTTTTTGCTGAGGAAGCCTGGCTCTGAGCTAACATCCATGCCCATCTTCCTCTAGTTTATACATGGGACGCCTACCACAGCATGGCTGCCAAGCAGTGCCATGTCCGCACCCGGGATCCGAACCAGCGAACCCCGGGCCTCCGAGAAGCGGAACGTACTAACTTAACCGCTGCGCCACCGGGCCAGCCCCCCGTCCTGTACTTTTTATCTTCAGAATTCAGTGCTCCTAACACAAGGCCTAAACCATAGCTTAATAATTACATTTTAATAAATATATTTATTAAAAATATTTTTAAATTAAATAATTAGCTTAATAAACATAATTTAACTGAATGAATAAATGAGCAAATGTATCCTAAAATCATACAAGTTTTATGCACAAAGATATTCACAGAATTATTTACCATGGCGGAAAATGAACAATAATCTAAAGCTAATAAAACAAATAAATAGCTTATATTATAATTCCTGTGAATACAGAAGTAGTCATTAAATATGATCATTTGGATAACTTTTAGCAAGGATGCTGAGGAGAAGGGCAAGACTGTGCAAATCTCCACCATTACATGATGGCACTCTGCAGTATGTACATAGCTTACGTCTAGGTGCCTGTGCTGCCACCCCACTGCATGAGGACCTTGAGGGCAGATGTCCTGCCCATTCAATCTTGTGTCTCCACTGCCTATTGTATGGTGTAAAGTAAGCATTCGGTAAATATTCTCAATTAAATTAATAAAACTAAAACAACTGCTGTAAAAGATAATGATGCTAAGACTTAACAAAGGAATCAGCTTTCTTATACTTTGCTCCTGTTGGAATAAAAACAGGGACACTTTTAAAAAATAGCTTATCAGGAAATAATGAATGCACATACTCTATGCTGTAGCAGTTCCATTTTTAGATACAGACTATTCTGTAGGAGATGTATACAAGAATGTGCATAGCATCACTGTGCTTAACTGCAAAATGCCAATAACACCAGCTATGATGTATTGAGTACTTATGAAATACCAGGAGCTCCGCTTCTGTGTTATGTAAATTCATTTTACCCACAACATAGTCTTAAGAGTGATATAGTATTTTTTTATTAATCTACGACATTTTAAGCGGAGGAAGATTAATTCATTTACTCAAGTTCATTTAGGTAGGAAGTATCAGAACCCTACTCTCTGGATCGGAACTCATGATGCTAAGCTGGCTCAGACAAACACCCACCTTTGGATACCAGTTCTACGTACATCATAAGAATGGATGAATGTAAATTGTGATACATGCATGCAAAGGAATAATATAGAGCAAAGAAAATGAATGAACTAGACTACCTGCACTGACCTAGTGAATTTCAGACAAAAAAAGTTGGAGATTAACACTATATTTATGCTTCTACGCACCCCTTGGACACCTGGCCAAGTCTTATCTACAAATAGCTCATCATCATTTCTCTCTTTACATCGGTTATACCATGTATTAAGCAGAAAAAGAAAGGATAAATACAAAGATTCCAGTCATTATGTTATCCCATGAGGTAGTTTGCTGTTTTAAAGAAATATTTTTGATCTACCAAATAATCAAACACAAATTTGGTCATCATCACACAAAAAGCTAATAATTATTTTTTCTTCCTCAACTACTATGTCTGAACCTTACAATTGTTATTGATAACTTAATTTAATGTAATAATTGGTTCTTCTTCTGGCCAATTAACTACTTCGGAAGAACATCTATAATAGTTTTGCTATAAGTTCTCAGTTCATTTGATTATCAGTATCAGCACTATCATAGGTTTTGTTACAATCAATTAAATTAATCTCACTAATTGCACCAGTATTACATCAAATAGCATTTAAATTAGAAACTATTATTATTGCAAAATAAACGCCTTGCATTTACAATAATATTTTTCATATCCTTCTCAACAAAATCAACCTTTTCTCATATACCAAATATTTTCACGGACAGGGGGATAAATCAAGAGTAAAGTCTGTTAGCTCTGCACTTCAAGTTTCTTGTGGAAACTCATATATGCTCCATCTTAAACTACAAAATTGTGGTGAAATGGTTTCCTAATGTGACTTGTGTTTAAGTAATACCCATCTTCCAACAGCTAGTAAAATTTTAGTCAAGTTAACTAAAGTTTCCAATTCCAACTAATTGCCCTAGTGGATAAGTCTCACGTTGTCATCGATGACTAGCGCCTGGACAGTGAAAGCATGTACGTGAACTGCATTTTCCATTTATAAATTCCCGTAGACTGAGACTTTACTGTTCGGTAGATTTATTCCTTGGGCTTCTCCTGCCAAGATCTCAGATGTTTGCTTTGAGCTACTTCTGACTCATCCGGGCGAGCATGCATGTTAATTCTTCTTGAGTAAAGGTACATGCTGTTTCCCATCTTTGTTCCCTGGCATCTTACTTAATTATCTGTTGAACTTCTTGCATCCATTGTTTTATAAGCAGTGTTATCCATCCAGGCCACTTGCCATGCTTTTCATTTCTCCTGAAATATCATGTCTTCAAAGTTACCAATTTCTGATACTAAATCTTTTTTGCCTGTTTTGCTGTATTAAAGGTGAATTTGGCTTGGCCTAGGACTCCTAGCCCCGTGCCAGCTTTGTCTAAGATTCTTTTGGGCATCTAGGCCAATATTTATTTACCCTTGGGACACGTTGATGCCATTGGGTCCTTATTACATGATCCAGTTCGGATATATGTTTTGGACCTAAAAGTGCTGAGTCCACTAAAATCGTCTCCTGGAGGCAGTAGCTCACCCTATTAGAGCTGTACACTTGAGTATGCCAGAGGACCTGCACCGACACTCTCAGTGTTACTAACAGTGCATATTTGATTCCACAAAGTTACCCTCAAAGTAACAGCAACTTTTGTTTGCCGAATGTTCTTTATCTTAGTTATTCACCTCAATCCATAAAAACATGGTTTATAGGCAATAGGGCACATGATAATATAACAATTCAGTCACATAGTATATAGCATGTATTTTATGTCTAATATACATGGGCATTTCTTAACAAACCATCACACAATGATTTCTGTTTTTGTTATTGGACAAAGTCTCAAAATAGGTCCTGTTTAGTAACACAACCTATAAAACTGGAACCATAAGATAAAACAACATTATGATTATTGCAAGCTTTCCTACTCAGGGCATTATTAGCATCCCTGAGGTACATCACATAGGAGGACTTTATATTGAATATTTATGGAATCAGCTAGGACCCATCTTGGAGCTTCAATGTCTTTGTAACTGTTTCAAATAATAGCGGAGGCTCTGGTTGGCAAATAGCTTTGCCCTTATGAATATCTGTAAATAAAGCTAAAAATTACATTATTCTCTTGATTTCATCCCTTTACAAATTCCAAAGTAATATTACTTCTTTTTCACTTTTTGCATTATTCATCTACTGTTTCTCCTTTTCCTCAACTTTAACCTTTGCTTCTTCATATTTATTACGAATTTTACCCAGATACTCTACTGTGGTGTGGGACTATCAAGTTCAAGAAAGAGAGAGACTCATAAAGCTGGTGTTGACAAGAGTCTAACCAATGTTTCTGCTTTGTTCCCTCCCAGTCATATGGAGTAGGGATGAATGAGTACAAAATTACAATAGTGTCTCATTCACCGGGAAGCAAAAAAGTTAACTTTTTTGTGTGCGTGTGAGGAAAGTTCGCCCTGAGCTGATATCTGTTGCCAATCCTCCTTTTTTTTTTTCTTTTTCCTTGAGGAAGATTAACCCCAAGCTAACGTCTGTGCCAATCTTCCTATACTTTGTATGTGGGACGCCTCCACAGCGTGGCTGATGAGTGGAGCAGGTCTACCCCCGGGATGTGAACATGTGAATCCAGGCCGCTGAAGCTGAGTGTGTGGAAATTTAACCAATCATTGGCCATTCCCTTTGGTTTTCTTAACTCCATTTCACTTTAGAGTAAATGTAATTTCTCTAAACAAACCTTCTCTGGCTCTCCAGACTTGGTTATATTTCTAAAAGGATTCTGTACACCTCCTTTGTAAATGTTGTCACAGAGAAATTAATTCTCACAATGGGTGAGGATGAAGGAAATAAATTATGAAGGGGAAGTTTGTGTTGCTGCTGCTGCGCTGTTTGCTGCTTTGTCACTAGTACTTGGCATGATTCTTTGGACCCAGTAGGTGCTTAAAAATATTCATTGATTTAATAAATAAACTTATTATTTGGTGCTCAAAAGACACATTTAAAGCAGAAAGTATAGAAATGAAGCTTTGATCTTAATATTAGGATCTCTTTTTTTTAACTGGAAATGATTAAAGTTAACTTGAACAATCTTTTTGAGTCAGTGAATTTCCTAACGAATAGCTTTCCTATCCATAGATATTGGGGTAAGATTTTTATTTGATTTAAAACCATTTCTGTCTTTGCATTTTCTCGTACGCTTAATATGAAGACAGATTAGCATGCAAAGTATCTTTTCCATTCTTGTGCTGGAAAAAGGTACTCATCAAGTAAAAAAAAAACCTGCATAGGATACCCAGTGGACTCTAAATGGCCAAAACTAAATTTTAAATAAAATATTCCAAGTATTTAAGAATATTAGAATTGTAAATAACTAATACTTGAACACAAAGGGTTTTAATGAGGTCTTGCAAATGTGGCTTAACTTCTTAATTCATCAATATTTTGGGTATGAAAAGAAAAATAAATAATGGGGATTGAACACACCTAAATTGACATCAAAGAAAAGAAATAGGCTTGTGGCAAACACCAAAGTTTGATCTCCAGATTTATATAAAAGTATGATGAAGTTATAGAACATGTTGTTTGCTTAAGTAGATGGAATGCCTATATCTTTTGTGGCTTTTCCAGAATGTTCACATAGATGCAGCTTGAAATAAAGCCTCAGAGAAATACTGACAGAATTCAAGTATGTCCTCAGCTATTCATTAACTTCAATTGAATATAGATTAACTGTGGGATATAGGTTAAATACAAAGGAGCACATTTTAAGAAGACAGTATTTCTATGTTAGTCTTTAAAAATATATAATAGGCCTTGAAATGCTCTTATCTCTCTCCAGTACTAAATCAATCCTAGTCGTCTTTTTGGTTTTAACTAAAATTTATATCCTTCATGCCTTTCTGCTCCAAGTTTATTCATTTTTTCTCTGTTCCCTAAAGCCATCGCTGAGTATGGCACTCCATATTTTAGAAATAGCTTTATTGAGATATAATTCACATACCATAAATTTCACCCATCTAAACTTCACAGTTCAATGGTTTTTAGTGTATTCAGAGTGTATTTTTAGTGTATGCAGAGCAAGCATCAACACCATCTAATTTTAGTCTATTTTCGGTCATCCACAAAAGAAATCCTGTACATGTTACCAGTCACTCATCTTTTGTATGGGAATATCCAGTTGTTCCAGCATCGTTTTTTGAAAAGATTATTTTTTCATTGTTGAATTGTCTGAGTATTCTTGGCAAAAATTCATTGATCATATATGCAGGAGTTTATTTCTGAATTCTCCATTCTGTTCCACAGATCTATCTATCTATACTTATGCAAGTAGCCTGCTATCTTGATTGCTATAGCTTCATTAGTAAATACTGAAATTGGAAAGTGTGAAACGTTCAACTTTGTTCTTCTTTTAAAGATTGTTTTGGCTAATCTCAGTAGATGGCATTCTCACATGTATTTTATCAGCGTGGTAATATCTTTGGTAGAAATTGTGTTGAATTTATAGGTCATTTGGGGAATTATTGCCCTCTTAACAATGTTGTCTTCCTATCCATGGATCTGGGATATTATTTGATTTATTTAGGCATTTAATTTCTTTCAACAATGTTTTGTAGTTTTCAGTTTACAAAAGCCGCCCTTTTGGGTGTTATATTTGTTCCCAATTAGTTTATTCATTTTTGAAATATACATTATAAGTGGATAGAAATAGATTTTTTATTTTGACCTTTTATCCTGTAACTTTGCTGAATTTTTTTACCAGCTCTGAGATTTTTGTGTATGTGTATATTTTTAAAGTTTTTATACATAAGAATATTTCATCTGCAAACAGATATAATTTTATTTCTTCCTTTACAGTCTGGATGATTTTTATTTCTTTTTCTTGCCTAATTACCCTGGCTGGAACTTCCAGTACAATATTGAGCAGGAAAGGCAAGAACAGGTATCTTTGTCTAGTTCCTTATCTTAGTGGGAAAGCAATCAGTCTTTCGCCAATAAGTATGATATTAGCTGTTGGTTTTTAATAGATGCTCTTTATCAGGATGAAGAAGTTCCTTTCTATTCCCACTTTTTTAGTGTTTTTATCACAAAAGGGTGTTCAATTTTGTCAAATGCTTTTCCTTCATCATTGAGATGATCATGTCATTTTTGTCCTTTATTCTATTAATATAGTGCATTAAATAACTGATTTTCTGATATTAAACTAACTTTGCTTCCTGGGATAAAATTCACCTGTTCATTGTATATAATTCTTTTTATATGTTGCTGAATTTGTTTCTAATATTTTGTTGAAAGTTTTTTAGTCTATGTTCAAAATAAATATTGGTCTTAATATTACTTTTTTATGTTGTCCTTGTCTCATTTTCATATCATGGTAATATTGACCTCATACAATGATTTAGGAAGCATTTTTACTCTTCTAATTTTTTGACACATTTGTAAGGAATTTGTATTATTTTTTTCTGCAAATACTTGCTAGAATTTACCAGTAAAATCATCTAGGACTGAGCTTTTCTTGTGGAAAATTTTTTTTCAATTATTTTATTGAGGTCATAATGGTTTATAACATTGTGTAATTTTAAGTGTACATGATTATACATAAGTATCTGTAAACACTGCATTGTGCTCACCACCAATAGTCTAAATTTTATCCATCACCATACATAAGTGCCCCTTTACCCCTTTTGCCCTACTCCCAACTCCCTTCCCCTCTGGTAATCACTAATCTGTTCTCTTTATCCATGTGTTTGTTTATCTGCCACATATGAGTGAAATCATGCAGTATTTGTCTTTCTCTGCCTGGCTTATTTCGCTTAACTTCATACCCCAAAGGTCCATCCATGTTGTCTTTTTTATGGCTGAGTAGTATTCCATTGTATATATATACCACATCTTCTTTATCCTTTCATCAGTTGATGGGTACTTGGGTTGCTTCTACATCTTAGCAATTGTGAATAATGCTGCAATGAACACATAAATCTCTTTGAATTGTTGATCTCAAGTTATTTAGATAAATATTCAGTAGTGGGATAGCTGGACTCTATGGTATTTCTATTCTTAATTTTTTGAGAAATCTCTGTACTGTTTTCCATTGTGGCTGCACCGGTTTGCATTCCCACCAGCAGGGTATGAGGGTTCCCTTTTCTCCATATCCTCTCCAACATTTGTTATTTTTTGTCTTGTTAACTATAGCCATTCTGACAAGTGTCAGGTAACATCTCAGTGTAGTTTTGATTTGCATTTCCCTAATAATTAGTGATGTTGAACATCTTTCCATATGCCTGTTGGCCATCTGTAGATCTTCTTTGGAAAAATGTCTGTTCATATCCTCTGCCCATTTTTAGAGCAAGTTTTGTGGTTGTTGTTGTTGAGTTGTGAGTTCTTTCCATATTTTGGAAATTAACACCTTGTGGATATATGATTTGAAAATATTTTCTCCCAGTTTGTGGATTGTGTTTTTGTTTTGTTCTTGGTTTCCTTTGGTTTGCAGAAGCTCTTTAGTCTGATGTAGTCCCATTTGTTTATTTTTTCTTTTGTTTCCCTAGCCTGAGTAGACATTGTATTAAAAAAGATGCTTCCAAGACCAATGGCAAAGAGTCTACTGCCTATATTTTCTTCTAGGAGTTTTATGGCTTCAGGTCTGCCATTCAAGGCTTTAATCCATTTTGAGTTAATTTTTGTGTATGGTGAAAGATAACGGTCTACTTTCATTCTTTTGCATGTGGCTGTCAAGTTTTCTCAACATCATTTATTGAAGAGACTTTCCTTCTCCATTGTTTGCCCTTGCTTCCTTTGTCAATGATTAGTTGTCCATAGATGTATCATTTTTGTTTCTGGGCTTTCAGTTCTGTTCCTTTGATCTGTGTCTCTGTTTTTGGGCCAGTGTCATGCTGTCTTGACTACAATAGCTTTGTATTATAATTTGAAGTTGGGGATTGTGATGACTCCAGCTTTGTTCTTTATTCTCAAGATTACTTTAGCTATTCGAGTTTTTTGTCGTTCCAGATAAATTTTAAGATTTTTTGTTCTATTTCTGTGAAGAATGCCATAGGGGTTGTGATTGTGATTGTACTGAATCTATAGATTGCTTTAGGTAATATGGACATCTAAACTATGTTTAATCTTCGAGTCCATGAGCATGGAATATCTTTCAATTTCTTTATGTCATCTTTGATTTCTTTAAACAATTTCTTATTTTTCAGTGTATAGGTCTTTCACCTCCTTGGTTAAATTTATTCCTAGATAATTTACTCTTTTTGTTGCAATCATAAATGGGATTGTATTCTTGAGTTCTCTTTCTTCTATTTCATTATTAGTATGTAGAAATGCAATTGATTTTGTACCCTGCAATTTTGCTGTAGTTGTTGATTATTTCTAACAGTTTTCTGGTGGATTCTTTAGGATTTCCTTTATATAGGATCATGTCATCTGCAAACAGTGAGAGTTTCACTTCTTCCTTGCCAATTTGGATACCTTCTATTTCTTTTTCTTACCTAATTTCTCTAGCAAAAACCTCCACTACTATGTTGAATAAGAGTGGTAAGACTAGACACCCTTGTTTTGTTCCTGTTCTCAGAGAGATGGATTTCAATTTTTCACTGTTGAGTATGATGTTGGCTATGGGTTTGTCATATGTGGCATATGAGGTATTTTCCTTCTATACCCATTTTACTGAGAGGTTTTATCATAAATGGATGTTGGATCTTGTCAAATGCTTTCTATGTATCTATTGAGATGATCGTGTGATTTCTACTCCTCATTTTTATTTGAGGCAGATTAACCCTGAGCTAACTGCTGCCAATCCTTCTCTTTTTGCTGAGGAAGACTGGCCCTGAGCTAACATCCATGCCCATCTTCCTCTACTTTGTATGTGGGACACCTACCACAGCATGGCTTTTGCCAAGTGGTGCCATGTCTGCACCCGGGATCCAAACCAGTGAACCCGGGGGCCTCCAAGAAGAGGAACATGCGAACTTACCTGCTGCACCACCAGGCCGGCCCCTACTCCTCATTTGGTTAATGTAGTGTATCACATTGATTGATTTGCAGATGTTCAACCATCCCTGTGTCCCTAGAATAAATCCCACTGGATCATGGTGTATGATTCTTTTAATGTATTGCTGTATTCAGTTTGCCAATATTTTGTTGAGGATTTTTGCATCTGTGTTCATTAGTGAAATTGGTCTGTAATTTTTCTTCTTTGTATGGTCCTTGTCTGGTTTTGGAGTCAGGGTGATGTTGGCCTCATAGAATGAGTTAGGAAGTGTTCTATCCTCTTCAATTATTTGGAATAGTTTGGGAAAAATAGATATTAAGTCTTCTTTGAATGTTTGGTAGAATTCTCCAAAGAAGTCATCTGATCCTGGACTTTTGTCCTTTGGGAGGTTTTGGACTACTGTTTCAATCTCTTTACTTGTGATTGGTCTATTTAGATTCTCTATTTCTTCTTGAGTCAGTTTTTGGAGGTTGTATGAGTCTAAGAATTTATCCATTTCTTTTAGGTTATCCAAATTATTGGGATATAGTTTTTCATAGTGTTCTCTTATAATCCTTTGTACTTCTGTGGTATCCATTGTAATTTCTCATCTTTCATGCCCACTTGTATTTATTTGAGCCTTCTCTCTTTCTTTCTTGTTGAGCCTAGCTAAGGCATTGTCACTTTCATTTATCTTCTCAAAGAACCAGCTATTAGTTTCATTGATCTTTTCTATTGTTTTTTTCGTGTCTATTTCATTTATTTCTGCTCTAATTTTTATTGTTTACCCCCTTCCACTGACTTTGGGCTTTGTTCTTCTTTCTCTAGTTCTGTTAGGTGTAGTTTAAGACTATTTATTTGAGATTTTTCTTGTTTTTGAGGTGCATCTGTATTGATATGAATTTCCCTTTTAGAATTGCTTTTGCTGCTTCCCACAAGAGTTGTTATATTTTCATTTTCATTTATCTTCAAATTTTTTTTAATTTCTTTACTGATCTAATGGTCGTTCAGTAGCATATTATTTAGTCTCCACATGTTTGTGACTTTCCCAGCTTTTTTCTTGTAGTTGATTCCTAGTATCATAAGATTGTGGTCAGAAAAGATGCTTGATATGATTTCAATCCTCTTAAATTTATTAAGGCTTGCCTTGTTTCCCAACATATGGTCTATCCTTTCGAATGTTCCTTATGAACTTGGGGAGAATGTGTATTCTGCTGCTTTGGATATATTAAAGTGCATCTGGCCTAGTTTTTCATTCAAGCTTACTACTTCCTTGTACACTTTCTGTCTGGATCATCTACCCATTAATGTAAGTGGGGTGTTGAAGGCTCCTACTATTATTGTGTCATTGTTAATTTCTTCATTTTGGTATGTTAATAGGTGCTTTATATACTTTGGTGCTCCTGTGTTAGGGGCACATATATTCATAAGTGTTATGTCCTCTTGGTAGAATGTTGCTATTGTCATTATACACTTCCTGCCACTTTTTCTCTCATTGATTTTTTATCTTGAAGTCTGCTTTGTCTGATATAAATATGGCAATACCTGCTTTCTTTGGCTTGCCATTTGCCTTGAGTACCATTTTCCATCCCTTCACTTCAGGCCTGTATTTGTCTTTATAGCTGAGATGTGTTTTCTGGAGACAGCATATTGTTGGGTCTTGTTTTTTAATCCATCCAGTCACTCTGTGTCTTCTGATTGGAGAATTTAATCCATTTACATTTAGAGTGCTTATTGACATATGCAGACTTAGTACTGCCATTTTATCTCTTGTTTTCTAGTTGTTCTATATTTCCATTGTTTCTCTTCCCTTGTATTTCTGACTGCTACTTCAGTTTGGTGGTTTTCTGTGATGGTTTGCTCAATATTTACGATTTGTGTCTCTGCTCTGATTCTTTATTTAGTGGTTACCATGATATTTGTATAAAAGATCTCATAGATGAGATGGTCCATTTTCTGATAGCCTGTGATCTGCATCAGCTTAAGCAGGTTTCATCTGTTCCTCTTCTCCTTCTCAGTTATTGTTGTCGCAAATTTTCTGTTCTGTGTTGTGAGTTTGTGACTACATTGAAGTGTTTGTACTTATTTTTTAGACTTTCCTTCCCTTTATCTTTTATGTTATAATTAAGTGTTTACTAACCTATTCCAATAGAGAGCTGCAATTTTCTGATTTTTCTCTGTCTATTTATCTCTTTGCTCCAGGCTTGGTAAAATTTTGCCTTTTTGTTTCAGGTATGAGGGCATCCTTGGTAATTTTTTGTAAGGGATGTCTAGTGGTGATGAACTCCCTCAGCTTTTGTTTATCTGGGAAAGCTTTTATTTCTTTTTTTTTCCTGAAGAAAATTAGCCCAAAATAACATCTGCCACCAATCCTCCTCCTTTTGCTGAGGAAAACCAGCCTTGAGCTAACATCCATGCCTATCTTCCTCTACTTTATATGAAGATGCATGGCCTGACAAGCTGTGGGTAGGTCCACACCTGGCATCCAAACAAGCGAATCCTGGGCTGCTGAAGCAAAACATGCAAATCTAACCGCTGTGTCACTGAGCTGGCCCCTGGGAAAGATTTTATTTCTCCATCATATCTGAACAATAATTTCATTGGATAGCATATTATTGGCTGAAAGTTTTTGTTTTTCATAATTTTGAATTTATCATTCCATTCTCTCCTAGCCTGTAAGGTTTATGCTGAGAAATCTTCTGAAAACCTGATAAGGGTTCCTTTGATTATTCTCTTTTGCTTTGCTGCCCTTAATCTTTTTTCTTTGCCATTGACTTTTGCCAGTTTTACTACTATATGCCTTGGAGATTTTCTTTTTATATTGATGTAATTGGGAGTTCTATTGACTTCATCTACTTGTAAGCCCAGTGCCTTCCTCAGGTTTGGGAAGTTCTCAGCTACTATTTCTCTGAACAAGCTCTCTGCTCCTTTCTCCCACGCTTCTCCCTCTTGAATACCTATTATCTTATGTTTCATTTCTTAATTGAGTTGGATATTTCTCAAGGAATTTCTTCACTTTTTTTTAGCCTTATTTCTCTCTTCTCCTTCAGCTGAAGCATTTCTATATTTTCAACTTCTAAATTACTAATTCTCTCCTCTATAACATCAGTTCTCTTTTTGAAGGATTCTAAATTGTTTTTTAATCTCATTCATTATCTTCTTCATCTCCAGAATTTTTGTTTTAGACTCTCAGTCTCTTTGATGACTCATTGATTCTTCTCATTGAACTGACTTTCTGAGTTTTCTTGTAATTCCTTGAGTTTCTTTATGACAACTATTTTGAATTCTCTGTCATTTAGATTGCTAATTTTTGTGACTTCAAGATTGGTTTCTGGAGACCTATCCTTTTCCTTATGTTCTGAAGTTGCTGTGTTTTTCATGGTGTTTTATGTACTGATCCTTTGATGAAGCATTTGTAGTCGTATCAAGTTGCAGATTCCACCTGCCACCTCTGGGGCAGGGCAGGTACTGTATTTTCTGAACCTACTGTGTCTGCTGAAAATTGTGCCAGTAGGGCTTGTCTGTGTTTGCCTGTTGGCTGCATCACTTGGTGGGTCACACACACACATGTGCTGGTGCTCTGGTGTGGAATTGCTTCCTTAGTCAAGGACCAGTTGTGCTAGGCAGGAGGGGAGGGACACTTTCTTTCACATGTGCAGGGCTGCTTTGAACCCACAGGTAGTTTGCCTGGGCTGCTGTGCTTGGTGGGGGAGCCCACATGGTTGCTGAGCTGCACCACTCATTGTGGAGTGTTCCTACAGGCTGAGCTGCAAGTCTGCAAAGTGCTCACTTGCAGGCCTACCTGACCACCCAAATCCTCTTACAGTTTTTTGCAACCTGCTGTGTGGGGAACCACAAACTAGATTGCTGCTGCTGGGGCAGAGGAGGGATCTGCTCACATCCTTCCACTGCTTCCCCTGCATCCAGTACCCCGACCTTTAATAGTCTGGCTGCCCAGATCTTTCTGACATCCTGTTGTGCTTTGTGGGGAATCCTCTGTTGGTTAATAAATGTCTGTTTGGTTGTAACTTTGGAGGGAGAGACTAAGGAAACAACTCACTCTGCCATGATGTTGATGCCACTCTGGAAAATTTTTAAATTATTAATTCTATCTCTTTGCATTTCATAGCTCTGTTCAAGATTGTCTATTCTTCTTGGGTTAATTTTGATAGTTTGTGGCTTTCTATAAATTGTTCTAGTTATTCTAAGTTATCTAGTTTTTCTAGCACACAGCCCACCCCTCCCCCTGAGCATAAACTATGTGCCATTGTTCTGAAGCTGGGGGTAAGAACAACAGACTATTTCTCAAGGACTGACACCCCTGATCTACACAGTTGTTTGCTGGGAGGAGGAAGCTGGTCTTCTTCACTTGCCTCTCCTGACAAGGAACCCTCCTTCTACTGTGGGTCTAGATAGAGTGAAGATGACCAGGACCCAATATTCTAGGCTTTCCATGTCTGGTGTGAATCTTTCACCCTAACAACCGAGGCTGGGGAAAACAAGGAAGTGCTGGCCTCTCAGCCACATTTGCCTCGACTAGAGCATCTGCAACATGGAGGTGGGCAATATTGGAGGATGAGATATGCTGGTGGTCTGCCCCTTCAGTGAAAAACACAGTAACCCTAGACTGGAATCTGAGAGGAGCAGGAGACCTGTTTTCCTGGTGTGCCCTCCTATAGAAGAGCTTCTGTCTCACTAGAACTGAGCTGGTAGGATGAATGATTTTGATTCAAAGTGCTATAGATTTTCACTGTCTTTACCAAGATTTAGTAGATTTCTGGTATCAATATTTCTACATTTACTGCATCATCTTAAGACAATTAACAGACATTGTAAATGTGTGTGTTTGTGTTTAAATTTTTATATGTTTGCTTTTCTGAGAAGAATAGCTAGGAGGCTCTTCCAGATCACCATTCACAGAGTGTCTCCCTTCTTGTACACCACTCCTGCTTATCACATGATCATGTATTTCTTTGCATAACTATCTAAATCTTTCATTTATGTATGCCTTCTTCTACGAGGCTGATCAATGTTCTGGATCTACCAAGGTACACTAAATGTATGGTTTGGATCAGCATTTGACCTTAAATGGTGAGTTAGTTTCTTTGAACATTCATTTTGTGATCAGTAAAAATGATAATTGTACTATTTCCTGAACAGAGATTTAACTAGAATCAAATCACATCATTCTCCTCCTCTATAATCTCCTGGCTTTCTCATAATTTCATATTCCTTACTTTAGAGCATAATTATAGATGGCCCAGGCCTACGTCTCCAGTGACACTTTTAGCCTCTATGTTTCCTTTGTGAACATATTTGAAATTTTTCATAGTTCAGTGCTTTTGGAGATACCATTCCATTGCCTGGGATACATTTCCTCTATGCATATTTAATCCTACACAACTTTCAAACCTCAGCGTGTATAAACCCCCAGTCTATTACCATTTAGTTAACTTTCCCCCCTCTGAGATTTTTTATGATACTATTGGGGGATAGCTCCATCCTTTTCATAGTTTATCAAGATCTTTGATTTACTTTCCATCTCATTACTAGAATATGGTCCAGAACATTTTACTTTTATTTTATTTACGTATTTTTTAACTTTAATTTTTATAGCAGTAACATTGGATTATAACATATATATATATTATAACTTTCAGATGTACATTATAATATATTTCAAATTCTGTGTAGATTACATCATGTTTACCACCCAAAGGCTAATTATAATCCATCACCACACATGTGTGCCTAATCACCCCTTTCACCCTCCTCCCTCCCCCCTTCCCCTCTGGTAACCACCCATCCAATCTCCATTGCTATGTATTTGTTTTTTATTGTTTTTATCTTCTACTTATGAGTGAGGTCATATGGTATTTGACTTTCTCCTTCTGACTTATTTCACCTAGCATAATACCCTCAAGGTCTATCCATGTTGTCACAAATGGCCAGATTTCATCATTTCTTATGGCTCAGTAGTATTCCATTGTACATATATACCACATCTTTATCCATTCCTCTTTTGATAGGCCCCTAAGTTGCTTCCAAGCCTTGGCTTTTGTGAATAAGGCTATGATGAACATAGGGGTGCGTGTATCTTTATTCATTTGTGTTTTCAAGTTCTTTAGATAAATATACTTCAGTGGAATAGCTGGATCATATGGTATATCTATTCTTAAATTTCTGAGGATAATCCATACTGTTTTCCATAGTGGCTGCACCAGTTTACATTCCCACCAGCAGTGTACGAGGGTTCCCTTCTCTCCACATCCTCTCCAACACTTTTTGTTTCCTGTCTTGTTAATTATAGCCTTTCTGACCAGAGTGAGGTGATACCTCATTGTAGTTTTGATGTGCATTTCCCTGATAGCTAATGATGTTGAACATGTTTTCATGTACCTTTTGGCCATCCGTATATCTTCTTTGGAGAAATCTCTGTTCAGAACTTTTGCCCATTTTTTAATTGAGTTGTTGGTGATTTTGTTGTTGAGACATATGAGTTCTTTGCATAATTTGGATATTAACCCCTTATCTGATATATGGTTTCCAAATATCTTATCCCAATTGTTACGGTATATTTTGGTTTTGTTGATGGTTTCTTTTGCTGTGCAGACGTTTTTAGTTTGATGTGGTCCCATTTGTTTATTTTTTCTTTTCTTTCCCTTGTCCAGTCAGACGGTACTTGAAAATATGCTGGCAAAATCTATGTCAAACAGTGTGCTGTCTATGTTTTCTTCTAGAAGTTTCATGGTTTCAGGTCTGACATTTAAGTCTTTAATCCAATTTGATTTGATTTTTGTGCACAGTGTAAGATGATGATCTTCTTTCATTCTTTTGTGGGTGGCTGTCCAGTTTTCCCAATGTCATTTATTGAAGAGACTCTCCTTTCTCCATTGTATGCTCTGGGTTCCCTTGTTGAAAATTAGCTATCCATTTTTCTGTGGGTTTATTTCTGGGCTCTCAATTCTGTTCCATTGATCTGTGTGTCTAGTTTTGTACCAGTACCATGCTGCTTTGGTTACTATATCTTTGTAGTATATTTTGAAATCAGGGAGTGTAATACCTCCAGCTTTGTTCTTCTCCCTCAGGATTCCTTTGGCTATTTGGGGTCTTTTGTTGTTCCATTTAAATTTTAGGATTCTCTGTTCTATTTCTGTGAAAAATGTTGTCGGAATTTTGAAAGAGATTGCATTGAATCTATTGATTGCTTTAGGAAGTATGGGTATTTTAACTATGTTAATTCTTCCAATCCAAGAGCACAGAAAATCTTTCCGTTTCTTTGTGTCTTCTTCAATTTCTTTCAACAATGTTTTATAATTTTCAGTATACAGATCTTTCACCTCTTTGGTTAAGTTTATCCCTAGGTATTTTATACTTTTTGTTGCAATTATAAATGAGATTGTGTTCTCAATTTGTCTTTCTGATATTTCATTGTTAGTGTATAGAAATGTAACTGATTTTTGTATGTTGATTTTGTGTCCTACAACTTGACAGTACTCATTTATTATTCATGAAAGCTTTTTAGCAGATTCTTTAGAGTTTTGTATATATAAAATCATGTTGTCCGAAAGTAGTGACAGTTTTACTTCTTCTTTTCCAATTTGGATCCCTTTTATTTGTTTTTCTTGCCTGATTGCTCTGGCTAGGAATTCCAATAAGATGTTAAATCAGAGTGGTGAAAGTGTGCATCCTTATCTGGTTCCTGTCTTAGAGAGATAGCTTTCAATTTTTCTCCATTGAGAATGATATTAGCTGTGGGTTTGTCATATATGGCCTTTATTATGTTGAGGTATTTTCTTTCTATACCCATTTTCTTTAGAGTTTTTATCATAAATGGATGCTGTATTTGTCAAATGCTGTCTCTGCGTCTATTGAGATGATCATGTGATTTTTATTCCTCAATTTGTTAATGTGGTGTATCACATTGATTGATTTGTGGATGTTGAACCATCCCTGTATCTCTGGAATGAAACCCACTTGATCATGATATATGATCCTTTTAATATATTGTTGTATTCAATTTGCCAGTACTTTGTTGAGAATTTTTGCATTGATGTTCATCAGTGATATTGGCCTGTAATTTTGTGTGTGTGTGTTGTCCTTGTCTGGTTTTGGTATCAGGATAATGTTGGCCTCATAGAATAAGTTAGGAAGCATCCTCACCTCTTCAATTTTTTGGAACAGTTTGAGAATAGGCATTACGTCTTCTTTGAATGTTTGGTAGAATTCACGAGGAAAACCATCTGGTCCTGGACTTTTAGTTTTTGGGAAGTTTTTCATTACTGTTTCAATCTCCTTACTGGTGATTGCTGTATTCAAATTCTCTTCTTCTTCTTTATCCTTTTTTGAAGATTGTATGATTCTAAGAATTTATCCATTTCTTCTAGATTATCTAATTTGTTGGAGAATAGCTTTTCATAGTATACTCCTATAATCTTTTGTATTTCTAGCTAAAGGTTTGTCAATTTTGTTTATCCTCTCAAAGAACCACCTCTTGGTTTCATTAATTTTTCCTATTGTTTTTCCAGTCTCTACTTCATTCATTTCTGCTCTGATTTTTATTATTTTCTTCCTTCTGCTGATTTTGAGCTTTATTTGTTCTTCTTTTTCCAGTTTGTTTAGGCACACTGTTAAATTGTTTATTTGGGATTTTTCTTGTTTGTTGGGATAGGCTTGAATTGTTATAAACTTTCCTCTTAGAACTGCTTTGGCTATATCCCATAGATTTTGGCATGTCATATTTGCATTTTCAATCGTCTCTAGCTATTTTTTGATTTCTCCTTTGATTTCTTCATTGACCCAATAGTTGTTTAGTAGAATTTTGTTTAATCTCCACATTTTTGAAGCTTTTCAGATTTTCTTCCTGTAGTTGATTTCTAGTTTCATATCTTTGTGGTCATAAATGATACTTGGTATTATTTTGATCTTCTTAAATTTATTGAGACTTGTTTTGTGACCTAATATGTCATCAATTCTGGAGAAAGTTCCTTGTGCATTTGAAAAGAATGTGTATTTGGTAGTTTTGGGATAGAATGTTCTCTGTATATCTACTAAATCCGTCTGATCTAATGTGTCATTTAAAGCCAATGTTTCTTACTGATCTTCTTTTTCAATGATCAATCCATTGTAGTAAGTGGCATGTTGAAGTCCCCTATTATTATTGTGTTACTGTCTATTTCTCCTTTTATGTTTGTTACCAGTTGCTTTATATATTTAGGTGCTCCTATGTTGGGTGTATGGCTATTTACAAGTGTTATATCTTCTTGTTAGATTGTTCCTTTTTATCATTATGTAGTGCTCTTCTTTGTCTCTCGTTACAGTTTTTGTTTTAAAGCCTATTTTGTCTGATGTAAATATGGCTACCCCACTTTCTTTTCTTTGCCATTTGCATGGAGTATCATTTTCCATCCTTTCACTTTCAGTTTGTGAGTGTTTTAGTTCTGAAGTGTGTCTCTTGTATGCAGCATATATATGAGTCTTGTTTTTTATCCAATTGGCCACCCTATGTCTTTTGATTGGAGCATTTAGTTCATTGACATTTAAGGTAGCTATTGATAAAAATATATTTATTGTCATCTTGTTGCTCTTTTCTGGGAGTTTTAGTAGTTCTTATCTGTTCCTTTCTTCTTCTCTTGCTCTCTTCCCTTGTGGTTTGATGACTTGCTTTAATAATATGTTTGATTTCTTTCCTCTTACTTATTTGTTTACTTATTATAGGTTTCTGGTTTGTGATTACCATGAGCTTTCTATATAATATTCTACATATATAGCAATCTATATTGAGTTGATAGTCTCTTTAGCTATGGTCAAGAACATTTTAATCTTCCAACTTTATAACTCTTCCTTTCACCTCAGTGTCTGGGTCAGTGTAGCTGCTGAAAAAAGCTTACTTTCCCCACTAAATCTTTGTACACACAGAGCCCCTACTGGTCCTCAGTGCTTATATTCAGTGCAGTACTTTTTGCTCAGTACAGAAGGCTAGACAATTACTGGAAAGTTATGGAAACACAATAATTTACTTTGGTTAATAGTTATTAAATTATCTTAAAATGTAAATAAGTCTTAATAGAAGTTTAAGTTTAGACTCTTTGCATGAGTTATTATTACTGTTATTTATAAATTATTATAATCTCCATATTTTGCAGATGTTTTCTGCTTTCATTTCAAAAAATTGTCATTTTAATTAAAGTATTTCTATATTAAATTTCCACAAAGTTTCAAAATATGCTTCTAACTGTACATTTTTGATTGTTTTTGTGTTCATATTATAAATTTATAATTAAAAGTATATGTAAGTATAGAGTTTTATAATTTATAAATAAATTCACTTCAAACTCTCTCCTTTGATCCTCTCACTAGACATGAAAGGTTATTGCCATGGGCTGAATGTTCCCACAAATTCATATGTTGAAATCCTAACCCCCAAAGGTGATGGTATTAATAGGTAATGACTTTGGGAGGAGTTTGAGTCATGAAGGTAGAACCTCCTTGAAAGAGGTTAACACCCTATAAATGATGCTCCAGAGAAATCCCAATCCCCATCCATCATATAAGGATACAAGGAGATGTATGCAAATTGGAAGAGAGCCCTCATCTAGTTATGCTTGCACCATGATCTTGGACTTCCAGCCTCCAGAACTGTGAGAAATAAATTTCCATTGTTTATAAGCTACCATTTGTGGTGTTATGTTATAGTAGCTCAAATGGACTGAGACAGTTATTTTTAGTAGTTATCAACAAATTTTACACATAAGCACATTGAAATTGTTAGAGATTAAATGCTTTTTCCAAAGGTTGTGACACAACATATCATTGTACCACTTCCTTATAATCATATGCACCAAAGCACATTCCTATCTTTCTTCCCCAATGTTGAGAATATCTACTTTCTTCAAGCTGTTTTACATTGCAAAACAAGATAACAGGGAGACAAATTAGAGCAGTGGTTACCTCATAATAAATCTTACTTTTCACCTAAATGGTTCTCTAACATAGAGATAGTCTACTTGTGTAGGTTTATATTTGCCACATTTAATGTCATCTTTACATCTTTCAAAAGCCAGCAAGAGTTTGTTACTAGGAAAAAGAGAGCATCTCCCCTTCCCAGCAAGAGACATTCTTTTAGATAATCCTTAGAACAAGCTAATGCTGAAAAACCTGATGGCATGAGGGAAGAGACCCATGTTGGAAAGGGAATAGTGGTTGTTTACTAAGGAAAGAAATGCCAGTATCAGGTGCAACACTCATCTAACAGTAGGAATACTTGTTACATTAACAAGATTTACTGACAGACTCCATCTGTGTCTTCTCACCAAACAAGGTCACTCAGTCAGTTTCTATGGATTCTAATGAGGAAAGTGCCAAGTCTCTGGAGTGATAATGGAGGTTCGCTCTGACTTACGCCTCAGGCACTGGCAATATTTTTAGGTCTGGAAAATAAAATAAGGTGCAGAAAAAGGTCATAATTTTTATTGAGCTGATCCACCTTGAAAAATAGCTGTGCCTGTAAGTGAGTATGTTTACGACTTTTTTCCCTCTTTCCCGAGATCCAAGGTTACTTTTCTATTCCTCTTCAAAGTGGTCCTTCAGGGTCTTAATACCTTACTTGAACATGAAATTTATATGTGTTATTAGGTTAAAGGGTCTCTGCCACAGCTCTTTAAATTTTTTACGTCTAAGAAAGGAAATAACTACAAAATGCTAAGGGATTTGTTGTATTATTTTGTTTTGGGGGGAAGATATGGGCTATATTATTAGCTCTTTGCAAAAAAATCCTCACAAAGATTTTCTGTGCATTGGATATCACAATATTTCCCAAACTTGGGAATTAGATGTCTGGATTATTGTCATAGTAATTGCTTTTACAAAGCTTTTTGACTTGAGCAAATAGCTTATCATCTCTGAGCCTCAATGTCCTTACTGGAAAAATATAAGATTTAGAATAAAAAATAGTGGAAGTCCCTTCCAATATAAACATTCTCCAGGCTTATTAACTATACATGACCTTATGTACTCTCAAAAGAATTTCAGCTCACCTCTCCAAATACACATTTTATAATGCCCTAGATTGATTCATAATAACTTCATGATATTAGAGCATAGCCGACTTCTTGATCAGTTTTTATCATTCTTGCACTTTATCCCCATGCCATCCACCAATTTATTATTTCATTTCTTTATAAAACCTTGAAGCATTTATCTTCAACTTCCTTTATTACTTCCAAATTTTATTATGAAAATAAAAATAAATAAAACTTTTCCTGATCTGAGATTTACTTCAACTCTTCTCAAATAAGATTCCCTCATTAAAAATAAAAACTTACATGATATTAGTGTCATAGAGCAATCTATTGCCTCATTTTCTGTACTAAAATCAAAGAATACTAAAAGTTCCTGACCTTGAACTTAGTGGAAAGAAAGAATTTTCACAAGGACTAGACCACGGTTGACCTATATTGATCAAAAACAAACCTAGACTTGTGAATTTGCTGACGTATAACAGTTCAATTGAGTAGAGGGCTCCCTAGGATAATTTGAAATCTTTTATTCAGCTAAATATTATTAATATTATTGAAAAGGCCCTAATAGCTTTAGGGGCTGGCCCCGTTGCATCGTGGTTAAGTTCATGCGCTCTGCTTCAATGTCCCAGGTTTCCAGGTTCTGATCCTGGGTGCAGACCTCTGCTACTCTTCAGCCATGCTGTGGCAGTGACCCACATACAAAATAGAGGAAAACTCGCACAGATGTTAGCTCAGGGCTGATCTTCCTCAACTAAAAAAAAAAAAAAGAGGAAAATTGGCAACAGATATTAGCTCAGGGTGAATCTTCCTCAGCAAAAAAAAAAAGAAAGAAAGAAAAGAAAAGCTACTGTATGTCAGGTGCTGTGTCAGGGGAATCAGGAAAGACAATTAGTTTAAGTTAAAATATTTTGAATCTGAGGTATCCTTGATCTACAACACACCATAGAGTTTGAATAAGAGGAGGTAGATTAATTCTATTTTTTATTTTTGGACCATCTCCTCAAGATTGTGGAGCTAATAATCATGGATAAAGAGGTAGTATGCCTGGAGATAAAACATTGGAATAATTATCAACTGTCGAATAGTATGAAGGAAAAGAAATGATCAGTGATAGAGAATAAGTGGATACTGAGAGGGGACAGGCACTGGACACTGCTTACAGAGGGTGGTCAGAGAAGCCTGCCAAACTAGGTGAGGATACACCTCAGTGTGAAGGCTCCGTAGG
This sequence comes from Equus quagga, assembly GCF_021613505.1. Lineage (NCBI taxonomy): Eukaryota > Metazoa > Chordata > Mammalia > Perissodactyla > Equidae > Equus > Equus quagga. The sequence continues at coordinate 5,282,986 of NW_025798627.1, read as the reverse complement.
AGTCAGCCATGTGCAGAACAGTGAAAAGCGACCTCTGCACAATTATATGTGAAAGTCCAGGTCAGAAAATAGCAGAGCGGGGACTCTACCATCTTGAGGACTTCTTAAAAATGTGGCATAACAAATTTTTTGTTTTGATAGAATGAATTTATAACTTCTTTAATTTATGTAAACCCTCTCTGGGTGATTCCAATTTTATTATCTAGAAGTTAAATGTTATATTTCTTATGTCCATTAAAATTATTCTTATAGGAAGTGTCTCAAAGTTAGTATTTTTGGACAGATCTTCATGGGCTTCTTTTCTGTCCATATGCCTAAGGCAAAAATACTTCTTTCATTCTCTGTGCCCTCATATTTCAGGATGCAGTAATCTGATATTTCATTAATTTTCTTCTAACCTTCCCGCTCTCATCTCCTCCATATATAGACTCATATATTCTAAGCTATTATAACCTTCAAGGAATGACCATTTCTGGAACATGCTGTTAATTTCAAGGCTCCATCATGCCTTTGCCTTCTGAAGAGCATATTCTTCATTGCATTCCTGATTCTTTATCCTTCAACAATAGAGTCAGTCCCTCCTTCCTCTTAGCATGCGGACCGTAATTCTATGGTCCACAACACATTTGTCATAATTATTTTCCAGGAACCTATATCTAGATAGGAGATAAAATGAGACCACCACAGAACCATGAAATATTTCATTCACCTTTTTCCACTCAGTATTTATTACATTCATCTCTTTCTTCTAGAACCTCATCAATAGCAGTTGTTAGTAAAAGTTTTCTGAGTGAATGAATTTGCCAAAAATTGTGAGGAAATATGAGATATAAATCTTGTTTCCTGTTTAAGTGCCATTTTGATTTGACCATACTTTTTGAAAATGGAGCATTTAAACCACCCTAGATGGCTAAGAAGTCATTAAATTCTTATAGAGCCTGAGGTGAAATAATGTCCAATCCTATCTAGATACATACACGTATTTTTTTTATTTCTCTTTAGTCACAAAGTATTCTAAATTTAATGAAGGTATTTCTTTAAAAAGGGACCCCTCACTAGGGAAATATGATAAATGCATAAAGTACAAAAGCACTAGTATCCACGTAGAATATAAGCATAAACGATTTAGGGATCAGATTTTAAAGTTCTAAGGTCACTAGTTTACTGTAACACTGTAACACTCAAAAATGCAGCTGTCTATTCAAATCTTTTTCTCCAACTGCAAATGCACACAATTAAGTGGGAAAAGCTTACCATAAAATAACAGGAAGTGATACCAAACTTAAGTCTGAATAATTATAAACCTATATATGATTATCGAAAGCTGTTGGGCCATGCATGATGCGCTTAACACTGTCTGCATGAGCCTAACAATGACTGAGTTTGCTAGTTCTTGTGAAATGATGAGTTTTGAGAAGATTTGATAATCCACTTCAGCAAACATTTATTGAATAAGAAGTTTGGGATTGAAAATGTTCTCCAGAATTGTTTTCTGCAAATTGGCACATAATGTGAAGCAGAGATAAATATTTTACCTTTTTATTGCTTTGTTCTATAGTTACTCTTTAGAGTAAACCTGTGAAAAAAATGAAAAAATCTGTTTACAAGAAGAAATGGATATGAAAGGTTTCACTTGGATTTATTCAATCTAACATACAACTCAGAGAAGTAGTAAATATTTTTATCTTATTCCTACTTCAAGGTCCTATTTCGTAAGGTTATAGGATAATGCATAGTTAAGACAGAGATTCAAATTTTGTACAATTAGTTTTATAACTCTAAATGTAAATGTATCAAATGGTGAAAATTCTTTTTTTAAAGATTGGCACCTGAGCTAACAAGTGTTGCCAATCTTCTTCTTCTTTTTTTTCCTTCACAAAGCCCCCCAGTACATAGTTGTATACTTTAGTTGTGAGTGCCTCTGGGTGTGCTGTGTGGGACACCCCCTCAGCATGGCCTGATGAGTGATGCCATGTCCACACCCAGGATCCAAATAGGCGAAACCCTGAGCTGTCAAAGTGGAGCGCACGAACTTAACCGCTTGGCCCTGGGGCCGTCTCTGAAAATTTTAAAATACTTTAACTCTCCAGGTTTATAATGTGAATTTTTATTTTAATTAATTGCATGTATTTAAAATATAAAAATGCAATTAAGTTAATTTAAAAATTGTGTAATCTTTTATCTTTTCACACTTTGGGAAAGGGTATTGTTAGCACTCAGCTTTTAGAATGGAGAAACGAATGGTGCCCAAGTTAATCACTACAATCAAGGTTATCCCCAGGCCAAATTGTGAAAGTGAAGTCGATTGTCACATTCAATGCCTCATTTTGGTCTGCTTGCCTATTGTCCGTTCTTGTGCAAGAGCTTTCTAAATCAAAATTGATAACTTTTCTTTGTATAAATTATTGTAAGATTATTTTGCCATTATATTAATATGTTTGTAGATGATATTAGTTAAAGCATTAGTAATTCAGATACATTACAATTCATATTTTTGAAGTGTTTGAAAGTATTTTGATGTATTTACTCTCTGAGTACTTAGAAGCTTAAAATAACAACTATGAATATCCTTAAAATTCTGCAGCTCCAGCTGAGCTGGGTGACATGTTTCCTCGGGGGGTCTCCCCTGGGGTCCCTTACACAGCTGCAGTCCTGTGGCTGTTCAGCACAGCTGCAGAGTTCCCCACGGTCTCACTCCCACTCACAGCCCTCTCATGGCAGGAAATTGCTTCTGACTGTTGGTCAGACTGCATCCCTTCTCTCCCATGTGTCTTCTCATCCGAAGATTCAGATTTTTATGCAGCAGAGGCGTGGATCTAAGAGGGCAGGAGAAGAAGCTGGGAAGCCCTCTGAGGTCTTGCTTAGCGGTGACAGAGCAGCACTTCTGCTATACTCTACTAGTCAAAGCAAGTCACAAACTCCATCTCAAAGGACAGGAAAACAGACTGCACCTTCTGATGGGAACAGCTATGAAGGTTTTGCGCTCATTTTTAACTTAAATACAGAGTACATTTCTTATTCTTGGTTCATCAGGGAAATTTTTCAGAATTCTCATTTTCATCACAGGCAAACTGGGTTTTGGAAAAGGACAAATTGTCTTTTGAGGCATGTTCATTTGTCCTTCAGTGCAGAAACAGTTTCCACAAGATGTCATTTTCAAAACTCTCTTGTAAGTTATTGTGATTTTAAATAAAATATTCATTGACATTTTAAATTTTCCTTTCCAACTGCTAAATTATGAGGAGAGAAGAGATTCTTGTCAAATATTGATTTTTGCAGTCAATTGCTTAATCAGTAAATTCTTGAATGCCATCTAAATAAAGTTGGGCATCTTTTCAGGTAAATATGTTAGTTTAATTCATTTTTAATTTTGCTGTATAAAAGGTAATGACAATAAGGACAATTTGAATCTTCTTCAAAGTGAATAAGAGAAAGAGAGTTCACTCTAAGAATGAGAGATAGGGACTAGATTAAAACTTTTGTCCAGAACTTTATGTAGATTGTACAATGATCACCAGGGTTATGGGCAGAACTTGGAAGATTAAATATAAATATATTCCCATTATGGACCAAAAGCAGTAAAGATACACACTCACACATGCACAAATATTGTCATGCAATTCATTTTTAATAATTGAGGTTCACTCAACCTAAGATAATTTTCATACTTTAGACATTCTGTAAAAAAAAGAGATAAACACTAAAACTTCAAGAAAGCAGTTTTTTAGAAAGGAGGAGCAAGGGAAGTAGAAAATAAGACACATGGCAAGACTGCATTCAAAGATTTGTAGATTTGCTGGTTTATAAACTCTACGCTACTTAATATCTGTAAGTAGAAGAATTCATTTTGATTCTTAATTCTCTTTTATAAAAGTACAAGACACAGGTTAAGCTTTGGCCTGCCCAGACAGAATCATGAAGAAGCGAACTTTTGGTTCATTTGGTTCATCCTGTTAGGATATCTCTTTCTCAAGCCAAGCAATTTTGGAAATCAAGTTAGTCAACCTCTTACTACAATAAGAGGACTGTTGATTCTATTTGGTATATTTCAGTCTCCCCAGGTTTGCGTGTATGGTTTTCTACCTGTGATATCCCCAGTCAAAGATCTTGATGCGGCAAGTAGCAGTTGGTATCTCTAACTCATCATAAGAACTCCTTTGAAAATAAAATTATTTTAAACTGTAAAATCATTGTGAGACACATGCTCATAATGAGGGTACCTCAATGTCTTTACAAACACAAACCTCTATCTTGTGAATACATGTAATATATATTTTATCCGGGACAGAATGCTCATTAGTGTGAAATCGGAGATATTACTTTTAAGACACACTGGAATTGTATGTCAAGGCATAGTCCCGGACCCTTTAAAGCAGTCTTCAACCAGCGACAAGTTGTGTGATAGGATTCAGTGATTAAGTTACTCAGCTCTGTTTTTCTCCCTTGATTCCTGTTGTTTAACTCTGAGGATTCTTGAATTTGCCTCCCATTCCAAACCTTAATTCTTGAATTAGCCACGTCAACTTTGGCAGATTTGCCCTACCAGGGCGGAGCTGAGGAGCAAAGCTTATTAGCAAAGCCCATTCATGCAATTATGTTCTCTCAAGTCATTTAGATAGCATTTCATGCTTGATATTCAAAGCACTCAATATTACACCTGGTAATTGCATCATTAAGTACAATAAAGGTCTTATGCCTGGGTTAAATGTCATAATATATAATGGTGAGGGCAGTCCCTTGTCTCTACAATCACATTCCATTTGTATTGTTAAAAACTATACCCTTCCAACATTCCCCCACGGTCATGTTTTATAGACTACATCAAACTTTTTGTGTTATTTTCACCCAGATCTATTTATTATTGTCTTAATGACCTCAGACTTGGCCTAGATCATCTACAATCTTGACCCCATTACTCTGTGTGAGTTTCCCCAGGGCCATCATAATTATTTATACAGCAATTATATACTGTCAGTGCATTTTTTCATGGCAGCCCGTAGCTGAGTAACCACAAACACTGTGAGAATCACTAAACAAAAGTTAAGATAGAAATTTTTAATTATCTAGGGTTTTTAATGATTTTTTTCTGATTATAGTAGTATGTGTTTTAAATATATGAAATAGAGAAAAGTATAAAAAGCAGGCAAATACGATCACTCTGGATGTTTTGGTTTGTTTCCTTAAGGGCCTTCTATGATTGAAAAAAATAGCTAATACTAGTACTATTAATAACAATAGCGACCATTTAATGAGAACTTTTTATGTCTGCCACTTTTCTCAGTTTATCATAAGTTTACTGCTTTGAACTTCCAAGTAATACTCAAGTTAAGTATTATTTATGTTTACCTGATTTTACAACAAGATAAACTCATAATCAGAAAACTTAAGCAAATTATCACAGGGCACAGAACTTAAGTGTAGGAGTCAAGATTCAGACCAATATCTCTGACTCCCGAGACTAATATGTTAATCAGTACATTTTAGAAAAATAATGGAATAATTAATGATATATACTGTTTTAAAAATTACTATAAAGAGGGCTGGCCCCGTGGCCGAGTGGTTAAGTTCGCGCGCTCCGCTGCAGGAGGCCCAGTGTTTCCTTGGTTCGAATCCTGAGCGTGGACATGGCACTGCTCATCAGACCACGCTGAGGCAGCGTCCCACATGCCACAACTAGAATGACCCACAACGAAGAATATACAACTATGTACGGGGGGCTTTGGGGAGAAAAAGGAAAAAATAAAATCTTAAAAAAAAAAAGATTACTGGTAAAGGAGTGAGGAAAGTCGAGTGAGGAGAGAGAACAGACAGCAAAGAGTACTGCTCTAGGCGAAGAGCTTAAACCTGCTGAGGACCTTCTGGGCACGTTATATAAACACTTGGGGGCTTAGGTTGACCTACCTAATACCAATACAAGCTGCTTGACCCAAGGGACAAGTCATCCAGTTGACAACTACCTCCTCAGTAGTGGAGGCTCTCTAGTGGACAATGGTTTACGTCTCCAGCATCTAAACACTTTGTGCCCAGTTCCATAGGCCTAGCCACATGGGTGCCAGGCAGAATAATGGGCTCCCTGCAGAGGTCCAATTGCTAATCCCTAGATCCTGTGAATACATAGGTTATATAGCACAGGAGAAGTAAATTTGCAGATGGAATTAAGGTTGCTAATCAGATGACCTTAACATGAGGAGATTATCCTGGATTATCTGAGTGGGCCCAGTGTGATCACAGGGTCCATATATAAGTGGAAGAAGAAGAAGAAGAAAAGAGAGTGTCAGAGTGACATGATGTGAGAAAGACTTGACTGGTTTTGAAGATGAAAGGGGGCAACAAGCCAAGGAATGAGGGTGGCCTCTAGAACCTGGAAGAGGCAAGAAAAACAACCCCCCCCCCACCAAAGCCTACAAAAGAAATGTAGCCTTGCTGATATCTGGATTTTAGATGGGTGATATCCATTTCAGATATCTGACCTCCAAGAGTGTAAGATAATACATTCGTGTTGCTTTTAGCCACTGTTTGCGTAATTTGGTAGCGCAGCAATAGGAAACTAATACAACCTGCCTTTCCCCCGGATCTCCCTCTTTCTAATCATCTAATCTTATTTCCTTCAGATGCTTGACAAACATCCAAGCCATCAGCCAGTTCCCAGGCAGACCACAATTTCCTCCGTACCAAGGAGATGCCCACGTGTATTACTCACACAGTTCTGCCCATTTACCACGGCTATTTTGGTCCACTCTTGAATTGGACTGCAGTGAGGCAACAGTCTATTTTCAACTCACAGCACATCAAGCTGAATCATCCACGAACTGGGTCTGATTTTTTTTCTTCTACCAGCACGTCATAGAAAAATACTCCATGAGGTCATAGGTTTAGGCTGAGTAAAAGGTGTTAGTGCAACAGAAGTAGACGGCATAGTATCAGATCCACCTGTTTGCATGATTTACTTAAGACCTCTTGGCATGATCAGGCCAAATCCCAAATGAGCCATTCCCATCAAATAATCAACTTTTGACTTGACTGATTTAAAAAATCTCGATCATGACAGTTAATTCCTATTATGTGGTCACCTGATGTTCCGTGATTAGCTACTCTCTCTATTTAAACCCGTAGCCCCAAGGAGACTTACCTAATTCTAAGTAGTTCTCTCCTGCTCAAGAAAATTGTCATCAACTCCACAAACATCTACATCCAGAGTCTTGTGTGAGAGTCCCAACCTACTACAAAGCCTTCTCTTCTAAGGGCACCACTCAAAACTGCAAGCCTTTTGGGCCATAAAATATATGATTGAAAATGGTATTTCTAAGAGTAACATACACTGTATTTCAAAGTGTGGTATATGGTATCTCTAAAATCCAAAGAGGTTCACCAAACAGTGTTTGCTCTTAACTTAGATGGGATGTTCTGACATAACAAAGATCATTAAAGATTTAAAAATTGCATCAATTTGCAGACCCTTGAATGATTCTCAGGTTTATTGCACAAATTTTTCAACTCATTTCCCTTACAAGGACATCCAAAGTATCTGCCCTTTTCTGCACATTAGGTCCAATAAGCCCAATGTCATCAATATAGTGATGTTTGCAGATCGTTGCAGACTGTCAAGACAATCAAGGTCCCTTTGGACTATATTGTAATAGAGAGCAGAATTAACATAGCTCTGGGATAACCTAGAGAATGTGAACTGCTCCTTTTCCCATGTGAATGTAAACTATTTTGATCATCTTTCCTGATGGGGATTGACAAAATGTATTCACCGGATCAATAGTCACATACCAAGTCCCAAAGTCTGTGACAGTTTATTCCAGTGCAGACATTACATCAGCACAGCTACTGTGATTGGAATTATCACCTGATTACATTTTCAGGAGTCTACTGTCACTCTCTATTAACCATTTAGTTTTTGCAGTGGTCATCTTGGTGAACTAAACACCCTATGATAAGGACCACAGCCTCTGGTAGGGTGTCAATTATCCCTGCAATCCCAACCAGGATGCAGTATTACTTATGACAACTTGGCTAATGGTGGATGGGGGAGGAGGATTGTGAGTGCTTTCCAGAGAGTGTATTTGACCTTCCTAAAAAGGTGGCTTTTACTCTAGACCAGAGAACTCACGCGAGCTTTCGACACATCCGTTCTAATTATGCTCTCAGGACCAGGAAAAATATGCATAGAATGATTCTTGTATCCATTGGACCATCAGTGAAATTTTTTTGAACCAGAAATCAATTGAGAGTGGTCTTGCTACCTCTCCACTTCCTAAGTAAAGATCCTATTATCTCAGACTCTGTATCCAACAGCTCTGCAAGGATCTGAATATCCTTTTTTCCCCTGTCTGCAGTTATGCTAGCAAATTGCCATGGGTCCATTTGAGGAATGAGTGAGAATTGCAGGAGCATTTCAGAGTCCCTCTTCGAGGGTAAAGAACTTTCTCTTGATTTGATGTCCTTTAGGTGTGAAAAATAGCTCAGGTCTATAAATTTGGCAAAGAATTTTCCATGATGGTGGTGACATCAGGCTTCTGTTGCCCAGATTTTGATAGATTTTAGTTATACAAATCAAGGAACAATTTTATTTGCTGTCAATATAGCCTGTCTCTTGAATATCATGGTCTGTTAGTCATTGTTACAGATTTATTCGGGTCAATGGCCCCTGGTTGCAACTCTGGCCTTACTGGTGATGGTAATTATGTCACTCTCCCTCTCAAGTTTAAATCATGCCATCTAACCTCTGCTCTTCCAGATTCCTTTCACCATTATTAAAGAGCCCAGTTTCATGGCAACGAGAACTAACCTCAACTCTGAAAAACAAGATAGCTAGCACTGAGATTCTCAATGATGTCATTGATCCCCCAGCAGCACATACCTTAATGCTTTATTTAAAGAAAAGCATTTGCTTACTTATCCTTGGGTCATTTCTGTAGGTCAGTCAGACAGCAAAATAATCTATTCTAATATGTGCACATCCACCTCTCACCAGACTCCTCTTTCAAATCCCTGTAGAAGTGGGTCTGACATATCCTCCTTATTTCTTCCAAGCCACTATCATGTCCAACCTTCAAGGTACCATACTCGCTGAATCATGGGAGAGAGCCCCCTTGTCATGTCAATAGCATCTAGCCTATATTCTATTCCTCCCGAGTGTATCACCCTAAAGATCAACCCTCTTACTGTTTCCATTATTATGGTTGTTCTCATTATACATATTAGCCAAGCACTGCAGCTCTTTGGTTGAATAAGTTATTTCCTTCTAAAGAAGGACTGGATTTCTCCACTTACAGATTTGTTGCGACTTATTTATAACATTAGAGGCAGTGAATGTAGGCATGAGGGGAACAAGCTTTATCTTGTGAGGCTTTTATTTCATGAAGTCTTTGAGTCTTCTCCAGGCAATGAGAGGCTGCTGAAATCATATAAGATGGAAACAGCACCTTTCATTGGTCTGGAGGGTAGAGGAATCTGAGGCCTCAAGTTGATCAGCTGTAATCATTCAAATGCCCTTATCCTATTTCTCTGGGAAGCACTCCTTCTCCTAGGGCCTTAGTTTAGCATAGAAGGCCTTACAAGTTTGTACCTTCAGTATCCTTTATAACTCTCCAACCCTTAAGAATCAAATTTTGGTCCTGATTTGTCATACAGTCTTCTCTCTGACTGCAAGGATAATAAAAATCTTATTTTTTTTTAATTTTAATGATACAGTGGGGGACTTCTGCTTTTCATAGCATGCCTCAAGTTGATAATCAAAGGCTGTCATTCTCCTTCTTTAATATTTTTAAGGTGGTTGACAAAAGTCAGCCAACTCCATAATCCTTATAATTACTACTGATTCCATACCTCTCAAGTGCCATATCAGCTTCATAGTCAAGATTCCCCTTCCTCCTCTGCATCACTCCCATCAAACACAGTGAGATATTTAGTTCTGGTAACAGCCCAGTGTGGCATGCTTTATATGCATGCTAATAACACAGCCTGAGGTAGATTTTTGAGATTATTTATTTGATATTTCTTTTTCTAATTCTTTTATTTAAATGTTCAGGTGTTTGTTTATATGGAACAAATGTATTGAAATTTTACTAGCACCAGGCATACAGTGGTGAACAAAACTAATTCAAGTTGCTCACATACTGGAGCTTATATTGTAGTGGAGGAGACTGTCAATAAGAAAATAATTAAAACATATCTTATTACAGATGGCAAGTAAGTCTTTTAGAACAATGAAGCAGGGAAGCAGATTGGTGAGTTCTGGGAAGCAAAAGTTTTTATTGCAATGTTAAGTAAGTTGGCAGGAATTAGGGTCTAACTTATTTTTTTAAGCATGATTTTTCTGCATGCTGGCCTCTTGGACAAGGACTTAGGCTCCTACAAAGATCCATGGAAATAAAATATAGCCTAATAAGTATGACAATAAATTCTGGTTAACTAAAGCCTTTAGAACTCAGCTCCCCATCATTTTAGTAAAGAGCCTGTGTTTTCCCAGCCATGAAAACTGGTGTGGCAGATCTTGCTGGTAGCTATCACATCTTATAGTTGCAATCAAAAGATTTGGATCTCAGCAGCCTGGCTCGTAAGAGGCTAGTAATACCCCAAGACATAAATACTGATCTTTCAGGACAGGGATGGAGCCAAGGTTCTTTCATGTCATATTGCTATGGCATGCTGCTCCCTAATCCCATTGTGGGAAGCGCTAGTGCTCCCTAATCATACAGACCCATAATCCAAGTATCAATTTACTTCTCAAAGAATCTATTTTCTAGTTGTTCTTCATCTCAAAGTGTTGCCATGGAATGAATGATCAACAAAGTATCCAACTATGTTACTAGGCCTTTGTTCATGAGTTTTCCTGAATGACAGCTGTCTTAGCACGTTGATTGTGGATGCTGTCTTTGCCTTTATTGCATAACAAATGGTCAGGCACAGTGTCACTGAGAAATGATTAGTTTTTTTTTTTTCTAAAAAAGAGTAACTGAAGTTTATGTAGGAATGAGCCATGAAGACCACGAATGACCAAGACGAGTGTCTCAGGCAGAAGGAATATTTCTGATATCCTAAGAGAAAAACAACAGGCCAGTGTGGCTGTAGCCATAGTGAGCAAAGAGGAGAGTAAAAGGAGAAATCAAGGAGACAGTTGAGTCAGATAAAATAGGGCTTTCTATGCTTTCATAAGGACACTGGCTTTATTCTTAGTGAGACGGTGCTGCAGACTAAATGTTTGTGTTCCCCCAAAACTCCTGTGTTAAATTCTCACACCTAATATGATGATATCTGAAGGTGGGGCCTTTAGGAGGTGATTAGTTCATGGGAGTGGAACCTTCATATATGGGATTAGTGCCCTTATAAACGAGACTCCAGAGACTTCCCTTGCCCATTCCACCATGTAAGGATACAACAAGAAGATGGCTGCCTATTAACCAGAAAGCAGGCTCTCACCAGACTCCTAATTTGCCTGTGCCTTCATCTTGGACTTCCCAGCCTTCAGAACTGTGAGAAATACATTTCTGTTGTTTATAAGTCTATAAGTCTATAGTATTCTGTTACAGCAGCCCAAATGCATTATGACAGACGGAAACAAATTGGTGCAATGTAGATGAAGAAATTATACAAACTGACACATTCATTTTAAGTGATTAGCTAGTTACTTTAGCCACGTGACTAATGCGATCACCCAGAAATTATAGATATAGAAGTCCTATTTGAGCTCTGGGCATTATAATGGTTAGATTTAAGGAAGATGAAAATAATCCAGCAAAGCAGACAGAGAAAGAGAAGTCAGAGAGCTAAGAAAAAAAATCAAGAGAGCTTGGTGTCCTAGAATTAAGGTAGAAGAAACTGATCAAAAAGGAGGAAGTACTCAACTGTGTCAAAAATAGCAGACAAAACACAGAAAATGAAGACAGAATTGGCCACTAGATTTAGCAACATGTAGGTCTTTGAGGATCCAGAGCAGTTTAGAAGGATGAGGTTGGTGAAAGACTGATTGGGGTAAATTCAAGATAGAATGAGAGCATTGAAACTGGAAGAAATGAGCACAGGAAATTCTTTTAAGGAAGATACTACATGACATACAGAGGAGAATTTTAAATTATGAATATTATATTTAACAATTAGAAAATATTCTTTAATAATATTTTCATCTAATTTATATGTGATATTAAGATAGGCTACTTTATGCTGTGGTGCTAAATACTCTCTAATACACACGATACACAGGGCTTTCATGAACAAACATGTTCATTTCACTCATGCTGCTGATCCATTGCAGATATTGTGCAGACTCTCTATCACTTAGCCTTTACTTCAAAATCCAGGCAGGATGAGCAGCTTCCTTCTGAAACAATGTTGGCTTTGTGATAGAGGGAAAGAGAACATGGTGTATCACAAATGAACTTTATTTGAATCCTGATTCAAACAAATAAACTTTACAAAACCTTTACACTTCACTTCAACACACATTCACAAGGCCAAGCTGGAGTTGTCCACAGTGGATATGTACAACCTTCCCATGGAAAAGGGCATCAGATATTTTTGAGCAATCTACAATATGCGTCAAAAATTGTGTGAGATACAATTTTCGTGTCATCATATTCCCTATTATTTTAACTGTATAACTATATTTACACACCTTGTATATGTTTATATAATAGTTTAATATATCTCAAATTTTCTAACTCTTAGTAACCACTTTGGATCTGTTTAAAAACACAAATTCAAAGAACCTTCTTCTGCATGCCCTAACTCTGAAGACTGTCTAACAAGCTCTGTAAGGGATTCTCATGGTCAGACAAATCAGAGCATGAGAAAGAACAAGTGTAAGTAAAAGTGTGATAAAGTATGATTAAGTTCTACTTCTTGGTATGGCATGCAAATTTTGTGAAATTTCAGCACACTTAAATTTATTAATCATAATTGTCTTTTTTTCCTTACATTGCAGTTACTCTAAAGTAGAGATCTTTTACAAAAACTAAATGTAGAAACCAATCAAAACTCATCTCTGCTGCCTGAGATTTCACAATGGATGAATATCTAATTTTATGTGTGAGTATACAAGTAATCGTAGATATAGATAAAAGTTATTATTCATTGGGTACTTACCATGTGACTTATGCTGCAGTCTCTTATCTCATTTAACATTCCTTACAATTTTTTGAGAAAATTATAGTCTCCATTTTATCAACAAGAAAATTGTGATGTGGAGGTTTTGTAACTTGATGAAGTTAAGACAGTTACTCAGTGACAGAAAGAGGCAGCGCACAAACTCAGGAGGTCTCCCAAAACTGTGCTTACAAGGACTTTACCTGGTTTTACTTTTCCAGACATATGAGGGAGGAAGAGAGTGACAATATATGATCAGATTTATTCCTAAGTGTATATATGAGAAAGAAGACAGGTAGAAAAAATTAACATGGATGCTATAGGGCAAAGGAGAAATATACGTCAGGTTTTACCTAAAGGAGGTAAGGCCACTTTAGCCTGGGAGGCATCGTCTAGGCAAAATAGCCCAACCTCCTATTTTCAGATTAAGAAATTATGGCCTAGCGTGGCAGTGACTGTATACTCAGCACAGAATGAAAACTAATCTGAATTCATTCTTTTGCATATTGTCTTTTTTTTTTTAAGGTTTCCATCCATTTATCTATTAAATTGGCAGGTTGCCTGAACCAAACTGGCACATTAGATCTACATTGTCATACCGGATGTTCAAAGTCACAAGTTTTTGAAGCCCATTGCTTACATCACAAATCCCCTCAAGGAAAATTGTGCCCAATGGCCTGCAGGTACCACTTAGTGAACACGCCACGTCGCTCACTCAGACATGGGGACACTTCCAGTAGATGACTGACATCTCTTCCCCCCCGATCTTCTGCCCGGCTCCACCCACTTGTTTGCCCATCTAAGTATCAACTCTCAGTGACACATTTTCTGACTTTCCAATCTAAAGGAGAATGCCTGCCTAAGTCTCTCTCTCTCTCTCTCAGATTTAGGTTTTCTAATAGAAGTTTTCATTAGTTGAAATCATCTTGTTTTTCTCTTGTTTGTTTATATTAGTCCTCTTTCAGTGAAGAATAATTTCATAAGATCAGTGATTTTTTCCAGTCTTTTTCATTGCCACATCTCAAGTTCCTGGAACAGACTAGAACATGTTACTTACTAAAAACAATAATAAAATGGACCTCCCAGAGGCTCAGAAAATCTGCTTTCTTTGAAGGCTGCAGTTTTGGTAGTCATAAGGTATCTAAAGAAGAGAGAGTCAGCTGGAGACAAAAAGATCAGCATCAGTCTTGATTAGCTTATTGGAGGATGTGGGTACAGATTTGCTGACAAAGGGTTTGCCAACATTCCCTAATCTAGGAAGACTCATCTACTAAGTCTCAGGGACAACTGGACAAGCCAAAAATTCCCCTCATGTACTGGCTTTTAATTTCATAGCACAGAAGAGGCTGGAGTGAGCCCACTCCGTCTACGGGCTGAACTAAAAAAATAGAGAGACAAGAGGGCCGTAGCCTTCCCTGACCATTTCCTCCGAGGAGAGCTTCATCCAGTGCAGAGGAATGAGACAGATAAGAACATACTTCTAACTCAGTGTCCCCACATGGAAATCTGAGATCACGTAGATGATATACCCCGCCTCTTGGCATCCCCAGTACACTACATACTGGGTTTGGCAAAGCTGTACATTTCATACTTTATTAAAAATTATCAAAGTTTGAGTAAGTTAGAGGTATATTTGAAGTAGGGGGAGGAATGAGAGTTCTAATCAAATTGTAGTTTTAGAATACCTCAGACTCCAGAATAGATTGAACATTGAAATGCTTTATTGAATCCCCAGTATACTAATCAAAATTATACTGTAAATTTGAGCAGATTTAGTAATATCAGTCCTGTCTGATTTTCCTTATGATATAATCTCTATTTTTCTAACTTCAACTGTTGCTTCTTGATTTCCTTTTGCAAAATATCTGACATTCCGTTCCTCCTCTACGACCTCACCCAGCTTTCTTGGTTGAATCAAAACTGAGCTCAAAGATGACTCTCTTTATTCAAACTTTCTTAACTCCGCCTCTGTTAGATTGTACTGTTGCCCTCAATTATTTGCTCTCCCCTTTCTTGTAAGAGTGTTACACATTCCTGCCTGTGACTCTGTGAGTCTGAGTGATGCTCGTGTGGGAGTACACTTCCATTCCTCATTGTCCTGGGCTTAGATATTTGCTTTGGCCAATAGGATATTAGCAGACCTGCATGTCCTAGCAGGTATTTTAAGAGCTATTTAATTGTTGGCTTTTGCTCTCCTTCCCCTTGTTTATTGAAAATCCTGTCTTTAATAGGAGCTAATTTTTATCCCAAGTCTTGGAATGGGAAAACTCACGGAGCAAAGCTACGTTAGCTGATCCACAGCCACTCACGTACAATGTGTCGAGAAATAAACATCTTGTTGTAAGCCACTGACATTTTAGAGTTCTTTGTTCCCATAGAAAAGCTAGCAAATAAAATTATATATGGACAACTTTCCATTTCATTTAAATCTTAGAACAATCTATTTGTGTATAATCTATGTTTTCAACCCAACTCCTCTGGGATAGGGTTTCGGAGAGAGAGAAAACACAGATATTTTTATTATAAATCATCAATTTATTTAATAAAGATATAAAAATTAATCATAAATGGGGCCTCATATCAGGTCTTGAGGTAATATATCTTTATGCAGCATTTCCCCAAGCCTCTGAATTTCCGATGGAATTTACTGCTGCTGAAGACACTCTATCCACAGGTAAAGTGTTGCCAAAGCTGATAAAAAAAAAAAATTCTTTCCATGCTATTGCTTTTGGTTCCCAAACTTACATTTTTATTCAAGAAAGACACACACTAACAAAGATCAGTATAAGGAAACTATACTGATATTTGGCTTTTTTTGTTCTTGAGCCAAATTTAACATCAGCAAAAGCACATTGTTACCCAAGAAAAAGGATAATAGAAAAAGTTGGTTTTCTAAAGTCCCTGCATGTCCTTGCCTTTTACTTTTAATTGTCCCTGAAAACCTGTGTTGCCACAAAGATTATTTCATAGGGAGACTTGACATGTAATATAATACATGTTATCCATTTCTGAACTTATCTACTCCTTGAGGGAAGCCATCAAATCTTCTTCTCATCAGAACACCTACTTAGTGCCTAACTTGTTGCCCCCAAAGCAGCGGGTATTCAGGAAATGCAAGTGAAGTAAATATATAATGTTAGTTTAATATTGTTTACTCTATAAGCATAGTTAATATTTTGTATGGGCAATAATAACCAATATTTTCCATATACCAAACTAAAAAGATGCTTAATAAAACAAAATTCTGTACTATGACATACACTAGTAAATGTAGTTTGACTAGCCAAAAGGATGGATCTAGAAATTATATAATTATGGAATTGAATATTTTAAAAATAATAACTATGAACTTTTAGAAAATATTCCAATGGAGCATCTATATGACAAGCTGACATGCAACAATTTTGTGGAACCAACTATGCAGACCATTCTTCATCAAAGAAAACCCTTTCCTGTGGTTAGTAATTGCTGCCCTTAATCATGAATATTTCTCTTTCTTAATAGGAATACAGGTCATGAATTGGTTTTGTGGTCCATGTGCGAACATGTACTCAAACCTGTTCAAGCATGAAGGTCATCTACAGAGTGACATATTTGGATAAAGGAATATTTCTTTAGAAATCCTGTGTTCTCTATGATGAAATGGCACTAAATTGGAGTAAAAAATATCTCATAAAATTTTCTTCAGTGACATGATGATAGAAGGGAAAAGAAAGTCTTTCTTATCAGAAATGATGAAAGATGGGGTGGACAGTTTTGGAAGTAATACAAGAGCTATTCATATTTTTAACCAAATGTGGAAGCCAAGGAAAGGAAAATTAGAATGCTTTGAGGGTTTCTGAATTCTTTCCACAGATAACCCCATTCATACTATCCCTATTAAAGGAGAGTAATTTGCACGTCTCCAGACATCTCTGATTGAATAACCAATAAAACTGGGAAAACTGGGGCTGCCTCTGAGTTGAGTCATTGTGTTACTACTACGAGACTGAAAATTAACTCCCCAGTGGCCAGGATACTTTTTGTTCAATTAAAGCTTTATATGAAATATTGTTACCTGATATTTTATTTATTTATTCATCCTTAGAATCTACTTTATAATATTTTTAAATGCTAAAACAACAAGTGAATTGCCATGGCATGTGGCAGAAAGTTTTGTTTATCCCACACTATAAAAAATATTATTCTGGGGCCAGCCCAGTGCTATAGTGGTTGAGTTCTCATGCTCCGCTTTGGCAGCCTGGGGTTCATGGGTTTGGATCCTAGGAGTGGACCTAGCATCACTTATCAAGCCATCTGGTGGCAGGTGTCCCACATATAAAATAGAGGAAGATTCCCACAGACGTTAGCTCAGGGCCAATCTTTCTCAGCAAAAAGAGGAGAATTGGCAGTGAATGTTAGCTCAGGGCTAATCTTCCTCAAAAAAAAAAAAGAATTCTATTTTTTAATATGTGGTAGCACGAACTTCTGTTTTATTTAGTTATATTCTTTCTAGTTTGCTTTCTTACAAACAGATTTACTGTTAGATAATGATTAATCTGTGTTGATAAACAGCAACTTAGTATAATTTGAAGGGAGTATAAACTATTAAATATTACATAATCTAAGACAAATGTCATTATTATTAGAAAGAGAAAATAAGACTGAGAACCTCAAGCTAACTTAAAGTTAAGCTGTACTTACTCTGCTGTATCACTACAAAATATATATATAAAGAGATAGAAAGATAGGTAGATAATTAGATCAATAACTGCAGTTTCTAAAAATGTGTATGAAAGATACCTGATTTTTACTTTTATCTCTGCCACCATTTCATTACTGCTATAGTGTATTCTCAAACAAAGATAACTTCCATCCCCAAAAGAATTTAATGTGTATTTAAAATTCTTTATACAGGCCAACAGATTTACATATTTTATATGTATATATTTGAATTCATGTGTAAGGGAATAAAATTATGTCAGCTTTCACAGAGCCGCCTAAAAGAGTGAATTTGGAGCTGAGGGGAAATAAAAAGATATCCGCATGCCTCCTAGATATTAGCAATACCCATTTGTACTGTGGTCACTTTTTAAAAGTATATTTTGTTGTGATGTACCTAATTTCCATAGAAAATTAAAGCATTTTAAGACACAAGGAGTGATTTCATAAAGTGATACTGTCCTCTTTTATAAACTTTTGCTTCTATTTTCATCTGTTGTTTTATCAAATAAAGTGACTGGGAACACACCCACACAGAACACTCTTATTTTCCCATTCTCTCATCTGCTAGAGTGGATAATCAGAGTTTAGACAAATTAAGCATATTTTGAGTACATATTCAAAGCAAGTACTTTGCTATGTCCATGATAAAATGGCCTGGTCACTTGTCTGTTTTGCTCTCTCATAAAGTGAAAGCTACTATCTTACCATTACGATTTCATCACCTTCAGCTTGTGTTTAATTTAATATATTCCCTAATGACTGCAAGGCAGTATCCAAAGCATTTCATTCAAAAATGTTTATATACAAGTACACAGATACAGAACTTTCAAAAAGGAGTTAAGATCATCAGTAATGATTTCAAATAAAAAAAGGAAACAAACACACTACTTCTCTATAATCTGTTTTTCTAATAAGAGAGAAAATCACTCAGTGATTTCAATTTATCCTGTGAAACTGAGTAGACTAAATTACAACTTTATTACTTCCCTCAAGTAGTTAATTAGAGTAGGTTACGCACTGACTCATTATGGTAAACCCATGCTTTATTTAAATGTGAATGAGCAAGAATCTTTAAAGTACAAAAACTAAATTCAGCCTAAGGACTTAGGATGTGTTTTGTTTCCTTCCAAGAGACTCATAAAAGAGTGGGCAAAATAAGACATTCCAAAAAAAGTTAAATCTTAATAACTTCCATTACACTAGATGACTAAAAAAAATATGTCTTATATGCTCTTTTATCAGTAGAAGACAAGGATTGGGTACCAGGGCTGCAGCTGATTAAGATTCAGCAGTCTTGATTTGTCATTGGTGGGGATTGTGGGTAAGGGTAAGGAAGCTGGGGGATTTGAAAATTCTGAAACTTGATCAATCAAAACTACCATCATTCAGAGAAAAACCATATTTTTCACTGACGTCTCTCACATCAGAAGGTAGGGCAGAGATATGTTAATTAATTCCTTAGGGACTAACAAAAAAATAGAATAGTGACAAAGGATAGACGTCTAATTCACTTACGCAAAAGGTATATTCAGTGTTCCTTATTGGTGGGTGGCTCTCCTCCTCTGCTACAGGTGGTGACTTTGGGATCAAGGCCACTGCTATCTTGCAGCCCCATCCTCTTCAACGTATGAATTCCCAAACCTCGGTTGGTCTGCAGTAAGCCAAGGGAAGGAGGAAGGAGCATGGAGGCTTGTGAGTAAGTGGGAGAATTTTTTTAAGATAAGGCTGGAAATGGTGCACTCTACCTCCATTCACATTTTTGTGGCTAAAACTCAGTCACGTGGCTCCCAATGATTACCAAGGAGACTGCGAAATGTAGCTGTGTGCCAAGGAAGAAAAGAAATGGGTTTATTGTAGTTATTCTGTACTTACAAGGACTTATATTGTATTGGCCTACGTCCTCATAAAATAAAACAAAAAGTAAAAGTCTGATTACTAATTGTTCAATGATTTTCTGTTTCTTAAGGAAATAAATTTAATAACTGAAAATATTCTTTGGGTTTTGCTTATTTACCACTAGCAAACTATACTCATTTTTAAATATATTTTGAGCCAAATTATACCTATTAACTTTGTCTCATTACGACCTTTGCTGCTATTTTATGAGATAAGAAATACACAAATAGCCACATATTTCCACAGAGCTTACTACGTGCCAGACTGTGTCCTAAGTATTTTACAGGACTTAGCTTATTTAATTTTCATAACAATCCTTTGACGTAGGGTCTGTGTTCATTCCTAGCATACAGATGTGGCAGTGGCCACAGAGAATTTAAATGATAAGTGGAAAATCTTAGATTTTGAAGCAAGGGTGTTTTGCTTCAGAGTCTATACTTTTAACAACCTTACTATAAGTTCAGGAACATCTTTTTTCATTTTTCCATTCCAACTTCCAAGGTTATTAATTGCACATTGAATATTAAGGAATATTCCTTTCACACAGGAGGCTTGTGAATCTTTCAGAGATCACATTAGCTTCAAACACTACTATTTGTTAAATATATTGCAAGTTAAAATGCTGCGAAGTAATTTATAAATTGTTTCCTTACGTATTTGTGAAACTAACAAACTTTGTTTTAAGATTGCTATTTGAATCTATTACACAGTAGCATTTTGTCATGTCTTATAAGGTAATATATCATCAGCAGAGCTGTATGATCCCAGGAAGTTTCAGAAGCCTGAGCAATGTCAGCAGAGGTTGTCAGACTACACAGCAAAGCGCAGGGGTCTGCAGCCTGAGGAGCCCGCATTTACTCATAAGCAGAGCCTTAGTCTTGTCATCTCTCCTTTTGGTAGCAATAAGAGAGGATTACTAACCTTATTTTCAGGAATTGCAGAGGGACTTCTGTCAAGCTGCTTGTCTCATAAGAAAGAAGTGCATTTTTCAGAGGATTTTAATTCAGTCCCAGTAAGTTTTCTGTGGTTTATCTTACAGATACATTTTCTTGCCACACTTTACACGGTATGTTTATATACATGATCTTTTCATCTTTCTTCAATATGCCAGTGGCAAAGCTAACTATTTGCAAAGCTATAAATTGAAAGATTGGTAGTAGGTCTAAAGATGACTTGCCTGAAGTTTCTACTGAAGGGATGTCTAGTTTAAGTAGTAGATGTCGCAACAAATTTTTTAAGAAATCAAATTTATCATTTGAAAGGTAGCATTCTATATAAATCAATGAGATGATTTACCCACATCTCTTTTTTGGAGCTTCTCCACAGCCTACCATTAATAATAGCGTTAACAATAATGATAAAAATAATAATGCTAATGCTATAGGCACAGTTACTGAGCTTTCAAGATGTGTCATGCAGTATGCAAAACCATTTGAAAATGTAGATCTCAGGATCTACCGTAGCTCTAGAAAGGCTAGGAAAGATCTGATGGAAAGCAGATATTCCCCTTGTTTTTTTTTTTTACTGTGGACATAACTGTAGCCCAATATTTCCAGACAAAAAACCCGACAAGTTAAGTCAGAGAGTATAAGATGGACTAAACAATTCAAACATTAGGAATTTTTTAACTGAGAAATAAGTAAATCCTTCTCTTTCATGCATCAAAGGTGAAAATTACTCTTGCTCTGCATAACAGTTGTTTGAAAATAACTTAAAATTAATTTTTACTTAAAAAGGTGTTAAAATGAAATTTCGTCTGTCATAATTTATACTTCGATCATTGTCATCCCTTTCTGGATAACAACCCAACTGAATTTTTTTTAAAGTTAATGAAAATACATATATGTATGCTATACATGTTACATACATATACGCTGCCAATCACAGTTACAAATTGTGATCATTTTGAGTATAAATGCCCCTTGCGTCATCTCTCTCTTATTATTTCTACTTTGATGTAAGTTAGGAAATCTGATGAACCTATTTGTTAGAGTTTTGTGTAACATAAGAGTAAAGCAGGATATGAATTGGAATCTGAGAAACTCATGATTATTTTGTATGACTTTTATCAGACAGACTTTTGTTGACTGAAGTAATTTCCTTGTCTAGAGAAATTCAGTTTATTGCAGGCATTTAATATAAATAAATGAAACAATCTTCAGTAAGATAAAAGATTTATGCTATAATTGCATTATAGCGAATACAATGCCTAATTACACTGCCTTTTAAAACTCTTTTTTGGCGTTGCAAAACAACCAAACAACATGAATCTGCAAGTCACATGTGGTCAATAATTTGCTACCTTGGGATAGACGCTTTGTTGTAGTTTCAGTTTGTCACTTGTATTATAGTTGCCACAGACCATCCTCCTGTTAAGAAGCTTAGAGGCTAGACCCTGAAGGCAAGCTCGTCGTTTCAAATCCTAGATCTACCATTTGCTTGTTGTGTGACTTTGGGCAAATTTATTGACTGTTCTCTTAGAATATTATTGTGAAGACTCATTTGCTACATAGAAAGTACTTAGCACAGTAGATGGAAAATATTAGGCCTCAAGTGAGTGGAAGTTATTGTAAACACATGCAATTATTTTTACTAATATTCCCTTTTTAGTAATTGCACCTTTCTCTCGATTTTTACTTTTAAAGTGACAAAAGTCTTTGTCTTTGCACAGAAGTTCTGTATTCCCTATTTATTTACTATGAAGACTTTCCAAATATTCAGATCTGCCTGAGAACATTAGCAATAACAAGCAAATTTTGAAAGAACAAATTACTACTTTTTTTTTCACTGTAGGCACCATAAAATGGTGATCTTCATATACCATTAGACAAAGCTGTGAAAACATTTTTTCTTTACAAAAGCATGAAGAGGAGCTAGGAAGAGCTGTTATTAGTGATTACTTCCTAAGTAAGCGCATCCCTGACGAAGCCCTCACATAGCACGTGTGTGTGTTCATGTAATTGTGTGTCGGAGTTGATGGAAATTATTAGGCTTAAGGAGTTGATCAAAGGATAGAAAAAAAGGTAGGTTTTTATTTTCATGACAATCTGTTTGGATATACTTCATCATCTTTCATATTTGTTAAATCAAAAGAAGGAAGAAAATGTAAATACTGCTTACAACTTTTCAAAAAAGCATATTTTATTTAAAATATGCAAAAGTATTTTCTTCAACTCAGTTCACTGTCATTAGAGGCCTAAATAAGCTTACACAAATAATAGAACTAATAGTTGAAAGTGAAAATCTGAGAACGTCTCCTAGTGTGCATGATGAATTCAAATTATTTAATTTTAAACATGAGAGAAGATATTTATATGAGTTAGTGGAAAGAGAAGTGCTGCAAGACTTACTCTAAACAATAGTATCCTCATACATTTTCAGTATTTAGTCATAATGAGCCCATTTCTATGGAAATGAGGCTATCGCTTAGTAGTTTTGTGCATTTGATTCACTCATAATAGTTCTTTGAGATCAATGATATATTTTAGTGCAACTTCCCAGGAACTTCCTTTTCATAAGAACCAAAAACAGCAAAGACATAGCTCACAGAGGTATAATTCGCCATGTTCACAAACCGCATTTATATTTTCAGATTGCATTAATAAGTTTAAAGATGAAATTTTATATAAAAGATAAGAATTAATAAAGTAGCTATCTTTCGGGACTCAACATATTTCTATCATAACCATATATATAGTGTACTCCAAGTGGTCAGAGTGTCAAAATCAGAGCAATAAGAACACACAGATGACTTTCATCAATCTCATAGTATAGCTACAAAAATTCATTTAGAATGAAATGGACAAGAAGATTCTTTTAGGTTAATATTTTGTTTCTTTGCTTCTGTGAGTATCAGTACAGCAAATGTTTAATAAAATGGATTTTAATCAGGTAGAATTGGACTTGAATTTGACTTTATAACCTCTTCACAGGAAAATATTCTGAACATCATTTTACCTTATTAATGTTTGTTTCACATGTAAAATGTGGTTGATAACATTTCTCCCATGGGTGTATTTATGGGAATATGTGCCTGAGAATTAAATGAGATAACGAGTCCAAAGTACAGACCAGAATGCCTAGAAGATAGTAAGTGCTCAATAAATAATTATTGTTAATATTCACCTGGAGTGTACTAAGATGATATGTGTATTCCTGTTTTCAATCCAGAAATATATAAAAATTAGAAAACTGTCACTCAATTCCAATTGTCTCTTTTGTTCTAGAATAAATTTTCATTAAGGAAAAATATATAAATCATCTAATTCTCCTACTAATAAAAGATAAATAATTTCCGGTAACATGTTGTCAAAATTAATTATTTAGGAAAATCCTGGGCAGGCTCTTTTAACATGCAGCAATGCATTCTCAGCATCTTGCTACCCACGTCTTCTAGTCATTGCACACTCTTTAGACATAAAAAGACTGATTCCATGAGCACTCAGGTCATCTCTCTGTCTCTCAGAGCATGCAGGGTTAAAAAATAAAATTAAAATATCCAGTTTATATTAATATTCTGTATCAATTTGGTAAAATTGAACAGTACATTCATTAAAACTGTTTACTCCTCAATTTACACTGAACCACTCATGCAACTGCCTTGTGTACAAGTATATCTATTCCTTCTACTACAGAATTAGAACGTATATAAATCAAATATATTATAAAACTTATTTAAATCAGTTTTATTACCTTAGCACTACTAACGTTGTATTCCAGAAAATTGTTACAGGGAAATTTTCCTGTGCCTTATAAAATGTATAACCACATCCCTGGCCTGTACCCAGTAGATGCCCTTTGCATTTCTTCACCCTCCTGCCCAGTGCGACAATTAAATATTTCTCCGGCTATTTTCAAATGTCCCAGGGCAACAACACCCCTGATTGAGAACCATTAGTTGGAACCAAGATCCAATACAGCCAGTAGGTTGCAATTGGATGACGAGCCTCATTTAACATACAGGTTCCTTTTGGTCCTCTCTCTCCTTTCACCTTGCAATTTATTTGTTAAAGAAACCAGTGGTTTATCTCAAAGCATTTTCCACAGTTTGAATGTTTGTTATGGCCTCTCTTTGGAGGCCTTTAAACACATTTCTTTGCTCCTTTTATTTCCTATAAATGAGTAGTTAGATCCAGAAAGGCTTGATAAGATTCTGCATCAATTTTCTAGCAGGAGTACTTCAGAGTTATTGTTGTGTACTTCCAGCAGGAGGCGCATAATGTCAGGGTACTTCTACATTTATGATTTTAGATCATTGCCCAGAACAAATATTTCACTCAGGGTTGCCAAATTGAGATATTTTAATGCTATCGCTCCTTTTTAAAATATATGACCTTCATTTATATAATACCATAAGAAAAAATTTTCTCTCATCAACAATTTGGTTACCTTAAGGTACAGTTAATATAAAAAAGTGCAGAAGAAATTCTGGATATTTACCCTTTATTTAATGAATTTCAAAATATTAAGTAGGTTTACTAGCATGCTCCAAAATTGGCCAATAATTTTTTTCCTATTTTAAATTATTTTTCCAATTCAAAGATTTAAACATATTTGATATATTTTAATCTATCACAGTTGCTATCTTCTGGATGTTCATGTTTTGTGTTTCTGACCAAGAGGAGCTTTTCCAAGTGGGATATTAAGTCCGTTTGATATGATCACTGTAACATTTGTAACTCTCACGCTTTGTACTCTGGCTAGAGGTTTACACTACATGTAAAACAGATCCTTGCACTATATATAATGTTATACAATATTATTTGAAGATAGACTCTGTCTAATGAAAGATGTGTATTAGAAACCCTAAGGCAACTACAAACAGTGGTAAGAGAATGAGGTTATATTATGTATCCTCCCTGTTCCCTCCAAACCATGCTCAGTCCATTCTATTGACCTAATGACACGGTTGCTACTAAGCAGCCCTTTCCATAGCTATCCTCTTTCAATTTCTGTAGCCACTCCCTCTCCTTGCCCCTTATTCACATCTAGAAGCAGTCCTCTCATTAAATTCTTCTCTTATTGACCACTCTGAATATATTATTGTGATCAGGATACCAAATGATTCAAGGATTATAGGAGGATTATGAGAGTATTTGTTTGGGGAGGAAAGTGAGAAGATAAACTCAGTGATGGAGAAACTTAAGTATAAAAATTAGAAGCCAAACAACTAAGACAAAACATAAATATAAAAGGAATAGAAAAGATGTAATAGAAAAGATGAGAGAGAGAGACAAAAAAGAGGATAAACATTAACTACAAAAGAAAATGGATAGATTGAAATGGAAGGAAGGAAAAACAAAAATGAAAGGGGACAATGAAGATTAGTAAGGAACTTTGTAAAATAAAATAAACATGAAAAATTACGCCAATAGCTTTTTAAGCATTTAATATATTCTCAATACAAAGCAAACAACAAAACTGCTATTAGCTTTCATACAGTCAGATATTTTTTGATGCAATAGGGAGTACAGGAGGGCAAAACTATTGATCCATGGTGGTGAGTTATTCAACAAAAAATACATAGAGCAAAAGAGGGAAATCTAAAACAAACAAAAGACGAAACTAAACAGGAGATTTCAGTGATTAAACTCATGGCAAAATTCTAAATGTAGGCCATTTTCATTACTAAGTGAAAGAAACTAGTCTGAAAAGGCTACAATCATAAATGTTGGATTATATGAAATTCTTGAAAAAGAAAAACTATTATAATAGACAGATCAGTGGTTGCAAGGGGTTTAGAGATGAGGAGAGTTGAATAGATTGATCCACAAAGGGTTTATAAGACTAGTGAATTATTCCAAATGATAATATAATTGTGGACACAGAACGCTCTGCATTTGTCAAAACCTGTAGAACTGTATAGCATAAAGAGTGAACCTTAATGTATGCAATTTAAAAAACTCGTTTCAGATGTAGGGGGTAGCAGAATGGAATGTAGACTATGACAAACTAATCTAATTGTATTACAAATGTAACAACCTCATTGAATGGAGTTAAGGGAAAAACTGCTGACCTAAGTAATTTTAGAAATGAGTGGAGACTGTAAGGCAAAAGGAACTGTACATGAGCACTGTGCTCCAGCTGATGAAATTCTTAACCATGTGGTATGGGTTAACAATTTGAACCCAATATTCACGTATACTAGAATTAAAGAAGTAAATGAATGACAGATGCCGGGAGAACATGAACTCATTCGTAGCTTAATGTAGATACAGATGGATAATGTGCAAATATTTATAGATGTGTGTATATGCACAAGTTAGTATGCACACACATATTTCATTCCTCTCTCAGTTGAGATGAGACATCCTAGAAGCAAGGACAGTGCAGTAGCAACACGCATACTCATCACTCAGATCCTGATTTCCTAATACTATTCTCCAATAAAAGGAAGCAGGGCTCCTTGGAGAAAATGGAAATAGCTGATTCTAGAGCTGGGGCACGAAATACACAAGATGAGCCTGGAGTATCTTGTAATACCAGAAAGCAAGGAAGAGCTAAAAAACAAAACAAAATAAAAGGAAAAAAACTATGGAGGCATGTCAGAGGAAGAAGCTGTTAACTGAAAGAACTCTCAATAGCCAAAAGGGAAGAGTTTGAGCAACAAAATAAAGTGGTTTTAGATTATAATAAAAAGGATAAAATAGATATCCATGAGTACATATTGATATAAATAAATGACCAAAGCAAATAAATAAATGGAGAGAATAGTCAAAACTCACACTACACATGAGTTCATACTGCCTCCAAATATAATCCAGTACCACATGGATCAGTGCAGAATTCCAAGCAAAATGTAGATATTGTCCTTTCAAAATGGTAGTATATAACACTCCACTTTTTTTTTTCCCTGAAGAAGATTAGCCCTGAGCTAACATCTATGCCAATCTTCCTCTATTTTATATGTGGGTCTCCACCACAGTGTGACCAGCAAGTGGCATAGCCTAAGGAGAGATGACGACTAAATAGACTTGGTGTCCTGGTTGGGATCCTAGACCAGAAAAGAGAGGTTGGGTAAAAACAAAGGAAATGTAAATAAAGTGTGGACTTTAGTTAATAAAAATATGTTAATATTGGTTCATTAATTTTAAAAAATGTACTTACTAATGTAAGATAATAATAGGAGAAACTAGGTATAAGTATATGGAAACTTACTGTACTATGAATCTACAACTATTCTAAAATATAAATGTTATTAAAAAATACTGTATGCCAAACACCGTATAAATTTTGTCCACATTCCTACTTGTTGGATATATTTTTTGCCAAATTTCTATATGAAGAAACTGAAGTTCACGTAAAACTTCAATGACTTGCTCAACATCACACAGTCTGTGTGTATCCCACCAGGATCCGAAATAAATTATCTACAAATCTAAAGTCTGGTCTCTTCTCACTAGTGTACTGTAGTTAATAAGCTCATGCCTATGGACACATCGTTCACTTAAAGGGAGATTTTGTTTGCTCTCAAGCAGCAAAAAGCATTTGACATCATGGGTGGAACACATAATCAGATTGTGAGATCATGTAATAAGGGAAATGACAACACTAGTAAGTTATCAATTAATGAGTCAGATAAATATGTTGGAATTACCTTTCTTGTTTTACAGGATTATCACAGTTCATGGAAGAAAATGATAAGACTTCCACATATGTCAGTCTTAAATGTTCCCATGAAACAGGAAGCAAGTAGTTGGTACTCACAATATTATTAGAGTTGAAAATTTTGCAATTTGCTTGGGCTTATAATCTGTATTTTCTGATCTATTCATCTTTATAATGTGGATGAAACTATTTTTGACATCTTCGAATTGTTATTTCAAAATTTTTTTAAGTGCTTACAAAATTTTGAAGCCTCGTACAATTAGATTATTCTCTCCATGCTTCCCCTTACATGAGAAAATGTAATTAAGGAAAGAACTGCTGATCATTATGACTTTTCTGCACCTAATAGCATTGCTAAATTTAAATGCCTGCCTTTTACTTTGGCTTTTCAAAGAAAGCAATTCATTGATTAATGATGGTTGAGATTTCTTTTCTCCTCATGTTAGTCTAATGCTTGAAAGTTATAGCAGATCAGAAAACATCTGAGAGGTTTGTTCAGGAGTCAATTACTTTTACGAATACATTAAGAATGAAAAAAGTTCAGTATATCACCAGAATTTAGTGGAGGACTAAAATGAGGCTTTCAAATGTTTTCTTCCCAAATTGTTCTTATGAAAGCAAAGTAAGCACTACAAATATTTGTATTTATGATGATAATTTTCTTCTAAATTTTGAGGTATAGTATATATATATATATAAAAATAGAATTTTGAAACTATCTCATAAAAAATTTAACTGACATGGATATATACATTAAGCGACACTAGATGTCAACATATCTGAGTTTGACCCTCACACAAGCTCAAAATTATAAAAAGATTTTCTATAATTTTGTTCCCCTTTGCTACTCCACTTGAAAGTGAGTACTGGTTAATATACTTAGTTTTATAGCCAGTAAAATAGCTAATAATACAAAAACATATAGAGGGAAACCAGTTCAAATTTAAGGATTTTAAAAATGGCATTTTGTATATGACTACCCATTGATTTAAGCAAGGAATTAGAATGTTGGAACTTTTTAATGATATTCATAACCACAAGGAACATAACACACATTTACAAAGTCTTCAGGTAAAACAGCCAGAAAGTCGTGTCCCTTCCTGAGGCTAATTCATTAGCACTTCACCTATGACAGTCACCAGCATTAACTTTCAAATGAACTTTCCTAACTGCTAAAAATAGTAGGAACAATTTATTCCTGGAGTGGTTTTGCATGTTGAGCACTCGTTTTAATATCTGAAAGAATGCAGTAAAGATAAGATACGAATTAGTCTCCCCAGATGTTTATGTGTCCAGACACATTCAAAGCTACTTCTTAAAGCTTCTGAATAGAAAAATCAAGTTACTAAAAACAGAGGTATTCTTATATAAATGATAATCTTCATAAACAATGGTGCTAATAAATGACCCATGTGAAATTGCCATTAAATTTTGAAGAGCCAATATCCATTATTTGTCCTGTCATTTAAGCCATTCATTAATTGTGACCTCTATCTCAACATGAGGATGTTCACAATGGCATGCATCATTAATTATGCATGAGGTTTGTTCAACACTTTCCCCTGAAAGTGTTGTATTTCCTAACTATACTAATAGCTTTCCATCTAATGAATAATTCATAGGATTAAATACCTCAGAAAAACTTTTATATGAATAAATTCAATATTTTATGGGAGTGAAGTATTGTCATTATATTACCTTTAATTTATACAATGTAATAAGACTTGTCAACTGTTTTACATTGTGTAATACATTTAAAACTGTGAGCGATGCAGTGGGAGGTCTTGCTATCTCTCTTTTAACAAACAAAATAAAATCATAAGTGAAGTGGTTGAAGAAAGAAGAGAAAAGGTAAGAGTTGAACAAACAGTATATAAAGTAAACTCTAGTAATGAAGAAGTATATCAATGAGCTCTAATAATTAGTGAAAGTCTTGGGGAACGGGGTTTTCAGTAGGAGAATATTAACTGATTTAGTCTTCTTATCTAAACTAATCCATTGGATATAGTTTTTATTTTATTTATTTTATTTTGAGGAAAATTAGCCCTGAGTTAACATCTGCTGCCAATCCTCCTCTTTTTGCTGAGGAAGACTGGCCCTGAGCTAACATCCGTGCCCATCTTCCTCTACTTTGTATGTGGGACGCCTACCACAGCATGGCTTGTCAAGCGGTGTCATGTCTACACCTGGGATCCGAACCTGCAAACCCCAGGCCATGGAGGCAGAAGGTGAGAACTTAACCTCTGCGCCACAGGGCCAGCCCTGTGGATATAGTTTTTAAAGGCTTGACTTTTAGGACCCAGCTTTTTGAAGTTTCCCCTTCCCTTCCCTGCCTTGTGTGTGGAGAAGTGCAGAAGCACCCTAATGATCTCAGCTGAGCAATATTTCCTATGTGCCCACAAGCATGCAAATGGGGCATGGGAAAACTGTGGCTACAGCAAGCTGGGATTGTTTTCCCTTGAGTCATGAATATAGGTAGTTAGCATTTATTAAGTTCTTACTTGGTGTAAAGTTCTGCAGAGCAAATGTAATTCTTTGTTCCATGTTACAGTAAGGGGTTTACAATTGAAGACTACCAAGCATTCAATTTTGTTACATAGTGAGTGATATTAATTCTAATCATTAAAATCAACTAATGGAAAGGCAATGCAGTTGTGGTTACTTGGAATTAACAAAAACTTTTCTTAAAAATTATAGGATCTTGACTACAATAGGTTTTTACCTAATCCTGTTATTACTGGTTTTACAGTTCTAATATCTTCATTCTGTTCATAATTTAACTTTACGTACTTGTTTTTCTACTATTCTTTGTGATTTCCGAAGCTAATAATTGACATATTAGAGTACTAAAAAATTAATTCAGCCTTTTCATTGCCAATTCTTTGCTAGAACTGCCATATCATCAGTGGAGAGATTGAGTGTAGGAGTAAAACAAAAAAAGTTAAATAGTAACCTCCAATTTATTAGCATTAAAATCACTGATTTAACATTCTTTCAAAAAACCTATGAGAGAATTCTGTGGCTCAAAGCCATAAACGGAAATCTGTGTTGTTCCTCAGACCCATGCACTCACTATACGTAACTATTTTGTAAGTCAATTCCCAGCATTTGCTCAGCTTTTATGGAAAATTTTGCATCCTCTCACACAAAGTGCATGGAATTTTTTTATTGATTGTAAGGTACACACATTCCAGGGGGTAGTTAACTTCAAAAGAAAACTGTGTACGCCACAGTAATCAGATAAAATGGGGAGAAAATATTTGAAAGAGCATCTACGGTAAATATCTATATGTTAATCATTGTGATAGTCAATTAACAAATTCGTCTTCTGTATTACCAAAGTGCAGACAAATGTGATAAGCTCTTTATGACTAAAGAGCAGACATATGGGATAAGATCTTCATTATTTAAGTGCAGATATATGTGGTAAGCTCTTTATTTTCCATTGTGTTAGTTATAGATTTATTTCAGCAATGTTATCACTGGTTATTCCGTGTGTCTTTAACATGAAGAAATGAAATTTTCTCATGTTTAAAATAATGAGTATAGGAATTCTTAGAACACGTGGCAGTGAAAGAAGCCTAAGTTTGAATCTTCTCGAATCTGCACATAAAATCAGATAGTGCACTCATAGACAATATTTACAACAAATTTGATTGCAGCGTATTTCTTCAAAAGTCAGAGTAAAGTAAGGACGAATCATTAAGAGCCACAAACCTGCCAGGTATCAACACTTGAGAAGGAAGAAGTAGAAGAAATTAGTAGGACAAATGAAGGACGTGAGAACAGGAAAACCCTGAAAGAACCAACAGATACTCACTGGAATGAGAGGTAAGGTGAGCTGAAACTTAATCACAGGCCTGTTCTTAGAAGGAGAAGGGCACCTCTGCTACCACAGTGTGAGTAAATGAAGAAAAGCACCCTTAGATTCAGTTAGCAAGAGGTGCTGTGTTACTGTGCCACTGCTGATAAGGCAATCTAACAATAGTCCCTATTATCTAATATGTTATGCTTTATTATTTATTCTCAACAATGCCTCAGTGAATATCCTTCTGGGTAAATTTTTGTACATGTCCATCTTTTTTTTCCCTTAGACTAGGTTCTTGGATGCCACATTCGTAGATCAGAGATATTCACAACTTTTAATACACTGCTATTCAGCAAGTTTAAAGCAATTTATACTTGGCCCAGCAGTGTATCAAGATGCCACACTTCCTAGAACAACGCAAAGAATACTCACTACATATTTAATGACTAAATAGATACATAAACAATAGATTAGATAGGTGGGCAGGTAGGTTGGTAGATAGATAGGTAGATGGATAGGTAGGTAGATAGATGGATGGATGGACAGATAGAGACAGATAAAATTAGTTTCAGGTAGGATCTTTGGGAATCATTTCAGTTATAAAATTATATAACCCTACCAATCTTAGAAATAATGCCAACACAAGTATCCATTTTCCTTCTTAATCACTGAAAATTAGGAATGCAGGTTTTGCGAATCTTTGCACAAAACTTTTTACTTTTTAGTATTTGCTAAATTGAGGCTTTGATTTTGAGGTTTCTATGTAAATGAAATTGTTATTGTTTAATAAACTTATTTAGCTGGGGACCAAAAATCATTGCATGAAAATTGATTTTCCATTTTTCACAGTCCAAATGAGTCCCTTAATCCATTGGTGTCCAAGATTGTGCAAATACTAACACACTAACAGTAACAGATTTTGAGATAAGGCCTTTAAGGATATAAAAACTGATAGAATGGGAAAAAATCTTGCATAGATTTGTTAAAGTAATATTTCACAAGTCTCCCTCAAAGAGATCAAAACACGTTAAATTACTTTTATGAAACTATTTTTTATAGTTTTAATACAAACATGAACACATATTTTTCTCCAGTTCCTTTAGATGGTCCATTAAGCTAAAGAAGTAATAGGATATTTCAAACAGGTAATGCAGCATGCTGCATTTTGTGGATTTTCTTACTGTTGACAAATGAATACCACAAAATGATAGAATTATTATTGATAATCTACAAAACCTATAATATAGGGCATTTCTTTATGGATTATTCCTCTTTCATTATCAGTATTAAAAACAATGTCTACCAATGTAATTTATAGAATGGAATTATTCCATTTCCAATTTAAATAATACACCCTACTTGACCTGATATATACCAAGCTAATTTATAAATTTTACTGGGTTTTTGTGCTGGTTATGGGACAGTGTTAAAATGTTACTTCTAGATGCTTTATCTGAAGAACTGTCCAGTCAATTGCTCTGTTCCTTTAGTCATCAAAAAGCTGTAGCTAGAAGTTTGCCTGGAACATTTCCTTTTGAAATAGAATGGGTTGGGACTTTCAAAATGAATTATGCCTTGATACCTTAGGATCTAGTACAGAAATAGGGAGATCATAGGAGTTAAATTTAAATCATTAAAGTGAATTTCTGGTCCCCTGCCTCACACTCCTGGTGATTTAATGGGGCTGTAGTAAGGATAAGCATTCAAGAGAACAGAAATCCAAATGGTATTTGCATGTCAGCCAGATTTGGGAACCACATACTTTCAGGAGTATAGGTAATAACATGTGTGTCAAGTGGCTCTCCATATTTAAAAAAAAAAAATTGGAACAATAAAGCCTGTTGCTGATGCCCTTCCCTAAATCTAGGGAAAAGGAAGCAAATTTTCCTTAAAAAGGGTTCTTGGTGTGAGTACACGGATCTAAGAGAAAAGAACACATTTTGAGGTTGGAAGCAAGTAAAAGAACTCACTCTGTACAGGTAAAAATACGTTGAAATTTGAGGATTCAAAAGCAGAGTCCGATGAAGACTTTTAAAGACACAAAGCACTGAAATGATTATGGTGCTTTTAATATATGTAGTTCACAATAAAAATATTAACCATTATAAATGTTAGAGCATTTAACTATGTTCTAATCTTTCCCATGTTCACTTTACTACTGTTTCCTGAAATATCAGATATAAAATTATTAAGAAAATATTAGGAACAACAAAAGACCCCAAATAGCCAAAGGATTCCTGAGAAAAAAGAACAAAGCTGGAGGTATCACACTTTCTGATTTCAAAATATACTACAAAGCCATAGTAACCAAAACAGCATGGTACTGGCACAAAACCAGACACACAGATCAATGGATCAGAATCAAGAGCCCAGAAATAAACCCACACATTTGTGGACAGCTAATATTCGACAAGGGAGCCAAGAGCATACAGTGGAGAAAGGAGAGTCTCTTCAATAAATGGTGTTGGAAAAGCTGGACAACCACATGCAAAAGAGTGAAAGCAGACCATTCCCTTACACCATGCACAAAAAACAGCTCTTTGCATCATTGGAATATCAGACATATGATCTGAGAAATTGAGTTAAAATGTAAGTTAATATCATTTTAAATGTAGTTCTACTAACAAAACTGTTTAAGTGGTGGAATTTGAAAGAAAATTTACTCATTTAGAATTAACATTCATATTTCAAGGAGATTTGATAAACCAAATCAAATAATCTCAAGTATGATATGATATACATGTGAAAAGATAAAATTCTGGTCAAGGAAGTTTTTTCTCTATTCATCTTGACAATAAACATATTTAGAAACTATTCCATAATTGGAAAAAGGCAGAATTTTGCCTTTATGAAAAATTATTTAAATTATTGTTACCACCTAACAGATGGAATTATATTTCATGTGTCACTGAATAAATTCCTACAACAATGTAATCAATAAAAGAACATTTGTGTTGATATAACATTCTCCAAAATTAAAAAAATATTTGACATATAATTAAAATAAAGTACTAAACATAAAATTTACTTCACAATGCTAAGCATTTTATAGTCATTCTGTGACTAAGAAAGCAAAGAAAAATTGTACAAAATAACTTGGTCTTGAGAAGTGATTTTGATTAAATGTTAAGTATCATTTGATTTGATTTGGTTTGATTACATACAAAATGCTGCCAATAGTCAAATCATATTTCATGATGTTAATTATAATGATTTTCCTATTGTCCAGTCCCAAATTCTGGACTGTCATCCTTTGACATGAGTTCTAAGTGTAAATGAAAAGTGACTGAAGGTAACAATTATGTGATAAAGTTACTTATAAATTTTACTAATGATAATTAATCAATTAGGGACTTTAATCAAAGCATCTTGACATTTTTGGTGTGTATTTTTAGAATTTAATCAAAATCGTGAGATATGTTGTCTCTTTATGTGGTCAGAATATATATTCAGCCAACATTTACTAAAAAGATCACTAGGTACAAGGCACATTTTAAGTGCAAGTGGGAAAAAGAGAACAATTAATAATCTTAAAGGAGCTTAAAATCTGGTAGTGGAGATTACACAATATACAAATTATTACTAACAAATATAATCCAATATGTGTTGTACAAACCACAAACATTTTAAAAAGATTGATATTAGTGCATAGTTACTTCCTGCTCATGAAATCAGGGAAGATCTGGGGATAAATTACATTTGCCGTCATTAAAAATGTGAAGGTTTGAACAAATTAAGAAAGTGTAAAATCTAATTGAAAGAAATGAAGCAGGAAGAACTGAGTACTTCTAGAAAATGTCTATGTAGATGAATGCATAACAATAAGAGAAATGGCATGGAAAATACTTTATTGTTAGACTATGGTCGATCCTGGCTGTTGGGGTTCTCTCTCTAAATGTTTAATAGACAACGTGGGAATATATGGGAGAAGAGAAATGATTCTTATTTAACAAAAAATGAGTTTTGTTTAATTATCCTCATATCATTAGCCTCTCTGTGAATTAATGTGGAAACTAATTATTTAGTGCTTACTTGCAGGCTGACTTGTGCCTACAACTTTTAATCTGCCTCTTGCCAACCGAAAGGCGGTGTCTGTAAGCAGGATCTCTTGCAAAGAATGTTGAAACACATTATCAGACAATTTACAAAGAACTGTGGAGAGTTTCCACTTTCTGCTTTTAAATTTTCATACTAAAAAACTGCAGTTTTGATATAAGACTTTAAATGGTTCCAGCCTTTCCTATAGATTTTCCAGCCAATGGAAAGATCCAGGGGCAACTTTGGATTACATTTTTATCACTACCTTTTATACTTGATTATTTTAACAAGTACTTTCAAGTTTTACAATACTTTTCAAAACTACCTCTAGGTTTTAATGTTTCTAACCAACTTTTATCCTGAAATATTTGTAATTTGTCTTGAGCTTCTGAAGCTTTCCACATTTGCCTGGAATTCTATGTTAGAGAGAATACTTCCGTTTTCCCTCTAGGTTTATTCAACTTGAGCTTATGAGAAGTAACTTGAATTTTGAATTTACAAGACTTCATATAAAATATAGAGGTGGCTATAATTTTGAGAAACATTGGTCGGAAATATATTCCTACAATTGCACAAATGAGAGTTCAACAAGCAGGACTGCATATATAAGTAGGTGGAATCTTTCTACCTACTTTCTATTGATGTTTTACATTATCAATCCTCTTACTTTCCATTCCTCTTTTTCACATTTCAAACAACATAACAGTTTCAGGAGGGCTTTATATTTCTCAATGATACCCTACCCATATTTAACTACTTTCTCTTGATAAACACTATAAGCATCTCTACTCTTCTAGAACAAAATTTAGCATGATTGCTTTACTCTGTAAAGATTTGGGCTATGACATTCAACTTTAAAGGGGAATAAATGGGAGTGTACATTTGGTGTGGAAAGAGAAGGTAGGAAAGATGTCCCACGTATTTGGGAACAACTAGTGTTCTGAAATGGATAGAACAGAAACTGAAGGATCAGCAGTCCTCTCTATTCCAGGCACTCAGCAATGACTGGGAAACAAACTTTTTAGACCCAGAGGCTGTGCAATGCATGCCGTTCAAATATGCATGGCCCACTTGCTGTGGACCGTTTGCTCTTCATGCCTCTTAAATTTGCAGGTGAATGACAAATTTTACTCCTATTTTTTCCAGATTGTTATTTGACTTTCTGAAAAGAAGAGCCCATCTTGATACAGCTTAAATATTTCCCAGCTTCTTGTGTAAAGGTTTTCCATATAAGTACTGACTATAAATATTATAGATTTATAACTCTCTAAATGTGGGTGTTAGGGGTTCAAAAGAAAAAGACAATAAAATTACAAGTATGAACATCAGTAAGAACATACATGGGAAATGATAGGCAAATCTTTCCTTGTTTGTGGTAATGGGAATTTAGTATTAAACAAAACAAAGTCCCAGCAATCCACAAGCTAAAATGGTTGTACAAGTCTATCTAGAAAACGCGTTTTCTGATTTTACGGATTTCCCTCACACACAGCACTTTCAGTGAATGTTGTTCTGATAATTGCTTCCATTAAACCAATTTAGAAACCATACATTTTACGTACAAAGAAGAAAGGAAGCAAATTAGATTCAAACGCATACTGTGCTAAGTTGTGTGGCTACATATGGAAATGAAGGAGTATTGAGAAATGCTACTTTCTTTTGGATGCCATTGTTAATTGCGTGACCCTGCTCACAAAACAACAGTGGGAAAGATCTGGCTTCACATCTTGAACAACAGCAATACAATAGTCTTTTATTGAACAAAACTGCGGGAGCAACGTTGCGCTGTAAATATTTTCTGAAACCACAATTCATTTTCTTTCCCTGAAAGATGTTTGCAGCTTTTGTTGCAAGTCAATTTATACTAATAAAGAGAAACTAAGTTCAAACTTTGTAATATGACTGAATGAGGACAGTAACATATATATTACACTGGTTAAATTGCTTCAGTCTTTACTTAAGGACTTTGGATTTATATTTGAAGTTTAGTAATTTCGTAGAAAGAAATTCCTTTTTCTACTATTCCTTTGCTTAGGCCTAATTGTCTTCCTTCCTGTTACTATTTAAACAACAAAAAATGTGTTTTAGAAAACTAAACATTATCATAAACTCAATTTGCAGAAAAGCTGTTATTTCATGCAAACTTGAGGTCCGTCTATGACTACTGTTCTCCCTCATTTCA
The DNA here is from genome assembly GCF_021613505.1 of Equus quagga. NCBI lineage: Eukaryota > Metazoa > Chordata > Mammalia > Perissodactyla > Equidae > Equus > Equus quagga. The sequence goes on along the minus strand of NW_025798627.1, from coordinate 5,244,662 downwards.
AAAGAGCGAGTACAAAGTGAGAGAGAATCAGGCTAATGTTTAGGGAAACTTAGAGAACAAAGGAGAGAGTACCTCAGTGGTGTCTGAGTGAAGTAAAACCTTATCTTTGCCTTTCCTGTAGTTTGATGTTGACTCGTTCCTTAGATTGCATGAGACAATAAATTTCTTTTTTTGCTCAAATTAATTTGAGTTTGGTTTTGGCGCTTGTAACCAAGAACCTTAAGGAATAGACTCAAATGTTTGCATCTTATGTTAAAGACAGGTGGCATATTTGCTGGTAAAGCATTTGATTCAGAAGAACACCATGATAAACTTTTAGTCTACAAAAAACCCTAGACAGAGCATGAAGACGACACAGCTAGTAGCCCAGCTAAATTTGATGCAATAGTCTAGTCGAGAGAGCCGAGCGACAGAACAGGCGGTGGCCTCAGGGATAGAGAGAAGGAGGCAGAGCCTGGAAAGGGAAGGGCAAAAGTCCACAGAAGTTGGTGACAAGTTGACTGTGGTGAGGGAGAGTGTGAGTGACAGAAAATGAGATACTTCTCACTTTTCAGGGTTTGGCATGCCGAAGAATGACAATCCTGGCCGTTAAGTCTCGGATTTGAGAAGACGCTTTTGGAGAGTAAGTGATTTCTATTTTGTTTAGGACATTATAAGATTTCCAACTATGATTACTACTTCCAACTTCTACTACTAGAAATATCTAGTAGATGGTTATTAGATTCAGGAAAGACAAGGAAAAGAGACCACCTTGGGATTCAAATTTTGGATCAGTTATTATGTGTGCAGTAGTGCAAGGATTTGCAGTATGTGGAATCATCTTGAATTGTTAGAGAAAATGAAATGTGCTTGAGAACAAAAGCAGAATCTTGAATAAGAGCTACATTTCAGGAACAAACGGAGAAAACAGAGTGGTCAGACATGTAGAAAAATGAGCATTTAGTGGCATTTTGGAAATCAAAGAGTAGTTTCCCACAGGAATATGTAGTTAACTATAAAGACTTGTAGATACTAAAATGATACCCACATTATTGAGAAAAGAGGTAAAGACATTTCTGCAGTCACAGTACTAAGACTGACACTAGTGGCACAGACACTAGGCTGGGAGATGCAGCCCAGTTCTTGTTCTTGTTCTTTGTTCTTGTTCTGACTTTAACTATTGGCATGATATCTAACAAGCCCCTTATTCTCTCTGAAACCTGGTTGGTAAGAAAAGGATGACCTGGGAGACTTTAAGACTATTTCAACTTAAATTCCCATGGCTCCTCTATTATTTCCCCAAAATGTATCATACTAGAGAATTGAAACATTATTTGAATATTAAATCTTTGTAACACATACTAATGTTTAGCCCTCTCCTAATTTATTCAGCAATAATTTTCTTTACCTATTATGAGCTAGCCCGGTGCCAGACACTGAAAATACAGCAAGGAACAAATAAATTTTCTGGGTTTATATTCCATAAAATCTGTTGGGAGATAATGGCAAAAGCTAATAATCACACAAATCACACTGAAGTAAGAATGGCATAAATGAAAATTACCCAAAACAATATGACATGCAAAATCATAACAGGACACAATCTATAACAGGGTCAAGAATAAAGTAACATTTGGGCCAGCCTGGTGGCATAATGGTTAAGTTTGTGTGCTCTGCTTTGGCAGCCAAGGGTTCGCCAGTTCAGATCCTGGGCGTGGACCTACGTACTGCTCATCAAGCCATGCTGTGGCTGGCATCCCACATATAAAGTAGAGGAAGATGGGCGTGGATGTTAGCCCAGGGCCAATCTTCCTCAGCAAAAAGAGGAGGATTGGCAGCAGATGTTAGCTAATCTTCCTTAAAAAAAAAAAAAGAGAGAGAATAAAGCGACATTTGATCAGAAGATAGGGAAGAATACATCACATGAGGAGTTTGGGAAGAGAGTAGGCACTGGGGTAGCAAGATGCATGTGGCAGTAATTGTGTGATGGAAGCACAGTGAACCAAAAGGACATAGTCTGGAAAGGATGGGGAGATATTCAGGGACAGGAACGTGCAGAAATGTGTCTGTCCTGTTTAGTATTTTTAATATCATCCTTAGTTTATTACAAAGCCATTGGAGGATTTTTAAACCGAGAATAATGTGATCCAATTTGTATTTTTTAAATTATTCTGGTTACTATAACAAGCAAGGCCTGAGGACGGTAAGAGCAGATATTGCGAGAGGTATTGTCAGGCTAGTGAAGTAGCAGAGATAAGAAATGATGAGAGCTAGGGCTACTGTGACAGCAGAGACAGTGGGGAAAACAGGACCATATAGTTGTGATACAAGCAGAATAGAAGAAAACAGCACAACCTGGTGATGGGTTGGACGCAGGCAGTGTGTGAGAGGGAGACGTAAATGATGATACCCAGATTTCTGGTGTGAGCCACATGAAAAATGGAAATGCCATTTACTATGATTGGGAGCATTAGAGGAGAATCACATTTAGAGGGAGAAGATCATAAGTTCATTTTTGAATATATTAAATTTGATAAGTTAATTGGACCTTGTCAATTTCCGTTGCTTGTCTATTTTTCCTAAACATATTGCTTTGCACTTACACAGTTATTGCACTTCATTCTTTTTGTATTTTTAGAATTAATTTAATATCCTAAACTTTGAAAAATTAACCTTATTCAACCAGTAATTTAATGTGCATTTTCTTTAATTGCAGCAATTTTTTCTTAACTTCACAGATCAAAAAGATGATATGAATCTAAATACAGTCTTTAAAAATAAGGATACATTTTCCAAACCTAGATGGAAATTTTACGTTACGTTCATAGTCATAATCATTTTAGATTTATGCAAACCTATGATGGACCTCAAGATTTTGGGTTGATGTGAGAATTAATGGGAAAAACAAAAACTGTGGAAAAATGCTTATTTGTTAATATTATGAAATAAAGCAAAATAATGACAGCTGTATCAACAAACGTTACCTGAAAAGGGTTTCATGTAATTCCAGAAAAACGCAATGGAATTAATGTTTAAAGACCATTCTTCCAGTTCATACAATTGTACAGTAAGTCAAAATCCATACATAAATCTTAATATTTTTAGGATTTACCCTCGTACAAAAGTTGCTTAGTTTCCCGATTTATCCTTTAGTTTAGCTTCAGTTTGCATTTTGTGATTATTTTCCTTTGCGTACTATCAAAATTTATAATCCAAATTTGGACAGAATTTCTTTTGAGTTTTTGTTTTATTTTCTGCATCCGGCAAGATGCCGTTTACCCACTCTAATGCTGCAAGTTGCTGCCTTGTTGAGTACATTGGATACTGCCATGTACAAGCCTCAGGGTTTGTTTTGATTTCAACATTTGGTCTCTGGTTGAAAGTCAAATAAAAATAAAATTAGATTTTTTTTTTATTGTTGTCAATCTTTCTCAATCTTCTTTATCCCAGGCCCTATCCTCTCTCGTCCGTGTGTGAATTTGTATTAGCTGAGTGCCAGAAGCTAAATTAAAAAAGAGAAATAAAATTTAATTGCTTTATTGTGTCTGTCTGTTTCAATTATCTTGAAGCTCTACTATGTGTTGTTAGCTGAAGGAAGGTGCCATCGTTTTCTTTTGTTCTTTTTCTCACCTCTGTACCTCACATGAGTATTGAGATTGAAATAAACACCGACCAAAAAGAACAGTTAACATAAACGCTGAAATTCATCGTGTGCTCTGCCTTATTCGAGAAAATCGCTAATGCGTGACATTGCTGCTCTGGGACAGAAAGAGCGAAAGTGCATGGGTAATACAAAGCACTGGGATGAAAAGACAGAAGATGAAAAAAATTAAAAATGAAGAATGTCAAAGCAAATGAGTTTGGTGCCTGATAGAGTCTGTTGAAATTAGCATGGTGAAATAAATTAAAGTGATGCCAGTTAGAAACTGATAGCATGTGGGAAACCACATTCGGAAAATATGCCATTAAACATCTAGATAAGCCACAAAGGCCTGATATTTTTCAGTGCCAAACACAATCCTTTGTATTTTATCAATGACCTAATTTTGCAGACCAAAAAAAAAGTGTATTATTTAAGGCTAGAAAAAAAATTTAGACATCCATTTTTCTCAATAATTTAATTGGTAAATAAGACTTTGTTTTTATTTTTCCAATAAATAAAATGTCAGAAATGTCTCCAGCTTATTCTCCTACATAGAATGAAATAAAATATGCTCCTTTAAAGTTTGAGAAAAATTGACACCAGGGGAGATTGAGATAGTTGAATTAACACACTATGACAATATTTTTACTATAGAAAACGTTTTCATTTTACTGACATTCAGTACTCACTTCTCTCCATGTTAGAGGAAAGGGGCTACTGCACTACCACAAGGGTGTGGCACAAACATCACAAGTTGACTCCCTGTGATTGGTGACCTTGCGTAACTTCCTCTTTTTGAGTGTGGGTGGATCTTATAACTTGCTTTTAGCCAATAGAATATGACAAAAGTGTAGGAATGTCGCTGCCTTGGCTACATTATGTGTCCAAGATGAGGGTGTTAGTTTTGTATATTATGAAATGTGCATATATATACCCAAATGTATATATATATGTGTGTGTGTTATATATATATATATATATATATACACATATATATACCCACTAGAGATGCTCTCCTGCTGGCCTTGAGAAAACAAACTGCCATACTGTAAGCTGCCTTAAAGAAAAAGCAATGTGTGAGGCAAGGAAATCACTGCAGGAGGCATCTGCAAGCTCACAGCAACCTCCAGCCTGTAGCCAGTAAGAAGATAGGCCCTTGCTCATATAACCACAAGGAAATGAATTTTGCCAGTAGAATGAACTTGAAAGTGGATTCTTCCCAATACAGCCTCCAAATGAGAACACGGTCTGACCAACACCCTGATTTCAGCCTTGTGAGACTAAGAGCAGATGACTTATCGAAACCTTGGTTGAGGGCCGGCCCCGTGGCAGAGTGGTTAAGTTCGTGCACTCCGCTTTGGTAGCCTAGGGTTTTGCCAGTTTGGATCCTGGGCATGGACATAGCACCACTCCTTAGGCCATGCTGAGGTGGCATCCCACATGCCACAACTAGAAGGACCCACAACTAAAATATACAACTATGTACTGGGGGAATCTGGAGAGAAAAAGCAGAAAAAAGAAAGAAGGTTGGCAACAGTTGAAGGTTGGCAACAGTTGTTAGCTCAGGTGCCAATCTTTAAAAAAAAACGAAAAAACCTTGTTTGGAATTTTGTCCACAGAATTGTTGAGAAACTGTAGATAATAAATGTGGTTTTTTTTTTTTTTAAGCTGCTAAATTTGTGATATATCTGTGATATAGCAATAAAAAATGAATTTAGATGATATTAACATGGTTCCTGTAAATAACCATATACTTTAAAAACTGTTTATATGCTGGAGTTTTTCTGTAAATCCTTTATCACTTGGAAAGCTTGATATACTCATTTTTCTGTAATCCAACATTGATTAATCAAATCTGTAGTTTTGTTTTGTTTTGTTTTTAAAGATTTTATTTTTTCCTTTTTCTCCCCAAAGCCCCCCAGTACATAGTTGTATATTCTTCGTTGTGGGTCCTTCTAGTTGTAGCATGTGGGACGCTGCCTCAGCGTGGTTTGATGAGCAGTGCCATGTCCGTGCCCAGGATTCGAACCAACGAAACACTGGGCCGCCTGCAGTGGAGCGCACAGACAACCACTCGGCCACGGGGGCCAGCCCCTCAAATCTGTAGTTTTTATTTCCCACAAAGTTCTCATTAAGTAAATTAGTGAGTTCCCTATGATGGCCTTTGCACAAGCATAGATTTCTAGTTCTCTTAGAAGTCAGGTGAAAGTCTTCTTTTTTTCTGTCTAGGAATCAGGATGATACGGTCCGCTGGGACTGCACTGTGTTGGCATTTGTCCAGTTGACCTAAGAATAATGGATCCTGATGTAGCAGCCACATATCACTATCTACAAGGTTAGAGAGAAAGCAAGGATTACATTTTCTTGTCAACTTTGGCTTTGGTTGCAGAACCCTACACAGGAATCCTCATACGTGGGCTGGGATATTTTAAGGATGGAAGTTCATTTTCAAGGAAAACTGTGAATCATATTTCATAACTAATGTTGACCTTCCAAAATACATATAGTGATTGTGCCCAACCATTTTTCAAAGGCTGAATTTCAAACTTCTTTTGGGTGGTTTAAATGGAGGATTTGCAAGATTGGAGTGTGCATGCCTCTTTCACTCATTCTTCCTTTATGTTTTGCTGATGACTCACCCCTCCATGTCTTAACGGAAGACTCTGCTCTGCCTCTCCACCTTGCTGTGGAGCTGTGGAGCACAATTTACTACTCACCAGAAAAACACAAGGTGAGAAACAATTATGCTTTTTTATTGAGAAGAGACCTGAACTGGTATTATTTTCATTTTTAAGAAATAAATTTTCACTTCATTTGAAATCCACAAAACTATTAAAAGTATGTTAAATTAGATATTTATTGATTCACTTATATGTTAGGCATTCTACTATTTGCTGGTGATGAAGAGATGAGGAGAATATGTCCTCTGCCCATGGCAAGCTACAGTCCAACTAGGGAAACCCACATGTACAACTTAATATAACACATAACTGAATGATGAATGTAAAAACATAAGAAAATAAAAATATTAATTTTTATTGGAAACTATAAAGTTCAAGTTACTTTTAGGTTTCGTCTTAAAGTATTAGAAGACATTTGCTAGAGAAAGGAAGAAGGGGGATGCAAATGGCATATTAACAACCAAATGAGCACATGTGGCCAGCTGGTCTAATAAACTGGCAGGAAAGGGGTTGGGAAGTGTGGGTTAGGGCCAGATTTTGGAAACATTTAAAGGCTACACATCTTAATGTCTGTTAATGTGTATCTACTTGATGGAAAAAAAAGAGATTTGATGTGTTGGAGCCAGCTGAAGTTGGCTCACACAGACTTAAAGGAGAGCTTGTACACATATCTTCCCAATTCCAAATTCAGTAATAGCACGTCGGTAGCTTGAAATTGGCCATGATGGGAGTATTTACTTATCTCATGGAAATCAACAAACGCTACAAAAATCAGGCCTTCATTTCCCAGAAAACCAGTTAAATGCTTATCCACATACCATAGTATACACACACACAATAATACTCATGCGTTCATTCAAAAACTCAAGAAGTGTCTGAGTATCTTCTGTGTCAGGCACTGTCCTGAGGATAACTTTTGGGAAAAAATAAACTGTCTCTGTCCTAGTCAGTCTTAAACAGGTATTTAACTAAACTAATTTCAGGTATTTATAAATGAAATGAAAAAAAGAGAACTAAGTAATGAATAGACTAGAGCAACTGGGTTTTGGTGAGGGGTTGAGACTTTAGACAGGCTGATAAGGGGAAAGCCTCTTTCAATATTTTAGCTGAGACCTAAATGTTGAGGAGGTAGCAGCGTGTGAAGATTTGGTGACAGTGCATTCCAAGCAGAGGAAATAGCAAGTACAAAGACTCTAGCAGGATGCATGATTTTTTTTTTTTTCTAGAAGGCTAATGTGGCTAAAATACAATAAATGACAGTAAAAGCAACGGAAACTGAAGACAGGATAGAAAAGTAAGCAGTGATCACCTCAAATGTGGCCTTTTCGGTCAAGCATCTTTGCAGAAATGCTTGAATTAGATGTATATTAATTCATCCAGTAATTAATTTATTTGGCATATTTTAGGCACCAGCTACGATGCTAGGTGATTAAGATAAGAAAAAGTGAAAGTCTTTTCCATAAAGAATCCATAGTGTTTTTGAGAGGGCATGATGACGGACCAGCTCCCTCGCATGTCCTGGACTGTATGGGCAGCTCAATCTCCCCTTCTTCACATTTCCTCACCCCATTTCCTCCATGGCTGCTTTAGGAAATCCACTGAGGTTTCTCTAGTTAAATGTTCAAATCCTATAAGAGGTGATAGTAAACACTGAAATTATATTAATATTTTGGCCAGATGTACTCAAATTGTACTCCAGAAAAAATTTAACCCTAAGAAGTCTCTGAGAGGGTATATATGCTCAGGATGACAACTGGCAAATTAAAGTTAAAAAACATTTTACTAATAAATTAGGTTTTGCTCCAGTCCATGTGTAGAATTGAAACAAAGTATTTTTGTTTGTTTTCCTATGCAAATAATGCCCTAAAAATTTTTAATCAAAAAGTCAAAAATTGGTTTTCTCAAGGCAAAGTTAAGATTTGACTTTTATTATTCCGTTATGAGAAATGGCCTTTGCTAAAGGAGAGGAAATAAGAGAGAGACGTCTTATAAGGAGAAAAGACTGTTTTCTACAAGATGTAGAGATGTCTGGCCAGGAAGAGCAAATAAAGTCTAGTCTCAAATGTGCAGCAGAAAAGGGAGAGAAGAAACTAAAAAGATAGGAACATCAACTCTCTTGCAAGAGGGGATATTTAAAATCATGGCTATCTAGGCTTCTAGGAGGAAAAGGATTCAACAAGCAACGAAGGACCGGAGAAAACCACAGCTCATCCCCCAGCTTTGGGGAGGCAGGTAACACTCGCTTCCTTTCTGTCTTGAAGCAAGAACCATCTCTGACCAAAGTAGGGGAGGGAGGAAGAGTAGGAAATGGGAAAAAAAAAAGAGAGAGAGAATAGTAACAAAGACTACCACCATTTATCCACGCTATTTAAAAGCTCTGTCCACTAACTGTGGCAAATAAAATGTGTTTAAGTCTGGCCAAACAGAGAAGTGTCTCCTTCTTACATAAAGAGGAAAGTCAAGGAAACAGTCTTGAGTGACCCTAAGAGTCAAAAAACGTTGGATGGTAAAATTGCTGATATAAAGGTGTGTGGGGTGTAGTGAGAATAGATTATGAGTAAAGAGGAAAATAGGATGAAGATAAAATGCTCCAAAAAAATAGTGTACTTATATATGATAATATCCTTAGATAACTTGATTTTTGCCAAATGGGCATTGGAAGAAGAAAACATTTTAATGTTAGCAGACAAAAACAAAAGTTAGATATTTCAGAATATGGCAGTTAATAGGGTTGAGTTGGCTGATATGTTGGGATGAAGGAGATGGAAAGATTCTTCAATGACTCTTGCCCATCTGTTGCCTACAAATAATGGTTGTAAACATTTTTTTTTATAACATTATTTAATAGCCTCTGTCATGTTTCCTGCTCTGAATATAAAATTTATTATCATAACCAGATCCTGTTGAGAGGCTAAGAGGGGAATGGTCAGATGAGTTGTCGCTGTAGGATTCAAACTATCATTTTATTGATCACAACTTGGTTATGCAGAGCTGAGAAACGTGTTTGTAGCACTTCCTGATTCTTTGATACCTTGTTTTGAGCCAACATTCTATTTAATACTGCTGAGAACAGCTATCTGGAGGAATTGCATGCCTAGATCATAAGGCAAATACAAAGAGAAGCAAAGTTTAGTGTCTCGAAGATAAACTCCATGTAGGCGGGTATTTTGTTATTGTTGTTTTTCTCTCATATGTTCTGCAAGGAGGGAGAGAAAGATATCAAATGGCATTCCATCAGGAAAAGACAGGTTGGATACTGTTTGGAAAAAATGCTAAGACACATGATAAGTGAGAAAAGTGATATGTATCATACAGGTAAAAAAGAGAGTTTCTTAATACATTGAAATATATTCGACTATTTAATGAATCACCTTTATATACATGATATGATAGGAGATTCTGTACTTACATAAATGAAAGGTTAGTTCCTACCAATGATATATATGTATATATACATTAATATGTATACAAATACGTATTTATAGATAGGTATATATATATATATATATACCTATCTATACATAAAATAGATATACATACGTGTATATACATACAGACTATATTTAAATAACAAAATGATGAAAATGTGTATGAATCTGGATAGAAGATTTCAACGAAATAAAAGCTTTTTTGCTTTTTTCTTTGATTAGTTATATATTTTCTAAACGTATGCGGATATTACCTAATACCATGGAGTGGTATTATGAAGAAAGGAATGCTATTCAAATGGTTTTGTCTCAATAGTTCATTCTTATTCAGCACTCATTACTGAGAATCAAATATATACCAGCCACTTTGCTAGGCTATTATAATGAATAAATGAGTAAGAGAAAATGATTGCTCTCAATTAGTTCAAGAGGAAACTAACAATGAACGGTTGAACTATAAAGTGCTAAAGTTTATTAGATAAGGTTATGCATAAATTCCTATAGGATTATGGGTGGGCACTAAGAAGACAGAAACTGACTTCTGGGAAGTAATCGCAGAGAAAATTTATAGCTCAAAATGCACAGCTCAAAACTCTAAAATTGAAACAGAATAATCCAAAAGAAAAAAACCTCCTCATAAGCAAAGGAAATCCTCAAAAAGCCAAAGGAAAGAAACTCTCAAAAACATAAGCACAAACCATGATGTGCACAGTCTTGTGTGCTCTGAAAATTCATGTAACTTTAAGCTGCAGTCTAATGTCATCTTGGGTAATTGAGGCAAAGCCTTGGGAATGCACCAGGTGAGAGACACTTGCACAAATCTATGTGCTTCCAAGCACTAGACACTCCATGAATGAATGATCTATAAAGTCACCCCACAAAAGTGGATAGTAAGGAAATGCCTTTGCTCATATCTTATCTCTGAAAAGAGGAGGAAAATGTGTCCACTGAGAAACTCAACCAGCCTTCCCATGGATCCGTGGCCTGAATCCATACAACCCACATTGCACAAAGTAATTCAGGGCCAGATAAGCCAGTTTTGCACAGTTCGGGGTAGTACACTTAACATAGACAATCAGTAATATGTGAGATTACTGGAATATATATGTCTAAGAAATTCCTTTGTAGAGTAACATGCTAGAAAATTTTATCCATCCTTGCCTAAGGGGCATACAATTTCTTAAGAAGTTAGGCTATTTTCTTGAAGGGGGATAGGTGGTTCCTAACAGATATCCTTTGGCTTCCACTGTGCTTTACTCACTGAGTTGAGATTGCCCTTAGCAATTATTTTACAGAATGGGCTGTGGACCAAGTAAATGAGAATAACCCAGGATAATTTTTAAAATGGCATACCCCTGTGCGCTACTTCAGGCCTGAGGATGTGAATTCTTAATATTAAAATTTGAGAAATTGGACCATGCTGTGGGGCTGCTCTTCAGCAGGCTTTGGAAAGGTCAATAAATATTACTTTTAATATAAACAGGAGACATTTATAAGGAGTACAGTGCCAAGACTCAGCAAGAAATTTCAAATTGTGGTTAGAAAGTACCACTTATTTTAAGGTGGGGGCAATAACAATTATTTAGAAGTTGCCTCCAAGCAGAATGACATAAAAGAAAGAGCTTCTGGCTCCTCTCAAACCGAACTCTTGGAGATGGCATGGAAGTGAGAAGGAGGGAGACAGACTCCAGAGCCAAATAACTATAAAATACACACATAGCCAACGACAATAACAAAACCTTGGGAAACTCTCAGCAAGACAGAATGTGGCAAGCTCCTAGTCTGTGGGGAGTAAATGACAGCTGAGTGAGGCAGAGGACCTCGTGGCAGGACAGCTTTCCAGCTGTGCTCCTTGCTCTCACTCATGCCCTGGAGATGTGACTACCTGGCCCACTGCCACTGGGAAAGGAGCAGCGTGAGCCAGTCTCCAAAGTCATTGCCGCATTAGGGAAGTTGGGATGTGGCTGAGTTGAGAAGTATTGTAACAAGTACAGTTCAGCTTGCCAGACCCTGATGCTTCCCTTTCTACTCTGATGGGACAGCTTAGCTCAGCATGAGGAGGTGATCTGTGGAAAAGAGCAGTACCTGAGGGAAGTAATGGGAGAGTCCCAAAGGTCAGAATGGATGAACCAAGATTGCAACAAGAAAGTCTGTCCCACTCTGAGGGCTTCACCCTCCTTAATTCACCAGTTGGCTCAAAACCCTCATCTTCCAGCACAGTGTCTAATAATTTTCAGGTAACATGAACAGGAAACTTATGGAACCTTTGAGTAATGCAAACACTATACATTTAAAAAAAAAAACCTCACAATAAACTAAATATCTTAAAACAGAGAAATCAGAAGAAATAAATTGCCCAGAACAAGAACTTAAAATATGCATAATAAATAGCCTTAAAGGAAAAAAAACAATATTGGAAGCTTAAGCAAAGAGAGGCAAGCCATTATGAAGGATGAATTGAAGACATTGTTTGGGTTAAACAATACTGTACATGCCAAAATGCGAGGGATTAATTAGAGAACTGGAAGACCAGCAAATGTTCTATTTCAAAGGCCACCCAAAATCGATAAAGATATGGAAAACATAAAACAAGATGCAATATCCAGGGAAGACAAAAATAGTGTCGAACACCAGCACGAGCTCCAGGTGGAGAGGAAGACATTAAATGAGAAGGAGAAATGCTTAAAGAAATAACGACTGTAGCCCAGAATTGAAGAAAGATATAAATTATCAGATCGATGGGTTGCAAAGGGTCAAGAAGAGATAAATGAGGAAAAAAACAAATAAGACCCCATAATTAGGTGTAGTATTAGGAATCTAAACCATTAGAAACAAAAAAAAAGTCAAATGTAGAATAAAAGAGCAGGTCAAACACAAAGGAACAAACTTCAGATTAACGGCAGGTTTAACAGAAATCCTATATTATAGAAAACAACAGACCTGTATTTTCAAAACGTTTAAAAATATTTAAAAAATTCTTTAAACTTAGGTAAAATATTATTTGGAATATGAAATCTTTTAAAATTTACCAAAGATTCTCTTTAATTTCCTCTTTTTTTTTTTTTAAGAGGATTAGGCCTGAGCTAACGTCTGCGGTCAATCCTTCTCTTTTTGCTGAGGAAGACTGGCCCTGAGCTAACATCCGTATCCATCTTCCTCTACTTTATATGTGGGACACCTACCACAGCATGGCTTGCCAAGTGGTGCCAAGTCTGCACCTGGGATCTGAACCCGCGAACCCCGGGCCGCTGAAGCAGAAAGTGCGAACTTAACCGCTGAGCCACCAGGCTGGCCCCTCTTTAACTGCCTTCTTGAATTATGCCAAAAAAGTTTTAAAAAAGGAGGGGGATCCGAAAGGAATCAATGAAATATGGAAAGTAAAGTGAATAAATAATCTATTACAGTATATTCTCTAACATGGATGTTGATTTAAAAGAAATTTCCTTCCATTCTTTACCCCTTCTCCCCTCGTTCCTGTAGTAATACCATTTTCAATGTGACTTTGCAGCTTCACCACAAATTTTTCCCCACCTCCTGAGGCGGGCCAGCCTGTGACTTGCTTTTGCCAACAGAATGCTACAGAAGTGGCAGTGTGCTCCCCAGAGCCTGGGCTCATCATACACTCCTGCTTGCTCTCTTGGAACCTGACACCATCTTGGTGGAAGGTAAGAGGCCTGTGTCCCAGCCTTGACCCACTGGTTGACAGCTGACCTAATATTTTCTTTACGTACTCAATCACCTTCGCAAATGGATGGCTCTGCTTCCTTGATGAGTCCCCGAGAAGATCATCTGTCACAGTGTATTCGCAACCACTCTTCAGGCTCAGGTTTTATACAGAACACTGTAGACTCTTAGAATTGAAAGGAAACTTAAAGGTCATGCTCCTGTCTAAACTTTCAGGCTCTCCTCTTAATCCAGGGAATTTATCAGTCTGCCTGCAACAGAAAACAGTTTCCCACATCAGACCTTGGTTCCTGTTCAGAACTGTTTCGTCACTTTCTTTACTTTACTCCATCTAACATCTATTTAGAAGCAATGCATAGAGGATTTTTTTAACACTTTGGTTTACATTTTTTTTTCTAATATATCAAATGCCTTGAGTGCTTTTAAACAACGTTTGAGGTTGAAAGGTCATAGACATACAGAAAAGACCAAGTATCTTTATAAGGTGCGTTAGGAAAAAAATAGGTAATTAGTTTGAAAATGTCCACTCTTCTCAGAAGTTGATGTTAGCATGAATATTTATGTACGAGAGCAGAGAGATAGTATGAATTTCCTTAGGCAGCAAAAATGAAAGAGAGTTGTTATCTTACAAACCCAAACTCCGGGAAGACTAAGGATGAAACCAGCTAGTTGCAACTTACAGCTTAGTCAGAACTAGTTTATTTATTCAGAAACATCAACCTACTAGGGCTATGACTGGGCCAAAATTCCCATCAATCAGCTTCCAAAGGTAGACTCTTGCGAGGGAGCCGGCCTGGTTGGAAAGCAAGCATCACACTTCCCTCAGGGGTCCACTCCGGGGTGAACGCCGGGCATCAGGGCGGCTGTATCACTTTCCAGGAAGCTGACAGAGGTCTGCACTTTGGATATCATTTTCCAAAACACATTAAACAACCTTAATGCACTCTAGTGGGCCTTTTACTACTGTGTGTAACTGCCTTAAAGCAAACAAAATTAGATCTCAGAAAATCATTGTTATTTATATACTTATGCTGCTGTAAGTAAATGGAACTTACTGGTAATGCAAGTCTGACATGTTAAGGTGTGACAGCTCTGAGAATTTCCACAGGGAAAGAGTCATTTTAAATTAATACAGATTGAAAATCTTTATACTGTTTGTACTTTTTCTAAGCCTGAGCGCTTTAAGTATTTGAGTCTGAATTGATTTGTGAGTCCTGAGTATTTCTTGCAGAAAATCCAGGGAAAGTTACCTATATTTTAAACATTAATTTTCACAGGAAAAATAGTATATTTCTTAACATTACAAGCAGAAGAAAAGGAAGAAATACTAGGTAAAATGAAACTCCACTGAATCACAACATCAATAGCAGAAAAGCAAAGTGCTTATTTTAACACCAGAACCATACTGTGATAGAAAAAAGAAAAATAATTTCTAGATCATTATGCAAACTCCCATATTAGTGAAGGTGTTCAATTGTTTTTCATAATTATATTATCTGTCAAGTAAATTTATTGAGATACATTTTAAATGGTAAGCAGATGACTAGTATAAAAAAATGTAGCTGTTGTGACTTCAGACATTTCAATTTTGAATAGAGAAGATAAAAACATTTAGACTTCTTTCTACACCACAGTAACTAAACTGTACACTTGATGTGGCCTTCTTAGGTATAAAACACTTATAAGAGGAATTTAAGATTTTACAAAAACAAATTTACAGTCTTATTGATATCGAGCCTGAAGTGAGTTCGCTCACCAGTTGTGCAGCAAGCCAATCTCTGACACCGGGGGTAGTGGAAGAAAGTAGGAACTTTATTACTGCACATCACTGAGCAAGGAGAAAGGGCAGCTAATGCTGAAATCCCAAACTCCCCGAAAAGCTAAAAGGAAGGGTTTTTATTTGGGGTTTTAGGTAGGGGAGGGGGAGCATATGGCCTTGCTGGTTGGAACTTTCCCACCAGCCTGTGTTTGGCCTTGAGACACTTGCAGAGAGGAGGGAGCCCATGATCTTGTAGGTCAGAGCTTTCCCACCAGCTTGGACCTCCTTGGCGGGGAGGAGACAACGAATCCAGTGCTTATCCTTGGTGGTGTCTGTCCATGGAGGATAGTGGATTCTGGAGCCAGGGAGTAAGCAGGGAACCAGTGTTTTGGTTTTAACCCCATATATGCTGGGTTTGATGTGAGGGAACTAGTATCAGGTCCAGTATCATTATGTTTTTAATTATAGTATTAACTTTTCAAGAAAAAAGTACTGGTTCAATGATGAATTCATTAGGAATAGAAGTGGAAAATTGTAGCATGAAAATCTTATTTGATATGATAAAAACAGTATGCATGTCTTCATTTTTATGTCACTGAATGTATACTATTCTAGGAGACTATCCCTTATAAGGGGTAGTAGCAAAATGTGTAGATGATGATGGTAGCAAAGTAAGCTATACATCCAGTGTAGCTTATCTTACTTTTAAACAGACCTACGTTACACTCAAACACACAGTTTCCTTACTTTTCATTTTTCTTCCTTTCCTTTATTGAAGCTAAATATATTTAATTAATATTGGTTAAAATATCATCATAGCCCACGTCTTTGAAGAAATAAAGGTGCTCCAAAGCAGGAAAACACTTTAAGTTGGTGTTGTCCCTTGAGAATCTTCAAGGCTAAATCAAAAAATCCTAAATCAATGAATTCCATAATCCTTTGACTTTCCCCTTTCTGTATGCTTCTACGAAAGCTTATAAACGGAAAACTAAAGAACACTTTAGGTTTGTTCAAGATTATACCAGAAATTGTGTAGTCATAGGTTGTGTTAGTGAAAATAATGTTTTTGAAGGATAAACACAAAGGGAAGCGTGTTTTCCTTAAGCGTAAGTTTTGAAAGCTAACACATCACACTTTTAAACCACCGATATTAATTTAATTGAACTATATTATACCCCAAGAGTACTCATTTCCAACATGTGCTTACAAATTTTAATGAATGTTTATCGTGCACTTCTCATTAAAGGCAGTGCATAAGTGATTTTGAAAATAAGGATGAATAAAAAAATAGTGTTGCATCCTATACCCTTGACCATGAGATAAGACATTAACTCTTGTTATTAAACAAACTCCACCAACTGGGGTGAAAGTAGACGACTTCGTTTTTTCAGGAGTGGGTCCCCACCAACCACTGAAACCTGATATGGGAGTTGATCTTTAACATGGTTAGAGAGAAATAAACTAAATTTCACCCAATTTCCCTAGTTTTTAAAATTATGTTTAGTCCATCGCAAAAAAAAACAAGCAAAGATCTATGTTTTTAAGTCCCAAGAATAATTTTATTTCATATTCAGTTATGCAGTATAGTTTCATAATGAGACTGAAATTACATTTCCTTTAAATCCTCACTTTAGCATATTTTAGGCCCATCTCACTTGGAGCTCACACATTTTGGGCCTGTCCTAATCAGGAAATGTGGCCTAGAACTTTTCTAAAAGATCAGTTCATTACTCTGAGACTGTTTAGCCTAAGTATTAGTAATAGGGTGAAATGCATCATCGTAACATGCCCAATTCAAATTTCATTTTGTTTTATTTATCTTATTAAATAAGGGGCCAATGCTAAGGTAATTTGATCTAGTCATCTCATCTAATCACAGATGAAGTTCTGTTAAAAACAATATCACTAACTAATAAAAGTTCTTCATGTCTGGTTAGTTTTGTTAGATTATCCTTTCTCTAAAATCAATTGAATTCTTGAAGTTATCTGAAAGAAATGATAAAAGTACACACGAAACCAAATATAGTAAGCCTGTTTCAGTGATTAGAAACTTCCTATTTGAATTATAAATTATTTGTCTTCGTGGTTAAAAACTTGCTACATTTTAAAATGTACATGCGGGATATTAAAAATATCTTGAGTTCACTCAGTAAATATTTACATAAACTTTTTATCTTTCTATTAAAATTTTTCAATATAAAGATATAGCTCTATGACAACGTTTTCCAAACACATAACTAATGAAAAAGTTAATGTTTTCCTTTAACAAAAGGAAAATGTTATAGCGGTGCATTTTTTCTCATTTCCTTTAGACAGAAATATATTTAAGAAAATTCTTTCATTGTAAATACATATTATATATTTGTATACATATGTACATTTGTATGACACATGTATATTTCTTGCTATACAAAGAAATGGTGTATTTCCTTCTCTTGTTAAAACATGTGTGCAGTTTTCAGTAGCTCTTTAAAATAATTATTCTTGTTTTGGTAGCTTAAGCAATAATAGATACTAAAATATTTCAAACATCCTATAAAGTAACATGCCTGTTGTTTTCAACTCACAGAGCTTGCCATGAAGGGCCACGGGACTCACATGTAAGTCATCAGGAAATACGGGATCTTCCTTTCTGCTCCGAGCCACCTGCATCTCCGGCTCACAGCAGAAGCCTATTAAGTTCTTCTGCTTCTTTCCTTGCTTGATAGTCTATTCTTAACTTAGTATCCAGCATAATTCTTTAAATATTTAAATCAGAGTCACCTTTAATGCCACAAAATTCTCTCTGCTTTTTCTGAGACTTTGATCTCTATACCATTATTAACATTTAGTAAACCTTGATCCCAATAAGATTTCGGACTCATGAATCTGATTGGCAATCTGATTTTATGTGTCACAACAAGCTTTGTTTTCAACTATTGCGATTTCATAAAAGTGTCAAAAATTGAAGTTTTGGGATTTATTATTTTTGGATGTTTTGATGAAAAATTTCCAACTGATACTGACTATAGTGGAAGCCAATCTAGAGATAGCATTTTGAAAATTCAGTATTTATTTAGGACATGAACTGAATCATAAAATAGTCCTTCAAGGAATCAAATATTTCAAAAACCCAATTGATGATGGACAGCTTTCTTATCAAAGAGGAAGTAGCTACACCCATGCTTAGGAACATATTCAACATAAACTTTTTCACAAAAATATTCTAAATATCTAATTACTTTGTGTATATGTAAAAATATTTGTAAATTTTGCCAATTATAGCTTCAGTTTAGATTGGTGGGTTTTTGCTCCTTTATAGGTGCAATTCTAAATTGCATCTGTACCATAAATAATTCCTGGTATATTTATGTTCCAATGGTTTGTTAATTTAGGAAGAAGCCTTTTTAACATGATAATCTACTCCAGCAAACTTTGTGGTCCTATTATAATAACAAAAACTGTAATTTATCTTCAATATTGAACTTTTTAGTTAATGTATAATAACATTCTTATTAATGTCAGAGGTTTCAATTATGACAGAATGCGTTTCTATATGCTTTACTTTCATACAATGAATTATATAAAAAAGTGAAAGATTATCGGAATTCTCTGGTTTTCTATTTGAACCATCTGACAGCACTGCTTTAAAGTTGCCACTTTTTAACTTTTTGTTAATGGATCCAGAATATCAACAAGTTGATATCTTGTGGCAAACAGTTCATATGTAAAGCAAGACTTGAGGGGCTGGCCCTGTGGCGCAGCAGTTAAGTTCACAAGTTGAGCTTCTCGGCGGCCTGGGGTTCGCCGCTTCGGATCCTGGGCAGGGACATGGCACCTCTTGGCAACCCATGCTGTGGTAGGCGTCCCATGTATAAAGTGGAGGAAGATGGGCACGGATGTTAGCTTAGGGCCAGTCTTGTTCAGCAAAAAGAGGAGGATTGGCAGTAGTTAGCTCAGGGCTAATCTTCCTCAAAACAAAAAACAAACAAACAGAAAACCTTGAACTAATTTAGAACAGTTATTTGATCTAAATGGAAAGCCATGCATCACTCATTGATATGTAACACTGATATGTAACTAATATCTGCCACTGTACATATTAGTTATTTTGAGACAGTTTTCTTTAAATATGGCAGAAAATGCTGATGTTTCTTCAGTAGATTTGTATTTGCTGATTTTTCTTTTTTTGAGTTATGGTAAAATATATGTCTTATAAATCTTATGGTAGTAATATCACCACAGTTATTGTGGTGGATGCTAAATTTCTACAAATATTTTGTCTAACCTACACATTAATTGTCAACTGTCTTAAAAATAGAAAATCAGTAAACATGCTCTGTTTTTTTAGCTCATTCCTGTTGGAAGGTTTCACTGCAATATAAAAGGCATTATCTAACTGTAACATGAATAGAAAATTGAAGATTTATACCATAAAATGCGAAACTACTGTGACATTTCAAACGACTGTCTGTATGCATATAGCAGAGATGGTCGCCTCCGTTTCTGGCACATATTTCATATGCAACTAACTCCTCATGTTTCCTACTGACCATCAATTTGGCGGCCTTCTGGTCTCCTACAGAACTAGTGGCTCCGACGGCAATTGCATCAAATACTTCTCTCATCACCACTGAAATCCAAGAGAAGTTAGCTCTTCATAATTGTTCATGTTGGAACACGTCTAATTTTATCAGACCGTCTTATACATACTTCCTTGAAGGTATAAAGATGGTAGAGAAGTGTTGTAAGTCGATTTTTTAATATTTATCCATATTTTATTTTATTTATTTTTTAATTTTTTTAATTTTTTCCAATTTTATTTATTTATTTATTTTTAATTGCAGTAACATTGGGTTATAACATTATATAGCTTTTGAATGTACATCATAATACATCTCGAATTCTGTGTAGATTACATCATGTTCACCACCCGAAAGCTAGCTATAGCCCTTCCCCTCACATGTGAGCCTAATCACCCCGTTTGCCATCCCTCACTCCACGGTAACCACCAATCCATTCTCCGTTGCTATGTGTTTGCTTGTCACTCATAAGTAGAAGATAAAAACGACATATTTTAAATTAGTAGTTTGTTCATTGCCTATTCAGCTTACAAATGACTAGAGGATTGAAATAGATTGAACAGTGGGACAGTAGGCATGAACAAGCAAATAAGGATAAACGGTCACGAGAGTATGTTCTCACTTTGTCCTTTGGTACAAAACAGTTTTCCAAAGTTCATGAGTGGGGAAGATAAGAAGATACTATACTTGTGATGCCACAGGCCTGAACTATCTGGAAAACATCATGCCCCTGCCAACTATCAATGTTTCCCAGCTTTCCTTGAAGTTACGTTGGGACCATGTGACTATTCTGTGTATGTGAGTTACTTCTGGCCAGAGACACTGAAGAGGAAATATGCCACCTCTTTTCCTCTCTTTACCTGCCCCAAACATCTTTTTTGAGTCTATGAAATAAAAACCTGAGCCCCTAGGTCATTACATGGAAAAAGCTAACTTGTACTATCATCCAGCTGGCATGGGAATTTACTGTGAGTGAAAACCTTTTGTTGTGCTAAATCCCGAGAGCTGGAGCTTTTTCCTTACTGCGGCCTCTTCTAGCCTAGTACTTCCTGACAAAGGCTTGTCTCCTCCAGGTATTCCAGCTGCTTGCTCCCACACATTTTGGGGCTGTGTTAGGATGTTCCCTATTGATGGAAGTCTCCCTCGATGACTCAAATCATTTGCACTTTAAAGCCGGAAGGCTAAGATTTTGTTAACACTATTAACATTGAGGTGGAGTGGGATTAGGGGTTTGAAGAAGGGTGGGAAAAGGGGCCTAAGGGTGCAGATGTTTCATAATTCTAAGTCTTCCATGCATTGCCCACCAAGATCTGGGCAACTTCTCTTACTGCACAACAGTTACACCTTGCAACTAATCCCCTTCTGTTACTATTTAGATAAGAATTTTTCTCCTCTGTTTTCAGACTTATTATGGTCTTGTGCTCAGAAATGCTTAAATGGATACAACCATCACCAAGGGTGAGGTGGGTGGGCAGAGGAGAATAAAAAATAAAGCACCAATCTTGAAAAAAATACTTTTTAAAATACTGTCCATGCTTTTGAAATACTTTTTTAAAATACTGTCTGTTTTTATCCCAGTACCATACTATTTTGATTAGTCTAGCTTTGTAATATATTTTGAAATTAGGATGTGTGATGCCTCCTGCTTTGTTCTTCTTGCTAAAGATTGCTTTGGCCGTTCTGGGTCTTTTGTGGTTCCTTATGAATTTTAGGACTGTTTCATCTATTTCTCTTTATATTGCCATTGGGATTTTGATCGGGATTGCATTGAATCTGTAGATCACTTTGATAGTATGGACTTTTTATTGATATTAATTCTTTGAATCTATAAACAAAAAATATCTTTCCATTTATCTGTGTCTTATTTAATTTCCTTCATCAGTGCTTTACAATTTTCAATGTACAAGTATTTTACTTCTTTGGTTAAGTTTATTCCTAAGTATTTTATTATTTTTGTTGATATTGTAAATAAGATTGTTTTCTTAATATCCTTTTCAGACAATTCATTGTTAGTGTCATAGAAACTAATAGACATATAGATCATTGGAACAGACTAGAAAGACAAGAAATAAATCCACACACTTATGGTCAACTCATCTTTGACAATGGTGCCAAAAATACACAATGGGGAAAGGACAGTCTCTTCAATAAATGGTGTTAGGGAAACTGGATATCCACACACAAAGAATGAAATTAGATCTGTATCTTATATCACACACAAAATCAACTCAAAATGGTTTAAAGACTTAGCATAAGACTTGAAACCATAAAACTACTAGGAAAAGAACGTAGGAAAAAAGCTTCTTGACACTAGTCTTGGCAATAATTTTTTGGGTATGATAACAAAAACACAAACAACAAAAGGAAAAATAGACAAGGGAGATTACATCAAACCAAAAGCTTCTGCACAGCACAGGGAACAATCAACAAAATGAAAAGGCAACTTATGAAGAGGGAGAAAACATTTGCAAATCATATATCTGATAAGGGGCTAATATCCAAAAAATATATGGAACTCATACAACTCAATAGCAAAAAAATAAATAACCTGATTAAAAAATAGGCAAAGGACCTGAATAACCTTTTTTCAAAAAAAGACATACAAATGGCCAATAGGTATATGAAATGGTGCTCAGCATCATTCATCATCAGGGAAATGCAAATCAAAACTATAAGGATGTGTCACCTTATACTTGTTAGAATGGCTACTATCAAAAAGACAAAAGATAACCCTTGTCCACTTGGTAGGAATAAAATTTGCACAGCCATTATGGAAAACAATATAGTGGTTCTTCAAAAAATTAAAAACAGAACTACCATATGCTCTAGCAATCTTAATACTGGGCATATATCCAAAGGAACTGAAATCAGGATCTCGTGTATCTGTACTCCCATGTTCAATGCAGCATTAATCACAATAACCAAGATATGAAAACAACCTAAATATTTGCTGATGGATGAATGGAGAAAGAAAATGTGGTATGTATATATATACCTATACCCCAGCGAGGAGTCAACGAGGATTGCAGTTTGCATGATAGGTAGTATAAGCCAGACTCTATATGGATGAGTGGCCTCTGGCTCCTTGGTGTTTCTTAGCCCAGGACTTTCCTGACAACTCTGTACATCTCCCAAGAACCCGCAAGAAAAGGATTCCTCTGGGAGGAGTGGTGGGTGCTGCAGTGCTCCAGGCCAAATTTCACCCTTATCTGAGTGGCCCTTGACAGTGCATCCCAGCCCATCCTCTCCCTGTCCCCTCCATGAGAAACCGCACTTACTCCCTACACACACTCGAAGCCATGTAGTGCACCCTGGGGCTCCAGCTGCTCCCCGTTTGCTTTCCTGGGAGTCCCCATACGCCACCCTTTCAGACCAGGCCCTGGCTCTGGCCCACAGGTGTGCCCCATGGTGTTAAAAAACAAAACAAAGACACAAACCGAAAAAAAAGAAAAAGGAGTATTATGCAGCCTTACAAAGGAAGGAAATCATGCCATGTGTGACAACATGTGTGAACCCGGAGGACATTATGTTGAATGAAATAAGCCAGGCACCAAAAGACAACTACTGCAAGATCTCACTTGTAAGTGGAATCTGAAATAGTCAAACTCATATAGAGGCAGAGAGCAGAATGGTGACTACCAGGGGGTGGGGGAGGGGGGAAATGGGGGGATGTGGGTTGAAGGGTACAAAGTTTCAATTATGCGAGATGAATAATTTCTGAAGATCTAATGTATGTCGTGGTGACAATAGTTAATACTGTACTGTATACTTGAAATTTGGTAACAGAGTAGATCTTGACTGTTCTCATCACGAAGAAGAAAAAAGGAAGAAGAAGAAGAAAATGATAGCTATATGAGATGACAGATATGTTCATTAGCTTGACTAGGGTGATCATTTCACTATATATATGTAGATCAAAACATCAATTTTTACACCTTAAATACATACAATTCTTATATGTCAATTATATCTCAATAAAGCTGTTAAAAAAATACTGTCCAGGGGGCCACGCTGTGGCCGAGTGGTTAAGTTTGCACACTCTTTGGCAGCCCAGGGTTTCACCGGTTCAGGTCCTGGGCGTGGACCTAGCACTGCTCATCAGGCCATGCTGAGGCAGCATCCCACATAGCACAACCAGAAGGACCTCCAACTAGAATATAAAACTATGTACTGGGGGGGCTTTGGGGAGAAGAAGAAAAAGAAAATAAAAAATGATTGGCAAAAGATGTTAGGTCAGGGCCAATCTAAAAAAAAAATACTGTCCACTAGGCCTTGCTTACCCTTGGCCTGATCTACACTTCTTCACAGCAATGTTCTTGTAAAACCTTGACTTAGGTTGTGTAGATATTTGTGTACTTATTTTTTATAAGAGGAGTCTGATGGAAGTTAATTGAGGACTTCAGATTTTCTCATACTACATTTCCAGTGCCAAGAATAGAACTGCATGCTTGGTGGATGTCAGCACACAATAAGTGATTTCTAAATACATGAAGAAATCCTCACTCCTCAGGGTATGGAGGTTAATTAGATGCTTGCTGTCTCAGGGACCTCACCTGGAGCTGTGGCTGCCATCAAAATCGGGGAGCATGTGGAAGTAAAAATGCAATGGATAGCTGAGCTCAGGGGCACTGGGTGTAGGGACATATCATCTGAACATACCGCCCAAACTGAAGAGCTAACAACCACACCAAATTTTGGAGTGTAGAAGTGGGTGTCACAGAGACAAAGAAGGAAATGGAGGTGAAGCATTAGTGAGGAACAGCCTGGAAATTTGTCTGAAGTTCTGTTTTCCCTGCACACTTTTGTTGTTGCTGCTGTTCCTGCTATACTATGGGGCCATTTGAGGAGGTTTTTACTAGGATGTGATCAGTAGAGATGTTAAGGTATTAGCTGTCCATTAAGACAAGTTTAAAAATGTATACAGAAAGCCAGAATGAGATTTGAAAACATACAAGATTGGACCCTAGGATTTCCTATTTTTTATCTTGCTAAATTTAAGATTTCCTATGAACTAAATTTTGCATTTATTTTGAGCACTATGGACAGGTCCAAATTTAAAAAAAAAGGGGGGGGTCATTTCAAATTACTAACATCAAACAACCAGGAGTTAACACACCAAAACAGAAAAGATTATTAAGGAAAGCCTTGGGAACTCCTTACCATATTATGGGAGAGCCCCTGGCTGGCTTTCCTTCTACAATCCGCAAAGTGAGGTTACTTGGTAATGATATAGATCGTTCTTCACTTTACTATTCTGTACAATATTAAAACTCCTAAGGCTAATTATATTTTATAGTTACAGAGATTTCTGTACTCACAGAAATCTTTCACATCTTACATCCAAATCAAAATTCAAACAGGATGTAAATTTTCTGATATATCAATTAAATCACCATTACTTTCAATTGATTTACCTGGTAGCAGTTTGAAGGAGTAAAACATCATCTCAAAATCAAAAAGCACATGCATCTTACTATTTTGATATCCTGTTAGTAATTAAACAATCAGTTAAATTCATCATTCTGGTATAATTCTGCCAACGTGTCTCAAAGAGTGCTCCGACAATCCTCATTCATGGAATTTTACGATGTTCTGATATAATGACGAAAATTTTGCCTTAATTGTATGATAAAAGACATTTGGGCATCTTGTGAGCTTTTAAAAAGTAATATTCTGCCTCTTTATTTATGCTGAAAATTGACACATTAATTTTTCTCATAACATTATGAGTATTTCTCAAAATAATTAGATGATAGACTAGGTAATTATTATCTAGCACGCTGAGATGTGTGTGTGTGATGGCACCAACAGTCATAGGGTTTTTCAGCCTCAAAAAGCTACATAAAAATGCCAAATTATTAAGAATCCATTCTTTTATTTATTTATTTATGTATTTGGTTAGTTAAGTTTAGTCTATAGAGACTGAAGCTTATCTCAATTTTATATAGATTAAATTTGTTGAAGTAAGAAACAAATTTTCTGTGTTAGGCAGAAAACAGTTATATTGCAACTGTTTTTACATAGGCTAAAATATGAGCAATATCTGAAAAATTTCTCTTGGTAAAACAAGAATATTTAATTCTATATATTTTTAAAGTTTTGTCCTCTTCCTAATAAATTTTATACATTTTCTCAAAACGCATTTTAAGTCAGAGGTAGCACAGCTCTAGTAATCAGACAGACAAACCCTTAGCCAAGGTTACTTCTCCTGTACATTCTCTGAATCTTATTTTGATCTTTCTGAGACGTTTCTGGCATATGTCCTTGTTCTTAAACACACTTATAAATTGTTGTATCACTGTATTTTTTAAAAATACCCCTGTATTTTTATTAAAATAATGACAAAATGCCTACCTAAATATTTCTAGGGCAACAAACATACAGAAACATTGATTTCTCACAGCAACATTTACTCCTCACATATTTCATAAAGCAATTTTGAAACTAGAAAATAGGACAATGAATTTGTCAGCTCAGGCTTAATTTGTGCTTCATTCGGTGTAGAGGATTTTTTTTGACCAAAGGGAACCTGTAAAGCTCCTGCATATCACTAGGAAAATAACCAATAAAATGTGCCTCTTTTTAATTTGGTTCCATCTTATAGCAAAATTGCAAGCTTCTCTCAATTTTTTTCTGTTCCACTTTCATATCACTTGCTGTAACTCTGGTAAGAAAAAGTCACACACAGGCACATAGGCTGGAAGAGTCTGAACGTCCGACTAAGTGGAAGCATTTAGAGATGCTTAGGTAATATTTCCAGAGCTTCTCTCTACCAGGCTCACGAATGTTTATGGTGCCTGATGAATAGGCTTGTTCAAAAGTGGCCCAGTTGCTCAGTCTGGATTTCCTGGATAATATGCTAGATGGGAACAGAGCTTCCTTGTGCTCCCAGCAGGAGGAGGTTGCAACTGAGCTCGGCTTCCTATGGGTCAGGTAGCTTCCTGACCCCTCTAAGCGGGCACTGCAATTTACCAAAGATCCCAATTTCCCCGGGGACTATAAGCACTAGGTCATTCAAATAGCATATATCTAAACTAAATTGCATGGCTCTCACACAGTTCTCCCAGTAAAAAGTATTTTTCACACTTCAATATGAAATGGAAGAAACAGCAGGGCAGTCTCTCCTGGGGAGCACGAGCTCACTGAACGTTCCTGGCACCTGTCACAGCGTGCACCTGCAGGCTGCTGGAAGGATGTGGGCCCTGCGCTCTCTCTTGCTCACCTGTGGCTTGTAAGCTCTCTCAATAAAGACTATTTTTTAAACCATATCATTAACATTGTGGAATTTTCACCAAGCCCTGTTACACGCCATTTTCTTGAATGCATGATTGTTTTTAAAAAATACAGAAGAGAAAATCTTATTTTCAAAAGCCTATAAATCTTTACAAGGATCAATAATTCATGATTTAAAAGCAAAGATTTTTGTATCCAACAGTCTTATGTATTTTTTGGATAGATGAGAATAATTCAGAAGAATGAAAATACTTTAATTCTAAACATGCTTGACCTTTTATCATTGTATAGGAGATAAAACGTCTATCAAATTTTGTTTGGTATAGAATTAAATAATCTTCTGAATTATGCCATCTATAAATCAAATTAACTATTTATTAGAGATAAAAAAACAATCTTTACATTGTTTTTCTATTTGGTTTTTTCTTTTGTGACATTCTAATTTATATCTTATAGCCCTCTTTTGTTTCTTACATGGAGTTTTAAATAGTACATTAGCAGTTTCAACCTTCTCTTTTTTGTACCAAATCTTTGTTTCAAATAAAACCTTACACACACAAGCACAACATACAAAGCATTAACACAGTTTGAAATTTATTTTAGAGAAATCATTTCCAATTTATGACCATACACATATTTTGAATTCAAATTTCTAACTACACTTTCTGCAATATCTTTTGGAGATAAATTATGAAACTTTCCTAAATATACTGAATCTTATTTGTTCATTCTATCAGCTAACAGTTAAAGATTTCTGTCTCGTTAACATTGGGAGCATGAAGGCAGGGCCGGAGTGAAACGGAGCCAGCTCTAAAGCACACATCCTGGGATCGGGTTTCAGCCCGTGTACAGGCTCACCTGCTGGATGAGGGGCAAGAGAGGTGGCTTCTCCTAGCCTTTGCTTTTTAATCTGTTATAATAATAATATTAATAAAGCTTTCCTTAGAGATTATAATTTTTATAGAAAAGCGATGTTACCAGATTGAAAATAAACCACAAATATTTTTGAACTGTGATAACCTTTTTTCTTGTTCACATTAGCATTTAGACATAATCATCAATAAAATGTCTTTTTGGGCAAAGGGAGCAGTGTATTCTGAACTTAGTTAAGGGCATAAGCCCTGGATCTGTATCACCTGGATTTAGATAACAGTCTAAATACTTATTAACTGTATCATCTCGGCAAGATACCTAAGCCAGCTGAGTCTGAATATCCTTACTTATAGAATAAAAATACCAATAGGACTTACCTCACAGAGTTGTTGCATTAAGAGATGTCTACTTATGTGACCACTTAGAAGCATGCTTGGGTTTAATAAGTGTTCTCTGAGGGGAGCTATTATGAGGGCAATTATACAATCGATGATCCAAATCATGACACCTTTGAGATGACGAGGTGCTCCATTAATGATTATTTCTTAACACGGACCAAGACTCCCCAGGCAAACTGGAGTCTAAACTGGTGCATAACAATGGTTCAGTCAATGACGGTTGGCATATACGACAGTAGTCCCATAAGATTATAAGTGAGCTGAAAAATTCCCATCACCTACCGACATCACAGCTGTCGTAACACTGCAGCACAACGCATTCCTCATGTGTTTGTGGTGATGCTTGTGTGAACAAAACTTCAGGTCCTTCAGGAGTTATTCCAGAAGAAGGCATTCTTATCATAGGAGATGACAACTCCATGCACATTACTGCCACTAAAGACCTTCCAGTGGGACAAGAGGTATAGGTGGAAGACAGTGATATCGGTGACCCTGACCCTGTGCTGACCTAGGCTATTGTGTGTGTTTGTGTCCTAGTTTTAACAAAAAAGTTTAAAAAGCAAACGAAATAAATTTTAAAAATAAAAACTTATAGAATAAGGACACAAAGAAAGAAAATATTTTTGTACAGCTATATAATGTGTTTGTGTTTTAGGCTAAGTGTTATTCAAAAGAGTCAAAAGGTTTAAGAAATGAAAAAGTTTATAAAGTAAAAACGTTACAGTAAACTAAGGTTAATTTATTATTGAAGAAAAAATAGTTTTTATAAATTTAGCACGGCCTAAGTGTCCAGAGTTTATCAAGTCCACAGCAGCGCACAGTGACGTCCTCGGCCTTCACGCTCAATCACCTCTCACTCACTCGCTCACCCAGAGCAACTCGCATCCTGCAAGCTCCGTCCATGGAAAGTGCCCTACACAGTGTACTGCTTTTTATCTTTTGTATCATATTTTACTGTGCCTTCTCTATGTTTAGATATGTTTAGATACACAAATACTTACCACTGTGTTACAATTGTCTACGATATTCAGTATGGTAGCATGCTGTACAGGTCTGTAGTCTAGGAGCAACAGGCTATATAGCATACAGCCTAAGAGTGCAGTAGGCTGTACCGTCTAGGTTTGTGTAAGGACACTCTGACGTTCACACAACAACAAAATCGCCTAAGGACACATTTCTCAGAATGTAGCCCCATCATTAAATCATGCATGACTGTAAGTGATCCACTCAGCTGACAGACTCTTGCTGATTGTAAAATGTCTAAAGTATCTGACAAAAAGAAATATATCATTAATCAATTATAGAGTGGTTAAGAAAAAATGGTCAAAGATATAGAAATTTATGAAGATTCTGATGAAATTATTGCTAGAGAAATGTTAAAAGTAAAAGTACAGTAATTAAAAATGAAGGTCTGGGCCGGCCTGGTGGAGTAGTGGTTGAGTTCACACGGTCTGCTTCAGCAGCCTGGGTTTCAAAGGTTCAGATCCAGGGCCTGGACCTAGCACTGCTCATCAAGGTGTGCTGTGGTGGCAGCCCACATAAAATAGCAGAAGATTGGCACAGATGTTAGCTCAGTGACAATCTTCCTCACACACACACACACACAAAACTGAAGGTTTGACAGAGTTGGAGAAATAACAACAAAGACTAGAAAATCTACAAAGAAAGTTATAAAATATACAAGGATTTGTGCTTCAAAAAAATAAAGGCCTTTGTCAAATTTGATAAAGCCGTCATATATCTTTTACAGATACATTGTTTTTCACAATCACATTGCTAAAGTAATATAAGAAGTAATGAATGTCATGTTTTGTTGTCATAAACTACTCTCAAAAATTGTGCCAAATATTATTCAGCCTAGGAATTAGCATATAGTGGCAATTAAAATACACATTTCATTAAATGAAAGGTAAAATAAACATATTTTCATTGCAGTTATTTTTATTTTCAAGTTAAATTCCCAATATATTTTACCATTAAATATGAAATGTTGGTTTCAATTGTAAGTGGATTTATTTTAATTTTCCATTTTCCAAGGACAAATATCTTTGACTAATAAGGATGCCTGGCCCTTCCTGAACAAGGCCTCTGTGAGGATGAAATAAGATGGGGCATTAGCAGCACTTAGCAGAGTGCTTGGTACATACAACAAAATTTCCAACTGTTGAGATTTTATTATTTATACTTACTCCTGTGCTAAACACTGAAATTAGAAGAGTGGAGGAAATATAGATGCTGGCCTGGCCTCTGAGTGCTTACTCTGTAGTTGGAGATTCTTTTCTTTTTGCTGAGGAAGACTGGCCCTGAGCTAACACCCATGCCCATCTTCCTCTACTTTATATGTGGGATGCCTGCTACAGCATGGCTTGATGAGCAGTGTGTAGGTCCACACCCAGGATCTGAACCAGTGAACCCCAGGCAGCTGAAGCAGAACATGTGAACTTAACCATGACAGCAGTGGGCTGTCCCCTGTAGTTGGAGATTCGGATATTCCAAATACATACTACAAAACAACCTAATAAATACTAGGATAGAGATTAGCCAAAAATTCTGGCTAGGGGTCTGGAGGCAGACAACTTACAGAATGATTTTAAATCATTTTAAACCATGGAAGCATGATTAGCAAAGTTCTGCTGAGACCCACCCAACTCTCAGCACAGAACAACTCCGTCCAAACCTCTGCGCCAGGATACAACGGCCCCCTAGGACAGCTTCTGGCAGCTTCAGGCCATATCCCCAGAATGACCACAGCCGACCTTAAAATGCCTGCCAGGAGAATTTACTGTTTGTTCCAGCCAAAGCCTGGTGATAGGCGGATTGGCTTCTGAGGCCCTTCTTAGAGCGGTTACCTCAGAGAGTTTGGAATTATAAATCCTTTCTCTGCCCTTAGATAAGTAAATCTACCGCGGGAAACGTTCCAGGACTTGAGAGCTGTCTCTATGAAACATAAGCATTCAGGGAGATCTCCGTCTCCCTCTCAGTCCCTGTGGAGGGTAAGGGCCTAAACTAATGGGCGCCTTGTTCTAACTTACGCCATGATGTCCTGTCATAAACAGAGGAGAAATCTATGTCTCCTTCAGATAGGTGCCAACTAACAAACCTCGACGGTCTAGTCACATCAGGTTAAGGGCACCAAATCCCTCACCACCCTCAGAGCCTTTGCCTTGGCAAACCTCTGCCTTTCAAGTCTCGACTTCTGTTTCATTGAAACTGATTTCTATTCACACTGAACCCTCTTCTCTATTATAAAAGTTATTAAATAAAACCCATCCTTACCATTGTAACTAGTGCCCACCTTTGTTTATCTTTTACACTGGAATAGCAAAGAGAATTTAAGAAAATGTCAGGTATATTCCTTAACTTCTCTGAATGGCTTTAAGAAACCTACCACTCCCTTCTATACATGATCTTTCGGCAACAGAGCAGAACTATCTTGTGAGTATAATTAGACCACCTGAGCTTCTGTGTTTAAGAGATCTAATGATTCTGCTTGCCATTGTGTCAGTAAGGGAAAAGAACATTGATTATTCAGTTCATATGTTATTATTTTTTAATTTCTTAGAAAAATATTGTGTCCGAGGTGGGAAAAACTACTTCCATGTCACTCCAAACCTGAGGAGTCAGAGCGGAATCAGAGGCGTCTACACAGAAAGAGCGTGTAAGGGAAACATTGTGCATGTGCTGGGCCTTTTTGTCCTCAGGTGTGGTCCTGTCCTCATCGCTGTGCTCTGGATCTCAGGGAGCTGGTCCCTCGCACAGATACTGTCTGTTTACATTCAACAAAGGCATTTGAGCAAGATTACAGGGAGGAATTTGGGCAAAAGCCAGGGTTTCCTCCCTGCTCCTCTCTGCCTCAGGCAGCGTCTCTCCAGGGTCTGGCCATGAAGAAGCAGAGTGTACCACGGTCCCTTCATCCCCAGGAGCCCCAGGCCCCGCCTCCTGGAGCGCTGTCTCCCGCTTTGTTCAAAACTCTGGGCCTAGCAGTGGCTTCCCACTTTTGCTAATCTCAGTGTGGCCTCAACTCTTCCATAAGCTGTGTAACCTATGTCTTGCATTACATTGTCTCTCTTTTTTAAAATATAAAACTGTCTGTTTTTTCTGGCTAAACTCCAATGGATCCAAAACCGCCTGGAGGAAAAACGCAGTTAATGAGGTGAGCAAGCTGTAGGAGAGAGTCAGAGGGGTCTTAAACCGTAAAACCAGTCAATTCTTGTTTTAAAATAGTGATTTGTGTCTTATAGTTTCCCTACAATTGTATGATAAATCTCCATTTATGTGCCATTTTAATAACATGAATACCGTTAATCTTAGAAGAAAAAAATATAGAGTTAATCCATGTTTCTGGGATCACAGTTCAGTTTTTTATAGATATCATGTCATCCAAAATAGCGATGCTAATAATAACCATGACAATCTGCAGTTATTACATCCCCATCTGGGAGTCTCAGAAGTTCAAAAACAGCAACGACAACAACAATGAAACTATACATTGCCTAAACTGTCATTCCCCTACCTAAATCAGTTTCTAAGTCAGCTTCTAATTAAAGCTAATTATTTTCAATTTTCCCCTCAGTACAAACACGTTTATACAACCATTATTCATTCATAAATATGTATTGTCAGCCAGAGCAGTGCGGAAGAGGTCCTTATGACTTAAAAAACAATATATTAGTTCATACCTTAGAAATTATCAACTGTAAAATTTATAGTCCTATAGAGGATTATTTTCTTTGTTTGCATTATTTAACAGTCAATCTTATATAATGATTTCTAGAAATAAAAAACAAAACGAACAAAAAACTTTACATCTTTTTCTTTCATCGTGACCTGTAATATGTAGATTTCTTAAAGTATGATGTGTGAAAGACCTCATGAAAGAAGTAAGTTAAGTGCTGGATAAAATTACAGATTCCTGGGCCTGATCCTATACCGAATAAATCAGAGTACCTGGAAGTGGGCCTTAGAAATACATATCTAAAGAGCTCCTCCAGACATTGTCATACACATTAAAGCTTGAGAACCACCGATATAGAGGAATGAAATCAACTTATTCAGTTCCAGTTGTAGCTCATTTCACAAAATAGGCTATAAAATGTTTGGAAAATAACAATATGCTTATATCAATATAGAGATTTAATTTAATAATAGTGAACAGTGAAGGACTCGTAGATATAACAAACGCTCTGTATTGAAATATGAAAGCCTCCTGATGTGCCTACCTGCCTATAAAAT
Organism: Equus quagga; assembly: GCF_021613505.1. Classification (NCBI taxonomy): domain Eukaryota; kingdom Metazoa; phylum Chordata; class Mammalia; order Perissodactyla; family Equidae; genus Equus; species Equus quagga. The sequence continues at coordinate 5,211,190 of NW_025798627.1, read as the reverse complement.
CAGATCAAAAATTTAAAAGATAGAAAATAAAGTGCAAATGCAGGTCACAGGACTGACACAGAAACTTCTATCCTCAAAAGGAAGCACACTAAGTGAATGCACCTTTAATAAGCTAAAATGGGCAATAATCAGAGAGAAGATTCTAACATAAGCAATCACATTAGCAAAGGCAGTTGGAACATTTAGGCCAATTTTATTTGGTGCTACATAAGGACCATGCAAAACAAGTTTCAACAGAAACAGCTTCCACTTTATGTCAGCTTTCAGTTTTAGACTATTCCTGGCAATTGACCTATCCAGATGGTCTTGGAAATTTCAGTTTGACCATTTGGCAAGGACCCTCCCTAAGGGATTAGTATGAGGCAAAGCAAAACTTCAAAAAGTTGTAAATTAGGTACACCACAGTTAGCAACTCAGACGAAGGTTCAGTCTATTTGCTGATGGGTTTTAAAAACGGATTTACTTCACAACTCTCTTGTGCATGCTTTACCTCTGTTGGCCACACCCACCCTTCTATTGTCATACTAAACTCCAGTACCATGGAACTAATTGCAGATCTGAAACGAGTGCTGCTCTTTCAAATATCCACTCATTTCCAAAGCCACTGTTTGTTTGAAGTGAAATTCTTCTCTCCCCTCCACTTGGAGTCCTCATAAATGCTGCCTCCTCTGGGATGGCTTTTCTAAGACACAGACCACAAGCAACAATATTGTATTTTATCATTTTCCTTGGAATAAAGTATCTTCTGCAAAAAAAAAAGGGATATTTTAAGCAGCATTTAACACACAGTTATCATAACTTTTATTTGCTCTGAAAATTTGCTTGTGGAAAGATGTCTTTTTATTTAGCTTTCTGTTTCATGGTAATTACAAACGTAGGGGAGGAAGACTTTTCCTCTACCTAAATGTGGGTTCATCTGGCCGGAGAACAAATTAAATTCACATGAGACAGACTAGCAAGAGAAAATTAAACAAAGCTTTATGAGGAACCATGGCCTGGGGCCTTTCTCCCCAAAGGAAGAAAGGGCACCGAAGAAGTGGGGTGCACAGAGTGGTTATATACCCCCAAACAGAACATTTCACATATGATTGAAATGTCCCTCCCACAACAGTCACAAGATTGCCCTGTCAGCACAGTGCTTGATGGACATAGCAGATAGTGGGTTTGCTATCTTGGAGGGCGTAGCAGGAGGCAAGTCTATTGTCTTAAGCTGAGTGGCACAGGTGAGTGCAGCAATCAGTTCCTAGCCTAAGGAAAGATGCTTAATCCTTAAAGAAATGCCAAGGTTGGGAAGGGGAGGGAAGTCAGTTACAGGAGGTTACCAGAGAAGCACAATAAAATGCAGATTTAAGTCCTTGCCTTTGGCATTGATTAAGAGTTTCTAGAGAGAAGCTCATTCCCTTTCTTCTTCCTGGTACAGAGAGGCGGTCACCTTTACAGGCAGAGATTTCCTTTACAATGTAAATGTGTCCTAACAAAGGGCAAGCAAGTTCCATTCCTCAGAGCCTCCTTCCCTGTCCCAGTTTATCAAAAGCAATCAGCCTCAAATAATCCTCATGCCAAAGAGACATATCTTGGGGTGGCCAATTCCAGTCCCCACACAAATAAAGCATGGTGAAGAATTCCCATTTGATAATGCCACCCAACATGATGCTTCATGATGCACAAAGATATCCTCTATGCTGTAAAATCCAACAATTTGGTTTAGCATTTAAAACAATGAAAAATAGGATACATGCATTTGGCGAAATGAAGAATAAGCAGAACATCATAGAATCTGCCTATCGTGACAAGTTTCATTGTCTTTGTAAGATTTCCTGGTAAAAGTGAAATTAAAATAGTGTTTTAATTTATATGAATGGAATCCACTTGTGAAACATGACAGAGGTGAATAATTACATATTAGTCTGGAGAAATGATATGTTAGATATCTGAGCTAAGATGATTTGGTTAAATTCATATACATAATAAAGCTAATTTTATGACAAAGATATGGCAAAAAGCATGACTATTGACTTTTTGAAAGAGAGACAAATAAATCATATGTCAATATTTTAAAATGCTTAGAAATGGCAGTTAGATTGAATTGCATTGGCCACTGAAACATGATTATTTTTTGTCAGCCTGGAGAATGATCCTAATGCAACAAGTCTGTGAAACCAGATGGAGAGTTTTAGCATTTAGGCAAATAAGTTAACAGTCTCTCAGACTTTGTAGCTTATTAATTTTATTCAGAAGTTTCTGGTCTACTTCGAGGCACAAAATGGATCTATGTAATTCATTTCCTTCTTAATGCCTTCAGGCACTATTTAAATAGTGATATTGAAATAAATCAATTTTTAAGAACAAGAATGTACCACTAAGTATAATATGCAAATGTGCAACAAAATCATTTTGTCAGCATTTAGGATATTTTATAAGATATACATTATATATATAATATATATTACTATAATATATAATATTCCTCTTAGTAATTATTTAAAATATGAATGAAATGATTATGATTATCGACTTCTCAAAACCTCTACCACGTATCAGTGAAGTATACTTCACTGGTTTTAACTGTACCACTCAAATGTTCCTTTTTAATAGATAATTCTAGTTTGCAAGGACAGGACATTCTTAAAGAGTAAAGATTTTTCACCCCATTTCTACTGATTTCTAAGTGCCTAATGTCACGCAAAAATAGTGAGCTAAAGAACGTCAAAACGTGTTGAGATCATGTGGACAGTTCTGTCCAAGTAGTACTTTAAATCAGTTATTTGTTCATTTTTCTTGTAGAAAATCTGTCAAATATATATTCTATGAGGAATTAAGAAACTTAAAGTCTATTAAAAAATATCAAATTCAAGTTTTATCAATGTGACTTTTAATGCTTGAAGTGTCCTTCAGGAAATGTGAAGTGAAGCAACTTTAAATTCAGTTAGGTATTTTATAGTACTATATAACTCTTCCCTTCTAAAAGTCAAGCACCTTTAATTTCTAGCTAATTCAAGCAATTCTATTAAAAAGAGAATAGAAAACTGTAAGCCTTTCAAAATAATGAAAAGAATCTCCAAATTCTTACACATACCTAGTAAAACTGGTGCTTTAGTTTTTACTAGTTACCATACACATAGATAGAAAATTTTATTTTGTTGCATTTCCTTAATATAATTAGCTTTTTAAAAGTTTAACAAATATAAATATTTTCATATTTCTACAGTGTCTAAACTATTTTAACCACTGCATATAGAATTAGTAGATTGTTTTGTTTTGTATTTCACACACAATAGATAAATGGGCAAAGAAAATTATCAGGCAACATACATAAAGAAAAATATACTTTTTACTGGTTTATTTAATGGGCTGTAGTAGACAGGTCACAAGCAGGAAGTGGTTTTGATTTGTATTTATAGTCTAGCCTCTCTCGCTTTTGTCACCTCTTCCTACCATGAACATGGTAGACATTTGAAATAGAATTCATAAAGTTTTTAAACACTTTCAGGTATGAATAATCTCATTTTAATCCCTAAAACTGAATATGAAGACACAAAATCAAATATTAATTGGTAATTCATTTCAGTGACAACTCCCTCTCACCCCCAACACCACCACCACCAGCAGTTGAAGCCCCCTGGAGGATTCTGAAGACCATCAGGGCTGTAGTGAGTTGATGTCTGTTCTTTCAATCCTCTTGCTTCACCTCCTCCCTTACTCACTGTGAGCTCCAGTATTCTTTCACTCCATCCTTCCTATCTTCTTTCCTTACTCAAATTTCCCCTTTTCCAGAAATAATTAGAGAAGAGGCATGAGAGGAAAGGACGTAAGGCCTTTTACTTATATTATGCTATTTGTTGATTCCTCTTAGCTTCTGAATGCCTGCTTTCATGCCATGAGATATTCTTATGGGTTCTTTAGTGGATTTCTGTAGGCATCCAAAACAAGCTTCATGCAGTACTGTTCCAACAGGCCTGACATGGAAGAAGACAGTTATGTTTGCAAACTTTTAAATATGACCCTTATTAACAAAAAAATTATCATCATCAACTCTATAATTGCTGGATTACCACTGGAGCTAGGGAGTTTTACTCCTCTTACAGGAAATCACTCAACTTCATGCTCTGAACAGTGAATGCACTAATTTTTTTCTGTATCTGCTAGATAAGTAAACATTGATTATCCAAACAGTGTGTATAGCTTCTCTTTCAATCTTTATCTATGGCCGATATTTTTTTGTACCGCGGATGTACTGGTTAATTGAAGAAGTAGAATTGAGACAAGGAACCTGTTCCCTTAATGACTAAACCTCTCTAGCAAAGTGCTGGATAGGAATAGAAGAGGTATTGTTATCATGGCTCATTGGTCTTCTTATCACCTCTGATTTGAGAGGGCTAAATCTTGACATGTGATTGGATATAAAATTAGATGTTGAGATTGGACGTCCCTGAAAATATAGAAGACTATATTAAACTTGGTAAATTCGTGGTAATGCTGAAGCTATGGGAAAAGCTCTTATGTACACTTGATACTCTTGGTGAATAAGACAAAGATGAGTCACTCCGATGAGCCAAGTGTGTCTTTGACTTACCTGGTCTTACAGTCTGAATCTCTTTATCAAGCACCCTCATCATCCAATATCAATTATAAGATACATTTTAATGGCCACCAAAACAAATAGAAATCCAATTAGAAGAGACAAAGAATATTACTTCAGTCAAATAGTTTCAATATGTACCACTGCTAGTGATGGTAACTGCTATGACGGATAACCCAGCAAATCTCAGAGACTTATCAGAATAAAAATAGATATAACATCACAGAATAACACAATAGGAAAAAGAAAGAGTTAATTCTCACCATGTGTGATAGATCAACTCAAGGGTTTGGTGGGTGGCATTCCACGCGGTGATTCAAGGTTCCCGGCTCTATCCAAATTTGCAGCACTGTGACATGAGAGGGCCTTGGAGTTCTCTGCTCCTAGTCAAGTCATAGTAAAAAACTGGAAAAGGCACATCATCTTTACAACCATGGCTCTGAAGGGAAACGTGTCATTTTCTCTCATTTCCATTAGTAATAATTAGTTACATGGCTCCTCCTAAAGACTAAAAGTTCTGGAAAATATTTCTTGGATGGACATCTGCTTCCCAGCAACAAATCTATCCTATGGAAGGGAAACACGACTCCTTGTACCCTGTTAGCTCTCTTTCTCTATCCCCTAATAAATGTGTGCTTAGCGTAGCATGAAAACATACAAGTGAAAATGTAGGTATAAAGAAAAAATCAAACTCAAATATATTTGAATTCTTCAGTATATCACAGAAGAAACTGGTAAGAAATTAATGGTTGCATAAAGAATTTGAATAATATATTACATATAAATATATATACACATATATATAAATATATATGCAAATATGTTTTGTCTATCAAACTTTCTTGCTCAATGTTCATGAAATATTAATTTTAATATATTTCTAAAAGCAAAAATTTCAGGTTAATCTGATAGATAACATTCTTAGATAATAAAATTAAAATGGACTAATACCTAACATAACATTATTTTATGTGTTTTATATAGATATGTTATAAAAATCTTAGAACAAATATGTGAGGTTCTGGTAATATATCTGTTTCACCAAAATGAAAAATAAAGCCAAAATGGGTGAGTTTCCTCTAAGTAATAAAGCCGGATTTGAACTCAAGCTATCAGATACCACAATCTTCACTTTACCCACAATGCTATGCTGTCTAACTTACATGATGCAAAATTTCAAAATCACAGTTTGAAATTTAAACAAATGATATTTTGGGCAGACTAACTATTTTCAGACAGTGCTATATTAATAGTGCACATGTATTTTGTCCTTTTCAACCCAAATTATGCAATAAATGCCTGAAAGCAAAGGAAGGTAATATAAGGATAGTAAGGGCTAGTGGAATTCTGACAAGAATCAGAGCTCTTACCAAACTACTAATAATTAAATCAAGAAGCAGGGAGAAATCCAGGATCCTCAGGTTGGGTCCTCAAGTTCTTTTTTACACATCAGATGCGTTAGGCCCAGGCTGAGGTTTTTAAAAGAAATGTGTGGTCACCTCATTGACATGAAGAAGCTATTTAGGTCATGAAACCTCTCCATTTTATACTTAGATATTTACATAATTTGTGTGACATTTTCCAGGGAGCCATTCACCATCAACCATAGATTCCAACTATTTTGACCATAAGTAATCCTGTCATAAGCAGTACACAGATGAGCATTTTCTGCTAGGTCTTCTTCCAGATGATTTGCCATTAGTATGTTTATAAGGAAACAAGGCTGGGTCCCCAGGATTCTTTCTTTCCCAGGAACACCACTCCCACTCCTCCAGAAAAAAGAATGAAAAGCTGTATAGCTGCAGTTTTAATCATATGTCCCACAAATTATGCTGCTTATGCATTTAAATTTCAGTTCAAATTTAGTTAAATACACAGTATTTAATAAAGATGTGTTGACTTGTTATTAAAGTTAAAAATATTGAAATGGCATGAAAATCATTCTAATATCATTTTGCCAATTTGGAAACTCACATTTAAAAATTGTTATATTAAGGACATTTTTAGAAACCTACATTAATAAAAAAATTTTTTCCCCATTACTCTGGCTTATATATTATAACTTATTCTCATTGCATTTGTACAACTCTTGCAGTTGAAAAGTTCAACATAGCCAGTCCATGATTTTTTAAAAAAAATCTATAGAGCATAATAAAAAATATAGACCAGATGATTATTTCAACAGAGAATACCTAGCGATATTGGTATTTAGTATTTAGTAGTTCTTAGTATTTAGTAGTTCTTAGAACATATAAAGTAATTGTCTCTGTAAACTAACGTGATAAATGCACCACACACATAATCTTCTGCATCATTCAATTTACTTTTCACAATATTCTTAGTTGTTTTTACTCCTTAGAGATTGCAATCCAAATTGTTTTTGCTGCACAAGATAACTAAATTATTGTAATTGTAAATACAATACAATATACATAATATGTTAAGTATGTAGTATAGGATTATTTGTGTCATTTCAGATGAATTTCTCTTTTTTATTGCTCTTAAATGTCTGCTTGATGTATTTTTAATATTTTCCTATTTACGAGAAACTAATAGTGATAAAGCCTCAGTTAATTAAATGATGCTTTTGCCAAATGACTTCTACTTATTTAGTGTGTATATACTGAATAATGTGCCATTTTTGTGTAGACTATAATCTTTTCTTCTCTTTTCTGTGTCTACTGGTGGAACATAAGTAAAAGATTCACAATTATCATTTGATATTTTTCTCTCATGACAGTAATTAAAGACCTCAAGGCATTCCAAAATGATTTCTTACATTCACAAAACCTTTGCAAAGTGCATAAAGGATCTAAGGGTAAAGGGTCAAAAATGCCATTTACCTGTTTGAATCTTTTGCATGAGAAATAGAAAAAATAAAGCAGATAGAAATCAAAAGCACATTTTTTGAACTTCATACATACTCTTTTATTATTGTTGGATATTAGGGAACAAAATACAATTAAATTTTGAAAATTAACCTTTAATTTCATCTTTATAATGGAAGATAGTTGCAGCATTACTTAAAAAGTTGTTTTGAAGGTGAGCAAAACTTTCCAACAATTTAGTCTTCTGTCGTTTAAATTGATAAGACCTGTTATTTTATGTTATACTGCTAAATTCAACTATATTTTGTTTTCTAAAAACTATTTGGCATAATTTTTAAACATTCTAACTAAAATGTTAAACCTTATAGTTTACAATGTCTTCAAATAAATAGTATACTTTTCCTTTGTGTTGCATGTATAAAATGGTGCATGAGAGGACTCCAGGCAAATACTCTCATGAAAGGAAGTCACGTGCTGGCTTTCTATACACTGGAGCATGTTATTATGCAGCTACAGAACTGCTCTAGGGTTTATAGACACCAAACTGAAGGACTTTACTGCCTTGAACTTCCCTTTGACTCATATAAAAGATATATGTATATACATATACATCTATAAACATACATGCATGCACACACATATATACACGAAAACACGTATACATACATAATATTTTAGTAAATAATTTTTTTTTAAAGATTTTATTTTTTTCCACAAAGCCCCCCAGTACATAGTTATATATTCTTCGTTGTGGGTCCTTCTAGTTGTGGCATGTGGGACACCGCCTCAGCGTGGTTTGATGAGCAGTGCCATGTCCGCACCCAGGATTTGAACCAACAAAACACTGGGCCGCCTGCAGCGGAGCATGCAAACTTAACCACTCAGCCACGGGGCCAGCCCCTTTAGTAAATAATTTTATTGGCTTGTTCTTGTAACAAAAAAAACTTCACTCCAATTTTTCTCCCATATAATTGAACCATCATTTTGCTGAGAGAATGATCCTCTCTGAAATGTAAATTCTGCTCTTCAATCCCAGATCCATTTCAATTTGGAAATTCACCATTGTAGTGAGCCTAATTAGATCTAAGCCTCTTGGGACCATTAGGTTGGTTCTGACGTCTACGATGTCATCTGTCAGAAGAGCAGAGGCCTCCAGAGACCTACTGGTTCCTGGCATTACTACCTGTCTCTCTACTTGTTGCTATAAATAGGAATTTCCAGTCCTCCACGCCCTGCGGTGCTGCCATATGTTGTTACACTCAGAGAAGGCCAAAACATCTACAGCCCAGCTGTTGTTTATCAACACCCAACTGGTAGAAATGGGACCAAACCAGTGGTTATTGCACAACACCACAATAGATTTGCAGGACACTTCATTGATCTATGTAGCTTTTTACTATAGATGCCATTTTTTATTGTAAACTAGTCTCAGGGTTTGGGCTGTACAGCAGCACTGTTAGCTGTCTATTCAACACTGACTTCTCTCTTTAATTCTCTCTCAGCTCAGAGGTTGAAGTCAATCCTGGGATCTCATTCTCCTTGCCAATGATTGCTTCAGCAATTAGAAAGCGACACAATTGCAATCAATAAGATGAAAGAGGACACTTGCTGGGTGCTTCTGGAAAAGGTTTCCAGACTCACAAAAAAGGACACAGACAGGAAGATATAGTCTATCTTCCTTCAATGAAAGCTATTCTGTCAGCAAATGATGCCTGAAGCCGCAGGAATTTTAGTACTATAAAAGGAGCTGGCCTGAGGTCAAAGCTGACAATGGCAGGACACAAGGATCCTGGATTCAAGGTAAGTTTAGCTATCAAATGAATCACCCACCTCTGGACTTCTTAAGAAAGATAATAATACATTTTCCTTAAATCAATGAGGCGACAGGGAAGTTTGTGTTGTTGTACTTGTTGATTTTCGATTTGTCCTCCTTCCTCTCTTTCCTGCTCATTGCCTAATTGAGAGGTGAAACAATTGATCTCACTACCCAGATGTCTTGATCTATGAAAGCCTTATTTTATGAAGGTCATAAGGTGGTTAAATTCTTAAATTAAATATCTCAAACTACACCCATAAGGGCTAGTACCACAATCCACTGACTACGGCAGCGATCAGGCTTATTATATGTGCCCAATCTTTTTATATGAAAGTTGAGTGGAAAGAAACATTCAAATAAGTTCTGCAAAGATTTCAGGGGGCTGCTTCTTGAAAAAATGATCAAGAGACTTGATTTCCTTACTCTTCTTGAATAATTAGAAATCTGACGGAAATCGGACACCTGGCTCCATACATACCCACCTATACCTTATCTATCATTCCAGTAAGAGTGGAATCTGTGCCATGGGCTGTTGATTCTTCTTGGATCCTTAATAAAATGAACAACCCACTTTATCTTGAAGTCTCAGATTGGGTGGAGGCCAAAGTTTGCTTTCAGTTGTCAATGTAAATGAACATAATTGGGTGGATATAGAACCCCTTTTCATAATTCTCACCATTCCCCTCCTTGGTACCGTTTCCACCAAAAAGGACACCTCTTAGAAGTTTCTGTATTTGTTCATTATTTATTGTAGCAGAAAAGTTTTACATTTATTTGTATAAAGAGTCTTTTTTTGGAGTGTAATGGGTGAGAGTGTGGGGGGTGCAAGATTTAGGGTTTTTTTACATCTTTATTTGAAATTGAATTTTTTTTTACAACTTGTTTACTGCCTTTAATTAATTTGTATGTGGAACTCTATCTGAAGACTTAGATCTTCCTTCAAGTCAAGATAGTTTCCTTCTATTGTTATTTAACATTTTAAATTATCACCTCTGTTCCATTCTGTCATCTGTCTGTTTCTTACTATACATAGATAGGATCTCCTCAATAGGTTCTTCACTTGTACAAGTTTAACTTCCAGCGCTTTTTTTGAGTCCTAGGAAAATGTGTTCTACTTTTGTTCTTCAGTTTTCTGTACTAATCAGTCTACTGTTTACTGCTTCAATCAAGGATTTACATTTACCAACCAAGTTTTCCCTTTACATGTAATTACTCTTTATCTTAAATTGATTTTTCTCCATAACTGCTTTCTCTATTTTTATGGATGCAGCATCTTCTTATATCTTTTAGGAAATATAAAATAGAAATTTTCTATAATTGCCTCCTGTTTCTTTATATATGTCTTTCTGAGAAAGAAAGAGGGTGAGAAAGAGCAAGAGAATGAGAGGGTGATTTTCTGAAATTTAAATGTTTACCTAGCATCTGCAGTATCTTTCATATCTTTAATGGTTCTTGTGTTATTTTGGTGTTTGCTTATTTGCAAAGTATTTCAGTGTCTTGTTCTTGGAGGAAGCCAAAGTGTGCTGGATTTTACTTAAGTTATTCAACAAATACTATTGGAATATTTCCCGTGTGCCTAGAACGTTTCTAGACTACATATATGACAGTGAAATAACCGGCAAAGATTTCATCTTTTGACTCACATAATAGAGAAGCACTCTCCAGTAGAACTTTCTGCAATGATAGAAATAGTCTGTCTAAGATGGTACTCACCAGCCACATTTGGATATTAAGGCAGAAGACTTACGTTTCTACTTAACGTAGGTAATGTGACCAAGGAATTATATTATGAATTAAATTTTATTTAATTTATATTTGAAATAGCTACAATTATTGGTGTCTATTTACAGGACCATTCCTGTATAGAGGGTGAGAGAGATAATAAGTAAAGAGAAGAGAACAATATATTTTCAGATAAGGAGGAGTTCTAAGAGCAAAATAAAGCGGTGAAAGAAGGGAGACAATGATTGGGGGGAAGACACTGTCTTTAGATTGTGTAATAAGAAAAGTCTCTCTGAAAGATAAGAAGTGAATTGACACGTGAATGATTTGAAGGAGCCCCTATGCAAAGATTTACTGTAAAAATATTCAAGCAAAGCAAAGAGAGAGAGCAAAGGCCCTAAGGGAGAAGCAAGCTTGGAGGGATCCAAGAACTAAAAGGACAGTATGGTTGGAGTATATGCATGTGTGTATACATATATATGTATATATACATATGATAAACTTCTTTCAAAATTTCTGTTGCATGACTGTGGGAAAACTAGTCTAACACCTATTCCATCATAACCATGTCCAAGGGTGTGCTTATTATGAATGCACTCTACTGTGCCACTATGGAGCCTCATCTTAGACAAGTTTGGTACATAATCGTACAAGCGTTTGACGAGTTTCACCTGTTCATTCAGGTGATCTTTCACAAGGGCAATACCCAGATATTGGTGTTATTTTTATAAGGTGTTAATTTGTTTAATTCTAGTAATGACTGACTCATTTTTTTTCTTTTTTTTAAGATTGGCACTTGAGCTAACAACTGTTGCCAATCTTTTCTTTTTTTTTTCCTTCTTTTTCTCCCCCAATTCCCCCAGTACATAGTTGTATATTCTTTTAGCTGTGGGTCCTTCTAGCTATGGCATGTGGGACGCTGCCTCAGTGTGGCCTGATGAGTGGTGCCATGTCTGCTCCCAGGATCTCAACAGGCGAAACCCTGGGCCACCAAAGCTGACCATGCAAACTTAACCACTGGGCCACGGGGCCTCATTTTCTTCTAATTGTAGTGCAACTCCATATTATTTATCCTCCTTCCCATTGAGATCTAGATATATGAGACCATAAGATTAAACAATTTGGGGAACTCTTTTTAAGAGAAATAATGAACAAAATTAACTACATTAGAGACTATTTTAAATAAAAAATAAATTAAAACTAAATAACACTTTTTTTTAAAAGATGGAAAAAAACTCAAACATCATCGAAATACAAAATATATTAACACTATTATAATTTATTACACCCGACATGACCTTAGAGAACTTTTATCCTAATATTGTTTATTGTATACATTTTGGTTGCCTCTTCCCATGTCAACTATTATGTAATATGTTTTATTGAGAGAAGAAAAATAATTCAAACTTTCTCTTCTAGCTTTGTTGGCTTTTTAAAAAATATATTAAGGGAAGTTTAGGGAAAAAAATAGCATCACGATTTATTTTTGGCGATGCTACATTCTCAACTTTCTCTTCTGGTTTTTATTCAGAACGTACTTCTTTTGACATAGCCCACAAGTCTGCTTTCAAAGAAGCTGGACCAGCGGGGCTAGATCCTCACCACCCACACTGCTCTCATCACTTCTTTCCCACAGAGCTGCATGTGGAGGTGGGGGCAGGGGGTTACAACAGGAAGCAAAGTGCTGGCTGTTGAAAGCCAGGCAAATATAGGAGTAAAGTGAAAAATCTACCAGCCTCTTTCTTTGTCCCAGACAGCCACAAACCTCTGACACTGGTGTAGAGCTTCTGCTTTCTCCTGGCATCTATGGAAGAGAAGAGAACTAGCCTTGGGTGTAACCTATGTCAAGTGAAGGTCCCTGTAGCTAAAGCTTCCTCAATTTCATGATTTACTTGTTATAGTCATTGTAGTTCATTCCCTCTTGTCTTGGCAGACAATTTGGGTACTTCCCTGATTTTGTAGTTTCATAATTTTTTCAGCATATTTTTATTCCTCAGAAGATTGGAGACATTTTTCAAAATTCATCAAAGCTATTTTATTCTTGCAAACATAATAATCATGGAGTTTGACGCTGATATTGTGGGCAGTGGTAGCATCTGAGTCTTGCCCAAAGTTTGTACAATTTTTCCTGATTTCTGGTATTAAGGGTGGCAAAATGAAGGAAGAAAGGAACAATTTTGTGATCAGAGAAAAGATGAGAGGGTCAGTGAAGAACTAAGAGGCAAGAACCATTTTTGAGATCGATACTATCATGGTCGGTGTTGACTCGTTCTGAGCATAGGTGGTGTATAAAGCTAATGCTTCCTCGTATAGGGCTGTTGAGGAAGTTATTGAGAAGACATAACCACCAGTTGACCTGAAAGTGGGACCCGGTCAATCAGAGGCTCCTTACCCTCTTCCCCATCCTTGGAATGTACATTCTGCCCACCATTCCCATAGCTGGAGCCAATTCAAGAACACAGCCTTGAGAGAGCAATGTATTGTTGAGACCATCTGGACTGAATATGTGGCTGAACCCCATCAAGGTCTCTATAAAAACCCCTAAGATTCTGGCTGGTAAGTGTGGAGATCTGCTTGCGTTGTGGCAGCCCAAAACAAGCCTCATATGTAGGTTCCCCTATTCATTAAACCTGCCACCTACCAATCTGGAGTGGTCTGCCTCTTTCTTCCGTCTCTCCCTATCTTCTGTGTATGGGAGCCAGTTCCAGATTTTATCCAGGGAACTCCTTCAGGTCTTCAGACATGAAGCCACACACTCTTATTCCAGCACTTTACCCCACTACCAAGGCCACTTCAGCCACACTCTTTCCTGAATACTTTTAGACATGAATTGAATAACCTAAATTTCATGAGAACTATGTCAAATTTTCCATTGGGTTCTTGTAAAGCCAAATGCCACATCTTAACAACTTTATATGCATCTTTGGTGTTTTTTGTTTTTCCTTCAGGGTGCAAGATATTGGTCTAAGAATCTCCAAAGTGATTTATTCATTGGTAAATTTGTTTGATCATTATTCAAGTCTTCTGTATCCTTATTGATTTCCTGTCTACTTGTTCTATCAATCATTGTAAGAATTATTAAATCCTTTAATATAATTGTGAATTTGTCTATTTCTCCTTTCAGTTCTAACAGGTTTTGCTCCAGGTATTTTGAACTCTATTATGAAGTGCAAGAACACAGGATTGTTATGTTCTCTCAATTAAATGTCTCATTTATAAATAAGAAATGAGCTTATTATCTCTGGTAATATTCTTTGGCCTAATGACTTGTGTCTTACAATAATATAATACCCCAATAGCTTTCTTTTTAAAGTAAACTTTTTGTTTGGAATAATTTTAGATTTAGCAAAAATTTGCAAAGACAGTACAGACTATTCATTTATACTCTTCATTCAGCTTCCCTCAGTGGTAAGATATTACATTAATGTGGTACATTTGTCAAAACTAAGAGATCAATGCTGGTTCACTAGTATTAACTACACTCCAAGCATTTTTGGATTTTACCAGTTTCACAAGTAATGTCATTTCTCTATTCCAAGACTTAATCCAGGAAACCACATTGCACTTAGTCACATCTCCTTGTCTCCTCAGGTCTGTGACAGTTTCTTAGTCTTTCCTTGTTTTTCTTGATCCTGACTGTTTTGAAGACAGTTTAGCCAGTTATTTTGTAAAATCTCTCTCAGTCTGTGTTCCTTTGATGATCTTTTTATCTCTAGACAGATTTGGGGGAAGAAGTCAGAGAGGTAAAGTGCCCTTCTCATCATGTACTATCAGAGGGATACAAAAACATCAACATGACATCACTAGTGACGTTAACCTTTATCACATCCTTAAGGTCATGTTAAGGTATGTCTGCCAGGTCTATTTACTCTAAAGTTACTATCTTTCCTTTTCTGTCCTCTATTCTTTGGAAGTGGATCACTAAGTCTAGCCCACACTCAGGTCAGGAGGGGGCTAGGGTGGGTGATTAAACTTCATCTCCTGGAGAGGAGACTGTCTAGTTATATTATTTGGAAATCTTCTCTAAGGAAGAGTTTTCTTTCTCTCTGTCTTTATTCATTTAGTCAATCATTTATTTATATCAGGATGAACTCATACATTTATTTTATATTTTGTATTACAGTCAATAATATGTTATTTATTTTCTTGGTTAATTTATTTTTCTTTTCCTATGTAGATAAGAGAAAATTGATTTCATAAGAGTAATTAATTTCAAGTCTTTCTTCTTTCTTAACTTAAGCAGATCATGCTACAGTTATTTTTATATTTTTTAAAACGTTTTCTACTTGTTCCATGTGTTTTTTTGTTCCTTCTTTCTTCTTTCCTTGACTTGTTTTGAATTAATTGAGTTTTTTAAATAATCAATTTCATCATCACTATTGGCTTTTTAGATTTTTTTTCAATGCTTGCTCTAGATTTTACAGTACACATCAGTAATTTTTCACAGTCTACCCACAACTTCACGTGTAGTATTAGAAATAGACCATATGCTTACATTTCCCCCTCCAAGTATTTTGCAATAGTTTCCATGCATTTTCATTCTACATATTATAAACCCCACATTTTATTGTTATTTACTCAATTATCTTTAAAAGAGATTTAAAAGTAAAATAAGTCTATTATATTTACTGGAATATTTTCCATTTTTGGAGCTCTTTATTTCTTCTCCCTCTGGTTATTTTTAAGATTGTATTTTATCTCCATTTTTCAACAATTTAATTGTTTAAATGCCTTGACAGAATTTTCTCTATTTTTCGTCTGCTTGGATTTAGTTGAATTTCTTCTACCTGTGGGATATAGATTTCAACATATTTGAAAAATTTCTGGCTATTATTTCCTTAGGTAATTTACTATTTTTCCTCTCCCTTCTCTCCTTCTAATAGTCCACTTACATGTACACTTTACTGCTTGATATTTCATTAGTCTAGAAGCTATATTCATTTGCATTTAGTCTTTTATTGTCATGCTTCATTTAGTATAAATTCTATTGTCATCTCTCTGTGTTCACTAATCTCTCCTTCTGCAGTGTCTAATCTTTTAATATCATATAAGGTAGTTTTCATTTCAGATATTATCTTTTTCATATCTAGAAGCTCCATTTGGTCTTTTAAAAATCTACCATTTCTCTCCTAATGATGTATACATTTTCCTTTACATCTTTGAATCCATTTATGAAATTTCTTATGTCTATTCATTCATCATCCTCATCATTTTTGGGTTATTTCTATTGATTGCTATTATTTTTATTCATGATTATGAGTCATAATTTCCATTTCTTTGCATATTCACTTTTTCTGATTGGATTCCAGATATCGGAATTTTACAGTCTTGGCCGCAGATGTTTGCTGTAGCCCTTTAAAGAGTATTGAGTTTTACTTTGGTACATAGTTCAGTTACTTGCAGATGTAGTTGACCTTTTTAAGGCTTGCTTTTAAGGTTTTTGTTTTTGTTTTATTAGTGGTTCCAGAGTGCCTTCATTCTGGGTCTAATTTAACCCTTTTCTGAAGGCATATTCCTGAAGATTGTACCCAGTGCCCCATTGTTTCAAGGTCTCTACACTCTAAGAATGCAGATTATTCTCAGCCTGGTTTCATCTCTGAGAATTGTTCATCCTACTGCTTTCTGGTGCTTCTTTGCCCAGCTGTGGGGATTTCCTCCCCCACATGTTCACCTCAGGACTCAGCTAACATCTTCAGCAGCCCCTCCAGAAGGTTTCTAGAGCTCTTTCACTGTGCACACTGTCCTTTTTGTTACTTTGCCATGCAAATTCTCAGCATCCTTTAATTCTGATCTCTTTCTCCTCAATCCAGGTGAGACCACAGGGCTGTGTTTTAGTTTTCCCTACCTGCACTGTGGTCTGGAAAACACCTGCAGGCAATAATCTGGACAAGATTAGGGTCCATTTATTTGTTTCTCTTTTCTCAGGTATCATACTCTTGTAGTGTCTTTTGTCTAAAATTGGCAAGTCATTGCTGCATATATTTTATCTAGTTTGCTGTTTGTTTATGGGAGAGGGCACTAATTCCTATAGTAGTAATTCATTCATGCATGGAAGCAGAAGTTGCATCCAGTTCATCGATTTCTAACAAGTGGTTTACTTAGAAATAGAGAATAATTTTTTAAATTATAAATTCATCTAACCAGCCAAATAGGCAAGACAACACAAAACTAAACTTTATAAAAATATTTGGATAAAATTAAATATTGTGCCATATTGTACCGAAGAGCGTTTTATCACTTTTATTTATATTAAGTAAATATTTTTAATTAACACCTTTTCACTGTAATTTGCTTAAAGCAAACTGACCATAATAAATGAATAACAGAGCTCATGTAGACAGTTTTCTTAATATTTTAGTTAGCATGCTTATAGTCTCTCAAAATTATTTTTGCACACAGGAACATAAGGGGAATTGCAAATGTATGTATTTCTAGAAATTGCCCTAGTCTTATAACATTTGTCTTTACTTCTGGATAGCATACAACAAAATAATTTTAAAAAGTAAGATTTTAAAAAGTCAGTAACATCCACTAATATTGAAAATTTTATTTGTGGTTTATGTACGTGTGTGGTCTTTAACATGTTTAAGGTTTTGATAAGAAGTTATACTTTTCCACATGCTCTCTACACATTTAAAAATATCTGTTTTCTTTCTAAATGATAATTTGCCCACGTCTTAGTCCATTTGGATAGCTAAAATACCATAAACTGAGTAACTTATAAACAGTAAACAGTTATTTCTCACAGTTCTGGAAGCTAGGCAGTCAAGATTACAGCACCGGCAGATTTGGCGGATTTGGTGTCCCCTGAAGGCCCAGTGCCTAGAAGGCTGTCTTTTCATCTCTGAACTCGCACAGCAAGGGAGCTTTCTCTGGTCTCTTCTCATTCATGAGGGTTCTGTCCTCATGACCTAATCACCTTTCAAAGGCTCCACTGCCTATTACCATGACCTTGGTGGTTAGCATTTCAACGTATGAGTTTTGGGGGGGCCACAAACATTCAGACCGTAGCAGCCACTAAGAATATAACTTGAAACTAGCCTCTTTTTGTTGTGGTTGTAAATTTAAGGTGTACAACTCATTGATTTGGTAAACATTTACTGCAATATGACTACCACCATAGCATTACCCAACACTTCTAATCTGCCACATAATCACCCTTTCTTTTTTGTGGTGAGAACCTTTAAGAATTACTCTCTTAACAACTATAAAGTACCTAATACAATATTATTAGCTATAGTCACCATGCTGTACATTAGATCCCTAGAATTTGTTAATCTTATAACTGGAAGTTTGTACCCTTTGAATAATCTCTCCCCATTATCCACAACCCTCCCCCCACCAGCCTGTCCCTGGTAACAATCACTCTACTCTCTCTTCCTATGATAGTTCTTTTTTAACTACAAAAAATAATAATCATTGAAGAAACTTCTCATTTTTATTTTTTTAAGTAATAACTTCTTTAAAAATTCAAAAATATCCAACGTTATGCAGATGTTGCATAACCGAATGTAATCTATTTCATCCTGGCATATATGAAAGCTTCTGTCCCCTCGCTTACAAGGAATCAATTCTGAGACACTATATTGCTAACCATAATATATATCAAAGTTCAATATGATCTGTAAAAATTTCTGGGAAATCAGATTGCCAAAAGGATTTTCTTAGAATTTATTTTTACCATTGTTATCTTTACTCCCAAGAAAGTGGGCAATAGGATCTTCTTGCTTCTCAGATCCCAATGGAACGTTTTGTAGCGCAATGGCCAGAAGATTCGAGACAACATGTGCTGAGGTGAAATTTATAACCTCTGCAGGGACAGAGTGCTCCAGGAAGAAATCTCTCTGCTCCTTAAGCACGGGTGACTGTTTCCACCACTGTGTCTCCAAAACGTCATTTCTGTGACTAGTATTCTCACTCACTAAACAATGTTCCTTCTAGTAGTGAAGATGCAATACATTACAGTGGTGGTTTCCAGAAAATTTTTTTTGTCAAGATTCAGAAAAAACTGAGCTGCTCCATATTATCCTCCTCCTCACAGCAAATTAGAGAAATCTATTCACAGTGCCACAATGTGTGCTGATGGAATTTCTTATTATTTCAAAGGTGGTTCCCAAATATTTGGGAAGAAAATATACATGCAACAAAACCACACAGCTTGTGATGAAAAAAGAAATAAAGCCTATACAAAAACATCTCACTCACAATATTTTTTTGGATTAACTTTGTGCAGTCCCTGCGTTGTATGAAATAGGTAAACATGCCTCTCATAGTGGTTTTCTTGAGGTATTCTAGCAGAAAAAGAGTACATAAAATGTTCAAAAAATAGGCTTCTTCATTGTCAGATGTAAGATAAAGGGCAGAATTTTGTGATATACTGATAGATCTGTGAATCAAAACCTGATTAATATTATGTAGACTAATGATGGAAGATAATTTTATCCTTTATTTAACCAAGAATTTTGATCAATGATATATCTCAGACCTTTAGGACTCAGACTATCCAAGACTTCTACAGATACACATTTGGAAGGAAAAATATGGGGAAATGATCACTCTGTTCTTATAATATGGTTCCACATCCAAACTTTGAAGTCAAACCCATGACCCTTGTAAGCTGAGCTGAACCCTGTGAGCCTCAAGTGCTCTTGTTGCCTAGGCAAGGAGAAAATTGTAAGTTGCCCAGGACAAAAGTGAGCTGAGATGACTCTGGTCACTTCCTCTAGTCTCCATCCTAAGCTGCAAGCCAATATCTAGTTGCTATTTGAAATTTTTTTCTTTTGCTGGTAAAAGGGAAATTGGAGAAACAAAATAAAATAGTTACAACTCTGAAACAAGGAACATAGAATATGATATTAATTTTATTTGCTTTTTAGCTGTTGCTCATTACAAAATAGATGCTCCTATGAAAAAAGAAATACTCTCTGCAAAGTCAGTTGATGAAAATGAATTACTGCATTTCACAGATGTTTTCACTTTAAAATGGAATATTATGATGGTGCTAAAACTTTCTACCACCATTACTGTAATTTGCATATCATTACTAGTGATGTTTATATTTTGAGAAGTTGAAATGTTTTTGAGCTCATCATAACCTAGTACTAATGATTCTCAGTACATCTGTGGAAAACCAACATCTAGGCAGTTTTCTCCAGCTCAATCATCTTTGATGAGTTTGTACTGTCTTCCAAAATATTCAACTAGGATTTTGTATGTACTTAAAGATTCTGCTTTATGTATACACAATCTGAAACTTAAACGGAAGGTAACAAATCAAAATTATCTGGCAGCATATGAATACGCTTGAATTCTGGCATCTGTTTTAATAAAAGCATTTTAGTGGACTTCTGCTATATTTTCAGAATAGATCATTTTCCTCATGGATTCATAGGGAACTAATGCTTTGTTTGCAAACAATGAAGTGAATTTGCCTTAATTTAGAGAGTGAGGTTTAGAAAAAAATCTACATGTTGCGGGTGCCAATAAAAGAAGACTCTAAAAGAAATAATTTCAAATGTAAAATATTTCAGGAAAGAAATAATAAAATTGATGTGGAAATTAAAGAGTGAAAACTAAAGGTAATAAACAATTAACAGATGTGAGTATTTTTATAAATAACCATAAAGTGGAACCGTAGCGCTCACTGCATAGTTTCATTATCCATTATCTTCAAAGTAAGGATAATTTTCAAATGCCTCTGAACTGTTCTGAGTGCAACTACATTTTCAGTTTTCTATTTTCCACATAATCATGAAAATATCTTACCATTAACCACGCACATAATAGTAATGCGAAAATTATCCAAGCAGTAGCTTTCATTATATAGCATTTCCTGTATAAACAAAGTTTCGATTGCATGAACCTTCTACTTCAGTACCATATGAGTCTGTATTTGATCTGCTTCAAGCAAAATAAAAACTCTAGTTTAAACAACTTAAACGTGAATTACTTTTCATGTAAAAAAGTTCAGAAGTAGGCAATCCAGGGCTGGTATGACATCTGCCCAATGACATGAAGGACCCAAGCTCACATCTACCTACTTTATACGCAGTATATTGTTTCCGTGGTTCCTTAAGGTCGCCTCAGAGATGACTAAGAGGCTGGTGCAGTAGCAACTATACCAGAAAGCAGAAATATTGCTATTTTTAATTTTTTAATGGAAAGTCGAAATAATGGCAAAATGAACTCTTCATCCACGCTTAAAGAAAAGTTAGACAGGTCCTAATAAGATAGGAAGAAGATATTTCAGCAAAATATCCTCAGAATCTTAAATTAGGAGAATTTTTTAAATGGGAAAACATTAAGTAAATGTGAGCCAATGCAGGCAGAAATAAAAATTCCTTAGAGTTTATGGACTGTAGTTTCATGAAATTTATCCCTAGTCAATATCACATGGATAAAGAGTTCATTTTGTCATTATTTCAACTTTCCATTAGAAAAATTAAAAATAGCAATATTTCTACTTTCTATGTAGTTATATAGCAATAGTAATGAAAGCTGGCAGGGGCCGCCAGCTACTACTATATCCGTATTTTTTGGTAATTGGACTTATCACAAAGCAACCTGTTTGGGCTACTAATTACCTGCATCCTTGCAGCTTTGACTACACTATTTGTTCTTAAACTTTGAGGAAATTTCAAAAGTTGTATGCAGCAATTGCTGCAAGTGTCTCTGAAGAATCCATTAGCAATCACTGAAATCACGGCCATAGTAAAATTTTATTTTTTTTAAGGAAAATACATCTAATTGTAACATATTTTCCCCAAAACTATATGTGCCTCAACTGTCAATCAGACAGACTCCTTACCATTGAATGTGATGAAATATATAAAGCTTTTTAAAAAAGCATTTGATTGACAGGAAAGTTTGTTATACATAAATCTGACACTACAGTTGAGTGTAACATGCGTTTTGACTGACAGATTAACAACTGAACTATCCACGCTGAATATGTGTTGCTTTATGACATTTCCAAAATTGAGTACAGGATTCCAGGATTCTAATCCCTGTAGAAAAAAAAAATCAGGCTTTTTTTTTGGAGGAAGCTAATAGATTAAAATCAGAAGAAATACTAGATAAAACTTAAAAACTGAGAAGGAACTATTTTGATCAGACTAGCTTAGAAAATTAACTTTACATTGTTTACTTTTTTTAGTTGCAAAAAACCACATAAATTATTGTATAATAAAAGCTAAAGAAAACAAATCAAAACATCAAAAGATAACCACCAAATAAATGGAAAAGAAGGAGAAACAGTCATGATACTATCTAGATTTTTAATGTAATAATTTATTTTTATGAATTATTAGTAATCACCTCATTTTAGTTACAGTGCAGCTTTTGGTTATAAAAATGATGGACACTTTTATAACTGCATTTCTTAAATTTTACTTCCTAAGGATTAGTAAATATAAATAAAAACAAGGATAGGTTTCACTCAAATACACCCCTGTATGAGCAGAAAAAGAAAGGACCAAAAATCTGAATACTCCAAAGAATATTCTAATATTCCAATGTATTCATCCCAATTCCTTGGGTAAAAATAGGGCCCATTAAATAATTGTAATGAGAGTTTGTATCTTAAAGGGAAAAAAATCCCCCAAAATAAGCCAAAAAATAAGCATGTGACTGAAAAGCATCTGATGAGAGAGAAGGCACTACCAGCCAAATAAAAGAATAAAGAGCCATTATTTATATATAAAGAATTTTCTCAAAAGCCCTGTCACACTATCCAGTAGGAAGACACACAAACTTTCCCTCGTTTCCTCACTCAGGCACAGATGTTCTTTTCACCTTTGCCATCATTCCTTAAGAAATTCACCTACATGTACATTTTTATCTGAATTTATGGAATGAAAATATTTATACTTATAAGGACACGGGGAGGGAGCAGGGCGAGCACACAGCACACACAGTGACATTGAATTCCACCCCCTCCCGGATAGTCACAGTCTGGTGAACGCGCACTTCCTCCGGGAACTCTGGGCAAAGGGCTGGAGACACGTATTCTGTCCACCCCCTCCTCCTCCTCCTCTGTTTTGCCACAGACAAAGCAGCACTGTGTTCCGTGGGTGCTGGTGCTGGGTGGAGGTTTCCTCCAGCCTCGTGGTCCCTCCAGTTTCCTAGAACACTGTCCCTTCCCTTTGTCCCTTAAGTTTGGGGGGTGACATCAGCTTCCCTCTGCTACTGTTTCCTGGAGAGTTTGCCACCGGTTGTCTGTTCTGTGTCACTCTGCCCACATCTCCGTACGTAGACCCGTCGTTAAACTCCTCATTAAACCACTGGAGGCAGCCACCTCCATCTCCCTAATACCAGTCTGAACAATTTTGACATCCGCATTTTCTTAAATGTCTAATATTGATGCCATGGTTTCTCACGTTTGTCTCACTTCTCTCTAACAACTACTAAAAGAGCACTTATTTTCCTGTGTGTAATGAAATAATCAAATATGTATTTTTGAAAGAAAGTTAGAAATGACAAAAAGAATAAACAATTTCTCTTGGGATTGACAGGAAAAAAATCATGCACTATTCTTCTAAGAATAATGCCATAGTCGTCAAATAAATTATTCAATAAAATACGTGAACTATGATGTAGCAAGTTTTACATGAAAAAAATCTAATTCAAGGGAAACAAGGTAAGAAAGTGGGTATTTAGTGTTTGTGTGCATGGGGTATATGTGAACATTTGTGAGTGGTTATAGAAAGATCTTAATATTAATAATTTACTGTAGTGTGTTAAAAATTCTACTTTCATGAAAATTTCAAATCATTTGATTCTTAAAAGAGGGATAAAGGTTTGATATATTGCAGCAACGTTAATGATGAACTGAGTAATTTAATTATTGAAATTCGTTGAAACCTATGATGAAGTATATATCAAATTGTAACCAATTTATGAGAAATAATAAAATAGAATTGTGTTTTTAGTTACCCTCACAGCATTTATTTCCCAAATTTCTGTTACATGAGAGTGTCTAAACTTCCTGCAAGAATCCATAGTGTTTTGAAGGTTATTTTCTTCCTGGGTAAGAGAGCTTCCCCTTTGAAGAGAGACTTAAGTTATTCACTAGAAATTCTATTCTGTCAACTACTTCACAGGAACAGATGCAGAAATATATTTTGGGTTAATTTTGCGCATCAAATTACCAATTTTTCCATATAGATATTTCCTGATAAATAGGTTTTGTGTCAATGAGAAATGTACTTTATGAGTTTTGGGAGGGTAAAGGAGGGATCGCAAGTGGCATATTTATACTGCGTGTTAAACAGTGATGCTGGCCATTAAATAATTGCTACAACTCTCGATGTTTAAAATTCTACTCCTGTAAAATTTCAGTTCTAAAAAATATTGAAATATTTATAGTACATAGGAATATATTATCATTAGATGAAGTTAAATACTCATAAAGCGATACAGTAAGAGTTTTAAGAAGTAGAAATGGACAGATCATGTCTGTTAAGGGCTTACATCTTAGGCATGTTGATATCAGACAGCAAGTTCCGGTTTTGTAGCTTTGCATGCTTTACTTTGATAAATCCTTTGGAATGAGACAGAGCAGAGAGCTCTTATAGTCGAAAAGGGACAATAATCAATGGTTGGATTTCAGGATTATTTCTGCGAAAGATCACTTCCAGCCTTTTTTGCCTTTTATCTCCAGTCCCTAATGCTGCTCTATGGCGCTGCTAGAATCAGTTGCTTTCTGCATCATTTCTGTGCACCAAAGTCACCCAAAGGGCTGCTTCTCCAAATGCAACGTGCACAGGAATCACCTGTGGATCCTGTTGTGATGCACATTCCAACACAGTAAGTCTCGAGCGTGGGTTAGATTTTGAATTTCTAAAAATTTCCCAAGTGAGGCTGATGCTGCCAGTCTGTAGATCACATCACATAGCAAAGACAGAGCATCTGTAAGGAAAGACTCCTGGACCGGCCCATTAGAATTCTGACACAGAACGTCCACGGGTGGGCTAGAGAATCTTGACTTTGAGGTCTGTCTACTTCAGCCAGTCTGCTTTCTATTTGAAAATTACAGCCTCGGATTCTCTGAATAAAAAGTAGAGTTCTAGCTCTTTTTGTTATCCGAATTTCCAATCACTTACTCAAAGTTCTTAGAATTAGTTCATAGAATTGCCTCAATTAGGCCAGAAAACTTGAAAGTGTTACAAAAAGTGCAAGTTAGATACTTTTCCACACACAATAGATAATAGTCTCCAGGAATGAGACAGCATAAATGTTAATACGGGAAAATCTCACACAGAGTTGTTTGCAATTTTAATACACACACCTTGAGGTATAGATCTAAATATCAAGGTTACTTTAAGGATTATACGAATAAAATAAATGCTGACTATCTCTTTAGGACTACAAATGACTATTTTTTAATTTTTTCCAGATTTTATATATATATATGATTTATTCCTTAATTACTGACAAAAATAACTTACATATTGGAAAAGAGCATATCACATAACCAATAATCTGTTTTCCAGCGAGGTGTTATTCATATGCCTTTGTTCAAATGATGCATAAAAACAGAAATTCATGAGGAAAAAAAGCACAAGAAAGACTTTTAAGTATTTTATAAAATAATTAGCAACTATTAAATACTACTTAATTGTGGTTGGTAGGAGTACGTGTTTTAATGTAGAGCTCTGACATCATTCATCCATTCACCCACTCGTTCAGTATAGACTATCCAGTAACTATTGGTGCCAGGCACTGTTTTAAGCAGTGGAAACTAAGGGCAAATAAAACAAGCAAAATCTCTGCTCTCATGGAGCTTATATTCTACTGGAAGAAGCCAACATAAACCAAAAATAAGTGACATTTAATTTGATTTTACAAAGAGGTAAATGTTATAAAAAACAAAATCAGAGGAAGCGATTAGAAAACTGCCAGCGTTGTTATCTTTTTGAACTGGTGATAACTGAGTAGACAAAAGAAGGAAGTGAGGGCGAGGGGTGTGTGAGTGTGCTGGAAAGTCATCCTAGGTAGATGGAGCAGCCAACCTGGAGGCTCTGGATCAGGATATGCTTGGAGGACGGGAAATGAGAAAAGAAAAGCTGGCGTGTGTGTGTTGGGGTGGGTGGAGGAGAGGTGGGACGGATTAGAACAGGGCTTCAGGTTTTGTTTCCACTCTAAATGAAGTTATTGGAGGATTTTAAGCAGGGTTATTAAAGGACCACTTGCCTTCCATGTGGAAAGTGAAACGAAGGAGAAGTATAAGTAAAACAAGGGAACGAGTTAGAAGGCTGATATAAAAGATAACACAGGGGAGAGATGGTGGATCTTGTGTGAGGGTTGTTGTTGAGAAATATGCAGGATTAAGACATTTGGAAAAAATGACCGACTAGATTTTTCCTGTAAGAGATGAGAGCTGACTAAGCATCAGTAGCTTTTCATAAACCCTGACCAGAAAAGAACCTTTTAATAGCTGTCTGTTGCATAGGCATGCAGTTTGTGTAATTAAAAATATAGACTATGAAAAAAGTTAGACACACTTGCTATTTTAAAGCATTTTTAATAGTAATTCAGATATTTCCCTTTCAGAAAATTATAAAAGAAAGTGGACTTTCTATTTTATATTTTGATTTGTTAATGTTTCTAAAACAACACTATCTAATTTTATCTGCACAACTTGTGTAGGTAGGAAAATAATCTTCCCCCTAAACTTCAAGAATGTACAGGCAGGGTTTTCACCTGGTTGTTTTCATTATAAGAAGATAAGTCAAGTCAAAATTACTGAGTTAAATATCCCAAGATTGATAAGCATTTTCCAATACAATTTCCTTTGACAAATACAGTTTCAAGTTTAAGCGAACAGAAATACTATACCACAAACATTTTTACAAGTGTAATTTCATATAACAAACATTTTAAATATTGGATTTACAAGAAATTGACTACTACAAAAAAGGACTCTGTCTTTTTTATTAAACAGCCTTAGAACAAAGTTCAGTGTCATAACGACAAGATTCAGAGCAACTATAGCTCTAACTTAAATTTTTTGAAAACAGTTATCTAAATATTCACCATCTTAATTCTTACTTCTCTCTAAACAAAGGCAAAGGGACATCATGTTCTTGCATTGCACCAGTTCTTCTTAACAGCTTTATTTAACATTTTTCTCAAGATTTTCTCATTTACTGCTGGTTGAAACATTGCCCCTGGATTCAACATAATTGTAATTAAGGCTGAAACGAGGAATCTGACTCTGAGAGTAATTGATTTCCACGTAATGAATTCATCTTTGAGCTCAAAACCAGGAAGAATAGAGGAGAAGGGGAGGCAGATATTAATCAAGTAGAGGAAAGCAATGGAAACCAGACCATGTTCTTGGTCCAGTCGCCATTTTGTGTAGTTACTGAGTGATACTCAGGAATATGTTTCATAAGAAGTCTCTTGAAAACACTTACATTTAAGAAAAAGTATGAATCTCAATCCACAAGGATAGAAATAAACAAAATAGAATATTCTTTAATTTTCAACGTCTCTTTGTTATTTCTATTTGGAGTCCCCATTTCAGTCGCAGAGACTTGATCTCAGTCAAGACGAAATCCTTACATTTCTCTGAATACTTTCAGCTACCAGAACACTGACATCCTGCCAAAGAATTGGGCGAGAGTCTTTCTGGCCCATCAACCATCTCTCCTCATAAGTGGGCACTGAGAAGACTCGCAGTCCGGTTTCTGTGGTTGCTTCAGAAAGCTCTGTTACACGCAAAGTGAAATCTTTAATCAACACAATTTTCGCATGATCTTTCAGCAATTCTCACAAATGTATGACTCACTCTTTTGTTTTATCATGATTTCCTTTATACTGACACCAGGGAATCATGTTATTGTGTCCAATTTGCTAATACAGCTTAATAAAAAAAAAAAAACACTCAGAAAATATTCTACTTTCTCACTCACATATCCACAACTAGGGGATAAACCTATAATGTCTGTTGTTGTTATCTATCAAAAACATAACTTTAAAAAAATTCCTTCTCAAATGATGACTGATACTTTACCTATCCATTTATTCTCTGAGAACCACAAGCAGAGATTTTTCTCCGTTTCCTCCACTGCCAGTTTTAGCTGGAACCTTTAATATCACAACCATCAACTGATCTCTGTGACAGGACTTTGGAACTTCGATCACAATTTTCCTCCCATTCTTATTCTCTAGTCACTTCAATGGCTGCGTTGATGGCCTTTACAGCATCCCCAAATCTGGAGCCTAGTCTTCAGTCTCAATACCCCTGATTAATGGGTGCAAGTTGAACTTGATCATCATTCAGAACTACTGCAACCTCCAAGATTTTACATTCACACTTGTATGTTAAGCTTTCTTCCAGGGGAACATCATCCACCATAAAATCTTTAATTATAATCTCCATATGAATAAATCTAATACACACATATGTGTTCTTATTCTTTCTCCTCAGTCCAGACATCTGTTTTCTGGATTTATCAGGGATGGCACTGGTAATCTAAAACAAAACTGATTATCTTTCTTATTAACCTTCCTTCTCTATGTTTTTCCTATATGTGCTGTTTCCTACCATGTTTTCAGTCGCAAGGGTAAGAACTTTTTGAAATACCTTTAACTTTCAACGTATCCTTCATATTTTTCTCTACTCTATGTTTCCAGTGAAATGAACAAGACATTTTTGCCTCTATATTTTTCTAGTTCAGGACCTCATCTTCCCTAATCTAGACAATTACAAACATTTTCTAACTTTTCACCTATTTTCAGCCTCTTTTCTCTACACATTTTCTCACACATTGCTGTCATAGTTGTTTTTCCAAACATAGCTAGATCCCATCATGCCACTCTCAAATAAAAAAACGACAATGAATGCTTCTCCTTGCCACTAGAATAAATTCCCATTCCTTATGAGATTCAAAGCACTCGCTGATCTACACCCTTCATTAGTGCGCTGTAACCTCAAACCCCACAGAATATTTCTCTTAGTGTTTTAACTTCTAACCTTCATAAACTTATTTGTGAGCCTCACTTAGACTACTATTCCGTTTCCCCACAGCACTGTCACAGACCATCTCACTTAGTAATTCTATCACCCTGAATTAGATACACACGAATGTGCACACACACACACACACAAACACACGCACACACAAAATTGGTCATTTTGAAAGAAGTGTGTGGAATGGCTTCTGGAATAGTCTAAATTACAGACTGCCTATCACATCCATCTGCATATTTTAAAATAACATAACTTTTAATACAAGCTAATTAAGAAAGGAAAGAGACAATAATTTAGGTGATAATTAGATAATTAGAAAATAATTATATAATTAATAATTAGAAAAGAAGAACATTGAGTTGCAATCTTAGTGTCCCCACTCCCCAGCCTCTGGGCACACGATATCGCACTTTACAGTCAGGCATCCATGCCCCAGGGATGGTTCTGGACCATGCTCACTGAAGACGCAGCATTATGGTTCCTTCTGGAATAACACCCAACTGTGCAACTGCCTCCAAGACTGCTACTGGGGGTGAGGTTTTAGGGATGGGGAAGCAAAGAAAAGGGACTGATCTCCAGACGACGTCATAACAAAGTGCGCATTATGAAAAGCTTAGTGGCCTTGACCTGTGACTACAACTCAAACTTTCCATAGAGTCCTCTCCCTTTTCCAGTTTTCCTGCAACAGCACAAGGCAATCCACAAAGTTACTACTTTGCATTGGTTTAATTCTTCCAAAATCTCTATCAGAAAAATGTAAGTCAAATTCTCATTGTTTCAAATACCGCATCACACTTAGTGAGACATTTGACTAAGACATTCTTTTGATGAGCACAAATATTCTTCACTAGTTCAAACTTTTTAAAATGTATTTATGAGCTAGAAATACCTGAAGATCTTCCATAATTTAAAAATGGATCTATTAAGCAGCATGCAGGTTTATAAGATGTTTGTAAAATTGGCTCCTTTTTGATTTTTCAAATGCCATAAGAGTGGGCCACTTAAAAGACAACTAATTGGATAAATTACTAAATTATGATGATCTATAGCCTTCATTAACATCACAAATCACTCTCACATTCTCATTAATTCTAGTAATTGTATTTTAAAAACTAACAATTATAGTTTATATTTATTGCATACTTACTATGTAGATGATCTCATTTAGACCTCATTACAACCCTCTGTTTATCACCTCTATTTTCTGATGCAGAAATCAAGACTCAGAGCATTTAGTTAACTTGCTCAAGATCACAATTCTAAAAAGTAGTGCAGCTAGGTTTTGAAATGTGGCAGATTATCTCCAAGGCTTCTATTTGAAACTTCCATGATAATACTGATGCTTCATTTATTTATTCAACAAAGATTTTTTAGCATCTTTTGTGTGTGTGCGAATGTGTTTATACACATATACATACTAACCATTGTTCTTTCCTTCCTTGGCAATATAATAGAAAACAAAACAAACACACACACACACTTTTGAAACTAAATTGAAGTTTTACAATATGAATTTTAATACATGAGAGTAATGTAGATAGGAATTATAAAATTTAACATTTTTCTGAAGGTAAGTTTTTAATAAAATGTATTAGAGCCTTGAATATTTGAGTCCCAGCAATTGTATGACTTGGTTATAAAGGAATCATTTTGTACGCAATTTTGTTTTAAAAATAAAAACTGGTAAGCAATGAGGAAAGAGGCAGATGAAAATAAATGAAATATTTTATATCTCATAATAAGTAATAAATGAAACTGAACAAAATTATTTTCAAAAGCAATTAATTACAAATATCTAATTTCACAAGATGCCAGCTTTGCTGAAATTCTATCACTTGAATGGGAATTCTTGTCTCCATCGGAAAGCCTAGTACCTAATATTTAGTATGCATGTGACATGTTTGTGAAAACTTAACTACCTGAATAATGTATTTAATCAAGAATCTTAAATGCAATGTGTTTTTCAATGTCTGCTGATTAGAAAAAAACATTATCAACTCCCTAAAATTTTGAAACTAAGTGCTAATAATATGCATAATATTCATTTGGAGTTTGGATTTAGTCCTGAAATAAAAGTTGAATATAAAAATTCCAACAAGCTTTCTGATTTAACTCATAAAGCATTCCTGCAACTCCATAAGCAACAGTGAATAAGAGATATCTTCAAATGAATGAAAATAATATGTAAATTTTTATCAGAGTTCTTAGATGAATAAAGCCTGTTTTTTAAATAGCTCTTTCCTCTTCTTTTTTCATCTGAATAGTTGAGAGAAGCCCTAATAAATATGAAACTTTGAATATGAAACTGTTCTACAATATAACAGGATGAGTTTCCCAGGACATTATAGTTGAGGAAAAAAGAGGTCAAAAATGGGAATTCTGTGACGTGTCCCCACTAGTTAGATTATTTAAACTGCAGCTCATTCTTTCTCATTCCTTGGACATTCTCCTCTTCCAATCAGTGCTGAATG
The DNA here is from genome assembly GCF_021613505.1 of Equus quagga. Classification (NCBI taxonomy): domain Eukaryota; kingdom Metazoa; phylum Chordata; class Mammalia; order Perissodactyla; family Equidae; genus Equus; species Equus quagga. The sequence continues at coordinate 5,179,797 of NW_025798627.1, read as the reverse complement.
TTGTTCAAAATAATTTAGAATATGCAACATTGCCGCTGTTCACTGATGCGATTGCTCTGGCTGTTGTCAAGATGCCTAACGTGTATTTCCCTCCAGGACAAGCTGTTCCTTCTGAGTGGTTTATTCATCCTTCAGGAGGGACTGCCCTCTTTTCAGTGTGCATCCTAGAAAATCCTAGCACAAGTCACTCCCCATAAATAACTTACCTGAGTGCGTAGATCTTTCCTAATCTTCACAATGGAGCTGCAACTTCCCAAGTTTGGGATTCTGGGCCTTATTTCTTTGGAGGGAGCCAGTATGAATCTCATACAAACAAACATAGGACCACACACATGTCCCACCTGAGTTTTCCAGGCAGCTTCTAATTTCCTCACCAGTATGAGTAATTAGTGAATTGTTTCTATCAAGATTTACCATATGCCTCCTCTGTTCCAGGCACTGTGCCTAGAATGATAGACATAATGTTGGATCAAACCAGATGTGTCCCTATCCCAATGAACAGAAACAATAATGGGACAGAAACAGAAATCAAATAAAGGCACGATTGACAGGGGCCCTTCTTTGCTTAGAGGTTTTGCATGTTCTCCTCTTTCAGGAAACCTTTGCAGCACTTGCAAAGTTCTGAACAATATTCCTGGCATTGGATGGAAGAGAGAGAACACAAAATTCCTAGTGACATTCTTGACATTCATCTGAAACATAACATGCTTCCTCCTCCATTTCTTACTGCTCAAACTGTAGTGCTGTCAACATATTTAAAAAGTCTGGTTGAATCTTTTAGAGTGTTAATCCCCTGTGAAGTGGAAATGGATTGAGTATAGATTTTGGTGTGCTGGCCAACTAGAACAATTCACATAGTATTCAGTTCCCTCAGTTTTTCCCATGAGTTAGTGAATTCTAACTGGAAATTCATAGATGGAACCCTCTGCATACATAGCCATTGTTGAAATATGTTTCTTCCAGAGTACACAAGTAACTATTGGAACTTTCTAGGAATGGCTAGTAAAATAATTTCTTAGCATGTGTATGACACCAAGATTTCTACTTTCTGAACTCAAAGGCAAAAATTCTTAATCACTATTCCCTAAAGAGGTAGCACACTCAACTGACTGTATGTTCTCTGAAATAAAAAGTGCATGGATTTTCAACAATTTTCACAGTAAATATACACAATCAAGTCACCTCGACTCTCTGTGCCTTTGCTTTCTCATTTACAAAACAGAGATATTTTGTAAAACACTTGAAGTGGTGTCTTGCACGTAATACATATGCAATTATGTTGCTTTAATGATATTAACTGCATTTTAGTTAATTTATAACAAAATACTGTGTACACTAATTCTAAGGCTCTGCTGCTATTGATAGTTCCCATATATGTTAAACTGAAATTGATTTTTATAGAAATACACCCTTTTACATTCCCAGAAAGTCCCCCTAAACACAGAAGATATTTAACAAGTAACGTAATATATTCTTAAAAATATCATCTGTATTATTGCAATATGCATTGGCAGGATAACATATGAACCATTGCCTTTTATACACACTCTCATGACCATTTGTGGGGAATAACTATTCTATGTGATGAGCTCTACTACACTTCTTTTCATTTGCCTTGCCTAGGATTTCTTGGGATAACTCCTTAAACATCTTAAGCAATCAGCCCCACTCTAGTTTACTATGAAAACCTATGAGCTACTATGAAAAACACCATGGTCAGCAAAGACATGTCTTCAGCACGTACAAAGGCCCTTCACAGCAGTTTCATTTACATTTATCTGATGGCCGCCTTTTCCAGTCCTGTGATGGACGTTAGAATTACCAAGATGAATACATCCCCCCCTTGCTGTAAGGACCCATCACCCAACAGGCAGATACCTATAAAACAGCATCTATAATAAAGAGAGGGAAGTCTTGATAACCATCACAAAAAAGTGCACCAAATATAGGGCATAATTAAATCCAACTGTCACTTTAATGAAATAACATATCAGGAATGTGCTCCAGAAGGGATAAGCTGAAGGGAGAGTGTTGAAGGAAGAGGGAACAGCCCAGAAAGGTGAGAAGATGTAATAGACTGTGTTGTGACTGGGTCGACAGTGAGCGCTTCAGCTTGGCTCGGTGTCGAGCACCTTGGAGACAGACAGACAATGAAGCTGCAGCACAAGTTCCAGCTGTGCCAATTCCATAAGCAGTGAAAACTATTTTGTGTGAATTAATATGCAGTAGATCATAGCACAGGGAGCATAAGGTGAGATTGGAAACTACATAGGAGGCCAGTTCAGAAAATAGACATGGAGGGGCTGGCCCCTTGGGTAAGTTCAGTGTGCTCAGCTGTGGTGGCCCAGGTTCATGGGTTTGGATTCTGGGCATGGACCTACAAGACTTGTTAAACATACTGTGGTGGCAACCCACATACAAAGGGGAGGAAGACTGGCACAGCTGTTAGGTCAAGGCTAATCTTCCTCAGCAAAAAAAAAAAAAAAAACAGACATAGATAAACTAATGGTGGGAACTGACATGGAAAATAAATGGATTAATGAGAGAGAAATGGGGAAAGACTTTACTGGATTTGGAGACTGATTAGAGCTTGGAAGAGTAAGAAAAAGGAGAGAAGTGATGATAAGGGGAATAAAGATTGTGGCAGATGGAAATGATTCGGGGTGGAAAGTTTAGTTCTACATGTCTTGTATAATATGCAAAATCTACATAGTCACAGATCAGATAATATACAGTAACAATTTCTACAATAAATCTAATTTATTTTATGTGCCCTGTTTTCATTCTGAAACAGAGAAAAGCTTTCAGATATTCTAGTTCATTCTGACTAAAATAACATCCCTTAGGTCAACATTCAATTAAATTCATGTATAATTATCTCAGGCAATGTCAAAACGCCTTCTTCAATCTTTCTTCTTTATTCAAACATTCTTGTTTCTCTTGTACATTAGTTCCATTTCTATCTTTATCAGGGTTTATATGTGTTTGTACTCCCATGACATTAGAAAGTACAGGAGGAATGAATGGCCATATAGGCATGTAGATTTTAGGAAAGTTTAAACACTTGGTACATTCATTAGCACACAGGAAGCTCAGAAGTTGGATCCCTATGAAAACCATCTCCAGGGAAACCTGAAGTGAACACCGTCCCCACCCATCTAGCCAGTGGCTGCAGGAGCTGCTCACATCAGCTTCTAAGGGCCATTTATGTACAGGATATGTCCCATATCCCTGCTCAGTGATTTCATACTGGTATCTTGAAATCAGCCACGGCGAGAATATTTATGCTGAGGAAATTTTAGCAAATGCTGCATATAAGAGTCCTCTTCCTTCACCCTCAGAGCAGTTTGTTAAACACTTCCCAACTTCCACCATCTATCCTACTTTGCCGTTTCTCCATTCTTCTTCCTCTAGGACCCAACAGCAGCTAGCACGTTTGTGGGGTCTGTCACTCAGAAAACTCCCAGGGACAGGCGGGTGTTAGTCCTCCCAATTCACAAGCAGTTCTTAAATCTCTCTAGAGTGTTCTCTCACATACCCATCTGCACTCTTTGAACCGGAAATCATCTGAGGGAGGAAAGACAAACTTTTCTTCAACTCTCCGTCACAGAACTGTCCTCTTCATGAAACCCTCATGGCAAAAGCCAGAGCATCAGTTCTGAATCTGCCAAACTGCTTGACTCAACCACTTAGAATCTGGTAGTCCTTCCACCCCACTCTTGACTGTACTGTACGTGCATGTGGAAGAAATACATTCCGCATCTCCAGGTTCTGCCTTACACATAATTTATGCTTAATCGGATGATGAGAAATGCCACAGAAATATAGGATTAAGTTCAGTATACATAGTTTACTGCATTTCTCAGTTTGTCAAAACTAAGTGCTGTGCCTTAAATTTTCATAAAATCCAGTAATAACATCATCAAAATATTCAACACTCTGAACATGTGAAAATTATTTAGTATTTTAATTAATTTAATATTTTAATGGTATTTAGTGAGTGGATATTCTATGTCAACTATGTGTTAGGTGCTATATTGTGTGATCAATGACCTCAAGGGCCTAACAGTTTAGGAAAGAAGACAAAATTTAACTATCTAAAGTTTAAGTAATAAAAGAATTTTAGTGAAAGAAAAAGAAAAACAATGAGAAATTAAACAATTTAAGATACCTATTTGGAAAATATAGGGCTTCAGATGGGTCATGCATTATGGTTCATAAAGGCAGAATGAGCAAGGGGCTTCATGAATTAAGCCATTAGGTATATGTGAGAGACAAGGAGGATCTTTGATGGTCAAAAAGAACGGAAGAATACAGAGGAATTTAGGAATATAGTTGTCAAAGGAAGGAGGAAAAAGTTTGCGAAGTGTCTTCAATGCAGAGAATTTAGAGTTTGGTATGAAAGGCCAAAATGTATATTATAAATTATTAAGTGGCAGTCGCACCATGAAACGTGTTGCTGGTGGGAAGGTTTCTTTCCCACTGTTGACATTCTCTCCTATGTGGAGGCAGCCTCTCCCTGCCCCTCCAATCCTCTGCTCCAGGAGTGCCGGAGTTTACCTGACTGAGAAATCGAAAGAGAACATTCCACAGAAGTTCGCCTCTCCTCTTTTCCCTCTTGGCAGCAGGCCTAACTTTCTTCTCCTCTGACGTCCTGGATGAACCTGCTAGGGTCTGTGCCAGTCTAGCACTGCCTCTCTCTAGGTTAGTAAATCTGTCAAGTTCTCGGGCTCAGGTAGCAGGCACATTTGACTCTAATATTAACTAGATTCCTCAATGTTGTCTTCATTGGTATACTGGTATTTTGTTCTCCAATTTGCTTTATGCTTTTATCTTATTTTTAAATTTGTTGAGAATTTGAGAAGGGAATAGGAATGCTCTTTATTAGACCAATTAACAGACTCCAACATCAAGGTGTTAGGAAGAATAGTCTCATAAATTGGTAAATTGAGCCAAGTGAGGAATGAAGGGTAAAAATGAAGCTAAGTAGGGGCTGCTGTAATGGTTAAGTTTGCATGCTCTGCTTTAGTGAACCAGGGTTCGCGAGTTTGGATCCCGGGCGTGGACATACACATCACTCATTTAGCCATGCTGTGGTGATGTCCCACATAAAATAGAGGAAGACTGGCAAGAGATGTTAGCCCAGGGCCAGTCTTCCTCACCAAAAAAAGAGAAGAAAAGAAAAAGCAGTTAAGTAGCTAATTAATAAAGTATTTCAGTGTTCAGTGATATGTAAAATTAGTCATGGTAGTGGCTTTAAGAATAAAGATGAAAAAGCATATTTAGAAAAAGAAGTAGAAAAAAATTCCAATGTATGAAAGAATATGTAGAATTTTAGATAATCTAAGATACAGCTCTTGGTACTTGAAGAATAGCAGTTCATTAGAAAATAGAATTTCAACTCAAAGTTTTTTAAAAATTTATTTCCATATATATGTTTTCACTTACTTTTAAAGAAATATGTTCTTGGTTGAGCCTTACTATTTTTAATCACCCAATAAAAAATTACCTTGTCCATCTAAATGACATGTTTTCAAAACAAGTTACCCACATTTGCATTTCCTCCTTCAACTTACTTCTTAATTGTGGTTCTAATCAAAACTAAATGAACTTTACCAAAGAAGAAAATTTACAGTCCTTACATACCCTGTTGTACTTGAAAGATTCAGATGAGTCTGCTAATTAGGTTATCACAATTTTGCCTGAGTTCACTAGAACACCTAGAAAGAGATAAAAGGGGGGAAAAAGTGGTATAGAAAATTAAATAAAACCAAAGTCTCTCTTACTCATTTCGCTTTGGAAAATGTCCTGGACAAATGTGTGAGCTGTGTTCCTCTTCACCTGAAAGGACTGCAGTGTCCCTGTCACACTTCATTTGGGCTCCAGGTTTGCAGTTTCAAATAAAGCGTGGAGTTTTCCATGTCAAGTCAGAAGAACGCTGCTCTTCACATCAGTTTACACTGGTTGTCATTTTATGAAATAAGGTTGATAGTAATGAAGAGGTGATGTCCCCAAATTCCCAGAAAAAGTAAGTGGGAAAAGGCTTATACTCTGTGACTAGAGACACCAGTAGCACCTCCCAGCCGTGGTCGACTTCTCTCTTTCCCATCCTGGTCTTGGCTGCAACATAAAAATTCCAGAGACAGAAGAGATGTTCCTCTGAGGGCTGCCAAGCAGATTAACATTCTGCCTTGTACCAGATTGTACATCCCAGTCAAAGTTAAAATCAATGTCCTGGAATGTTTTCTATTTGTTTACATTTTGGTAAGACCACAAACATTAAAAAATAAGTTATCTTAACTCAAAAGTCTCGTAGATGAGAGAAAACAAAATGAATAAAACCTGCATAAAATTAAGAGGTTGTAGGCTGATGCTTTATAATCTTGATTAGAGGTACAGATTCTGGAGCCAGGCTACTGAGATTAAATCACAGCTCTGAACTACTGGGCTGAATAACCTTAAGCAATTTACTTAACCTCTCTGTTCCTCCATCTTCTCATTTGGAAAACAAGGAAAACAACAGCACCTGCTTCTAGCTAGGAGATAGGGAGAGTTCAATGTTGTCAACAATATTCTCCTTATGACTTTATCTACACTACTTGAACTTGAATAAAGGAATTTATTGAGAGTTATTCAGTTAACTCTCTAAAATGCCTAATAACACCATACAACCTGATTCATATCAGTCATTGAGTTTAATCACAAAACATTCGCTATTCTTTTATAGAAACACAGAAATATCCCCAATGATGTTAAGCCTTGAACACAGCAACATTCGTTCCCACAGCTCAAGGTTAGTCCAGGCCTCTCTAGGATATTTTCTGAAAATACTGGAAAAACTTTTCAAATTGACAGACTATTTCTAAGAATTTGCAGCTGCATCAGTTTTAGGCTTAGGGCGATTATCAGAGGTTAGTTGGCAGTGCGATCCGTACATCGACCTCATACTGAGGTCTGCAATACAGAACTTGAATGGAACTTAAAATCTAGTTTTAATATTAAATTGATAGAACATTAAGGAAAACTGAAATGCTGTTGGACTCAACTCAAAATGGCGATTATTTTTCCTGATCCCTCTGCTTCCCTCATATTAGATTTGTTACTTGAGATTTCCATACAGAAGATTTTTCCTTCTTATATTTACACAATTGAAAGGCAATGATGCAACCAAAAAAACATAGAAATTAAAATGAGCGATTGTTAGTAGCACTTGGGACAATTACGGACACTAACGAAGCAAAAGAACTATCCGGGCAGCGCGGGCACCTACGCACCTACGTGTCTGTAGAGTAAGTGCTCTCCTTTCCATTGGAAGAAGCCGGGTCGTTCAGAGCACATTCATCAATGCAGAGCAGCTGGGTTTAGTGTACAGATTATGGAACTCTTAAAGAATATCGGCATAATTGAGAAATCAAAGGAAAAAACTCAAACTGTCAATTCTCCTCATGACACAAAGAGCAGAGAGGGTTATTAATAAATTACATAAAAATTAAGAAATGTTTCTGTGCTGCATAAGCACCCTAAGAATTTTTCTTTTCTTTGCACCTCATTGTTCACTGACACGTTTGGTGAATAAAACATGGGTGTTTTCGCTACTATCTTGGTCAAAACCTAGATAGGCACATACGCAGCTGACCAAAAATGTTAATTTTCAGATAAACAGCATTTATACAAGGAATAGCACAGCACTTATCCTTAAGTTTTTCCTGTCGAAATGTATTAGTCATATCATTTATAAATATACACTCAAGTTAAAATATACATCAGAAAAATTTATATTAATATTTATGAAAAGAACTGTGGCTCGTTCTTCACAGAGAACAGATTGATATTATAAACTTCTGTTTATCATACTGGCAAAAGCACTCAAATATCTGTTGCAAATGAAAAAGTCATGTCTGATTATTCAGAGAACACATTCTATCTCATGTAACAGAGTAAATGGCTATAATATTTGCTAGATCTTAAGAAATAAATTGGAGGAAAATGACTGCTCTTTTCTATTATTCCTTAACTGTGTCTTCAGCAGTAGTCTATGCTATAATTTGGGCAATTTGCGTATGTTTTCTTTTTCCTCCATCTCCTGCTCCTGGAGCACTATTTCTCTTTGATTGAAGAGTTGCTGTGACAGAAGATAATGGAACTCATGGCACTCAGTGGGGAGCCTGTCACTGCTGACTCCGCTACTGCCTTTGTTTTCTTTCCTGCACTCCTCTGATTTTCTCAGGCACAGTGAGAAACAATTATAAAAGCCATGAGCCATTATAAAATATTGTACCACCAAATGGTTATTTTTAGGAGCCTTTCAATCTTCTAGGCCTTTTGTTTACCCTTAGAAGTGGTAAATTGTATCATTATTTTCTGTTCAATCTGCAGCATAGAGAGAGAGATTGTTTTCTGCCTTGGGGGAGGCAATCTTATCCTGTGTACAATTTACACAACTTCTTACGTTGGCCCTCATCTCAGCAATCGCAAACCTCCTGCACCTTGTACTCTCAACCTGAAGTCTTCCTCTGTTGACCTTGCTGAGGTGGTCTCTCATGAATTCCCTGGTAGGGAACCACCAGCGTTTTTCAGAGGATGATCTGGTAGACATGACTAGTATTCACGAGAATCTGGTTCTCATTCTCTTTCTGTCACAAGGAAGACTATATTTTTCAGACCACTTGCATATGAGGATGGTTCAGAAAACTAGCCTGACGTGAAATACGAGGAAATGTGGCATCTATCACTTCTGCACTGAGGAAACCTCACCGATGATTCCGCACGTTTTCTGTCCTCCTGCCATGACAACCAGGGCAGCCAGGCGTGCTGATGGTGCGGCTCTGAGTTTGATACCTCCATGAGCCTGTGTGAAGCTGAGACACAATGCCCCATCCAGACACACATACCGTCTTAGACATGTGGACATACAGTGTAAGGAAACGCTTATCTCTTTTTTGTTAAGCCACTGAAATTTCAGCATAATCCTATCTAATACAGAGTAGCTATTCTCCACTTTTCTAAAGAATTAAGGTCATTAGGCAATATGAGCGTTATCAACAAGATAGAAATACTTAGCAGAATATATGAGTACAGTAGGACTAAAATTCCACAATTTGGTGCTCTACCTCTCCCTACAAAGCAAATTCCTAGAGATAACCAAAGAGCAAGGGAATAAAGTGTGTGTCAAAGAGGTATAGACAAGAACTTGACCTAGATCAGGAGGCTGGGGGCCAATTTGGAAAGAGCACAGGGTTTGGATTCTCACCATATTCACTGAACACCATGCTCCATTCGACAAGTGTGACAAAACCACCTGACCCATAGTTGTAATGTATGTAATGTAATTTGCAAAGTGTCAATAAGATATTGGATGCAAAAAATGTTACCTATTATTATTATTATTAGGCTAACAGTCCCATAGGTATGCCATAAGGTATAGGCTCATTAGTGTAAAATAACACAAAAACTCTCAGCCCTTCCCAGTGTAGGAAGTGTTCTTGTCCACTAACTTAAGATTTCTATTAACACAAGTTTGAGTTCTTTGCTGTTTATTTTAATGCTTCCTTTAAGGTCTGCCAGCATATCGTGGAAAAAATGGTGAGTTCTCTCTCCAATAAACTTCCAGGTTTCAGAAGAAATCCAGCGAGCACAAGGGCTGCCTGGAATTCAAACTGCTGGGCTTGCTGCTGGTCCTGCCTCACCCTCCGATTTGTGCTGTGTGTGGACTAGAACGAGCGGAGGAGAAAACTGCCAGGACAGCAACTACCACTTCAGGAGACATGAAATCACATTATGTACACCTTGAGGATGAAGATCATACATTATTAATCTTTGTCCCTGAGCATATAACCCTGCTTACGCATTGTGATAAATAATAAAAACATTGCAAATAACTGCAAATGCAGTACATCATTTATGATATATTTTTCAGGATTCGAGTGTTCTCTGTCAAAGTTCCTCATTTTTTCCTCTAAATCCTTTTTTTAATTCCATAAAGTTAAAATGAATTTATTAATTTCTACTAAATGCTCTTGAATTTGTTCTCACATACCCTATCTTATGTAATCCCACAGGTGAACATGGACCAAATTACAGCATAATCTTTAGATCCTGTTTTCCAAAAATGCAGGACTTTCATTGTATCATCCATTGTCTCTAAACCCACATTTCTTTGACCAATGCCCATCCTCAGGTCTTTGCAAAAAAATATAAGAAATTCCTGTATACTGTACAAATAAGCACAAGAAAGATAAAAGTAAATATAATAATATATTTCACCATATGTTTCCTATGAGGAGGAGTGTTTTAGGTAAACTTTTTAGCAAGAAACAACAAATGATTTTGGAAATAAAAAGTGAAAAAATTTTTTCAAGTCTCTGTTTTCTTTGATCTTACTTAGTGTCAAATAACTGTAAGAATCAATCATGCAGCAAAATATGTACCATATAATCAATGATGCAACATTGTGACCATTCAGTATCCGTTTGTATTCTCTGGGAAATGTCAGAAAAATAATTTTACATTGAATTGTCAAATTCACAAAAATCTCACATAAAAAGTAAAATTTACTGGTCTTATTTTGACAGTTTTAACAAAAATTAATTGACCATCTTGAAGAACCCTTTTTTCTCTCAACATATCTCTATTTGTATTTGAGACACTGCAGTAAAGCAAATCTTAAACGTAGTAATTGCCTTGCAATAAGAAGTTTATTCTTTTTTGAAATTAAGTTCATAATAGTTTACATCAATGTGAGATTTCAGTTGTACAGTATTTCTTGACTGACACCACAAAAGTGCTCCCCTTCACCCCCTGTGCCCACTCACCAACCCCCCTCCCCTGGTAACCACGGAACTGTTTTCTTTGTCCACCCGCTTGTTTATATTCGACATATGAGTGAAATCAACTGGTGTTTGTCTTTCTCAGTCTGGCTTATTTCACTTAGCATAACTCCCTCCAGGTCCTTCCATGTTGTTGCAAATGGAATGATTTTGTCTTTTTTTATGGCTGAGTAGTATTCCATTGTATATATATATATATATACCATATCTTCTTTACCCAATCATCAGTTGATGGGCATTTGGATTATGAGCATCCTTATCTTGTTCCTGTTCTCAGGGGGATGGCATTCAGTTTTGCCCATTGAGTATGACGTTGGCTGTAGGTTTGTCATATATGGCATTTATTATGTTGAGGTAATTTCCTCCTATCCACATTTTGTTAAGACTTTTATCATAAATGGCTGTTGGATCTTGTCAAATGCTTTCTCTGCATCTATTGAGATGATCATGCGGTTTTTATTCCTCAATTTGTTGATGTGGTGTATCACGTTGATTGATTTGTGGATGTTGAACCATCCCTGTCTCCATGGTGTGAATCCCACTTGATCATTATATATGATCCTTTTGATGTATTGCTGAATTTGGGTTGCCAAAACTTTGTTGGGGATTTTTGCATCTATGTTCATCAGCGATATTGGCCTATAATTTTCCTTTTTTGTGTTGTCCTGTCAGGCTTTGGTATCAGACTGATGTTGGACTTGTAGAATGTGTCAGGAAGTGTTCCATCTTTCCTAGCTTTTGTAATAGCTTGAGAAAGATAGGTATTAAATCCTCTCTGAAAGTTTGGTAGAATTCCCCAGGGAAGCCCTTTGGTCCTAGGGTTTTATTCTTTGGGATGCTTTTGTTTACTGTTTCAATCTCTTTACTTGTGATTGCTCTATTAAGATTGTCTGTTTCTTCTTGATTCAGATTTGGGAGGTTGTAGGAAGCTAAGAATTTATCTATTTTCCTCTAGATTATCAATTTTGTTGGTACATAGTTTTTTGTCATATTCTCTTATAATCTGTTGTATTTCTGTGGTGTCTGTTGTTATTTCTCCTCTTTCATTTCTAATTTTGTTTATCTGAGCTTTTTCTCTTTATTTCTTTGTAATTCTGGCTAGTGGTTTGTCAATTTTATTTACCTTCACAAAGAACCAGCTCTTTGTTTCATTGATCCTTTCTACTGCCTTTTTTGTTTCAATAGCATTTATTTCTGCTCTGATTTTTATTATTTCTCTCCTGCTGACTTTGGGCTTTGTTTGTTCTCCTTTTTCTAATTCAGTTAGGTGTAATTTGAGATTATTTATTTGGGATTTTTCTTTTTTGTTAAGGTGAGCCTGTATTGTGATGAATTTCCCTCTTACTATGGCTTTCGCTGCATCCTATATGAGTTTTATGGTATGTTTTCATTTTCATTTGTCTCCAGATATTTTTTGATTTCTCATTTAATTTCTTCAATGATCCATTGCTTGTTCAATAGCATGTTGTTTAGCCTCCACATCTTTGTCCCTTCTCAGTTTTTTTCTTGTAGTTAATTTGTAGCTTTATAGCATTGCGATCAGAAAAGATGCTTGTTATTATTTCAACCTTCTTAAATGTACTGAGGCTGGGCTTGTTCCCCAACATATGGTCTATCCTTGAGCATGTTGCACGTGCACTTCAGAAGAATGTATATACTGCTGTTTTTGGATGGAGTGTTCCATATATGTCTATTAAGTCCAAATGGTTTAGCTGTTAATTCCACTGGTCCCTTAATGATTTTCTATCTGGATGATCTATCCATTGATGTGAGTGGAGTGTTGAGGTCCCCTACTATTGTTGTATTATTATTAACATCTTCTTTTAGGTTTGTTAATAGTTTTTATGAACTTTGATGCTCCTGTGTTGGGTGCATAGATATTTATAAGTGTTGTTTCTTCTTGATGGAGTGTCCCTTTGATCATTATATACTGCCCCTCCTTGTCTCTCTTTACCTGTCTTATCTTGAAGTAAGTCTACTTTGTCTCATATAAGTATTGTGACACCTGCTTTCTTTTCTTTGCCATTAGCTTGGAGTATTCTCTTCCACCCCTTCACTCTGAGCCTGTGTTTGCCATTGGAACTGAGATGTGTTTCCCGCAGGCAACATATTGTTGGGTCTTGTTCTTTAATCCATCTCGCCACTCCGTGTCTTTTTATTGGAGAATTCAATCCATTTACATTTAGGGTGATTATTGATATATGAGGACTTAATGCTATCATTTTATCACTCTTTTTATGGTTCTCCTGCATTTCTTTTGTTCCTCATCCTGTGTGTTTTGGTCTACCCATTGAATTATGTAGTTTTTTATGATGGGTTTCTTTGTTTTCTCCTTATTTATTATTTGTGTCTCTGTTCTGCACTTTTGTTTAGTAGTTACCCCGAGGTTTGTATTCAGAATCTCTTGTGTAACATAGTCTTTTCACTGATGGCCTCTTATTTCCTTAGTCTAAACCAATTCAGTCCCTTTCCTCTTCCCCTCCTAAGTTGTTTTTCTCACTTTATTCCATCTTGTGTTGTCAGTTTGTGGTTAAACTGATAAGATTATCTTTGTTTTTGGAGTTTTCCTTCTCTATTATCTTTAATGCTATACTTGAGTATATGCTCTCCTATTCTGATTTTGTCTACCTATTTATCTCCTTACTCCATGCTTTGTAATCTCTTTCTCCTTTTTGTTTTTTTCAGGTATGAGGGCCTTCATGAGGATTTCTTTTAGTGGGGGACTCGTGGCTATGAACTACCTTAGCTTTTGTTTGTCTGGGAAAGTTTTTATTTCTCCATCATATCTCAAGGATATTTTTGCTGGATAGAGTATTCTTGGCTGAAAATTTTTGTCTTTCAAAGATTTGAATATGTTGTTCCATTCTCTCCTAGCTTGTAAGGTTTCTGTAGAGAAATCTGCTGAAAGCTCCTTAGGGGTTCCTTTGTAGGTTACCTTCTTCTGCCTTGCTGCCCTTAGAATTCTTTCTTTGTCATTCATTTTTGCCAGTTTTACTACTATATGCCTTGCTGTAGGTCTTTTTACATTGACATATCTAGGCAATCTGGAAGTCTCTTCCATACAGATTTCCCTCTCTTTCCCTAGGTGTGGGAAGTTCTCTGCTATTATTTCTTTGAACATGCTTTCTGCTCCATTCTCCTTCTCTTCTCCTTCTTGAATACCTATAACTCTTATGTTGCATTTCCTAATTGAGTCAGATGTTTCTTGGAGACTTTATTCATTTCTTTTTAGTTTTAGTTGTCTCTCCTCCACTGTCTGGAGCATTTCAACATGTCTATCTTCAATTATGCTGATACGCTCCTCTATGATGTCCACTCGAGCATTCAGGGAATTCATCTTTTGTTTTATCTCTTCCATTGTGTCTTTCATCTCTAATTTTTCTGATTGATTCTTTTTTATAATTTCAATCTCTTTTGTGAAGTAGCTCCTGAACTCCTTGAATTGCTTCTCTACAGTCTCTTTTACCTCATTGAGTTTTTTGATGATAGCTATTTTGAATTTGTTGTCATTTAGATTATATATTTCTTGTGCCCTCAGGACTGATTTCTGGGTACTTGTCATTTTCTCTCTCGTCTAGAGATTTGATAGTGCTAGAGGAGGTGGTTTGGTTTTTAGGCATCCTGATATTATTTGGTTACCATTACTGTCTATCGTCACTGGGTGGGAATCAAGGGTCACGTATCCTGAGCCCTCCGCCTTCAGCTGAGATCCCAGGTAGTGAAATGGTGGCGGGACAGGTGGGAGGAGGGGCACTTTCTCCTGTGTGCACTTCAGGATTTCTTGCTCTTCTCTCGCTATCTGCTCTCCTGGGGTGTTGGCTTGATGAGGTCACCCCCTGTGAAAGCTCTCACCCTGGAAGAGGTCTCCCCTCAAGGCTGCATGGGCCCTCGGGGGGCCTTGATGTTCTTTTGAATGAACTTACCCTCCCCTGTTTCTTTCCTCTCGGAGGCTCCCATGGTCATGGATCACAGTCTTTAGGGGAAGGAGCAAAGTTCTCTCTTATCCCATTCCAGCTCCTCTGAGGGGGGCTCCAGCCTCTCCACCCTCTGCTGTGTGGCTGCATGTCTCTCTGACATTTTTTGTGTTGTGTTAGGACGTCCTCTGTTGGAGTATGGAAGATCCTTTTCATTGTATGTTGGAGGGGAGACAATCCTGGGCAAGTTCACTCTGCCATGATCCTGAGATCACTCCAAGGAGAGTTTATTCTTGATTCTGTGAAAGGAACTCCTTTTAATAGTTTCAAATAGGATAAAAAAGTAACTTATTGAGTCATCAGACATAATGTCCATAACTTATGAAAATGCAACTGAAAGTTGTGATAAATTCAGCTACTTCCAAATTTTTCTTAAGCAGTTTGTTTGTCAAAAGTTCACACTGGAAGCCCAGAATTGACAATGATATTAATTTGATTGAAAAGGATTGTTTTGCCAAGAGGATTTTTTCCTTACTAGGGAGACAGATAGATAGATACATAGATACAACCATAGATTCATATATACGTAGATAGATGGATAGATATAAGGTTAATACATCCCAATTTTTATAACTTGGGTTTTCTTAAGACTGTGAACTGTAAAGTTATGTTCTAAAGGTGAAGATTCAAGAATATTATTTGTATCCTAAGCCATTTTCTTGTTTTAATTAAAATTATTTTCATAAAAATTGATAAATTTACCTTTTTGAGTTACTTTATTTTCCTATCACAGCTTTTCTATTAAAATTTATGTGTGGTATTTACGTGTGTGTGAATGTATGTGTGTTTCTTGAATTTAATGCTAGCTCTATCACTTAATACTTACTGATTTTGTGCAACTTACTTGAACTCTGTATGGATCAGTACTTTCACCTATAAAATAGGTTCGTGAAAGTCACTGATCCAAGGATTTTTTCATTAACATTAAATAAGATTGAGCCAAAATGCTAAATTCATTTTCTAGCAATTGGGAACAATGAATCTTAGCTATAACCATGATCACCATTCCATTTCTGAACACTAGCGAAGACTAAATCTTCGCTAACTTTCATAATGTGCACACAGTTTTACAATGTGTGACAGATGGTCGCTCTCTTCCAAATGCTTACTCTACCTAGTGTTTTGATTGTCTATTCTAAAGTCTCCTCTGATCTTTCAGAGAGTTTCAACTTTTGTAATTTTGAAATTCTAAATGACATTATCTTCTGAACGCCACAAAAATTTTATATATTTTATAGCTACATTGCTTATCTTTATTAATTTTTGTTAGTTTAAATTTTGTAATATTATTATAAACTTTTAAGACAGATTTGAATTAATCTGTTGATGTAGGAATATTTATTCTTATACTGAAGTATGTCATTATTTACTCAATCTACTTAGATAAGTTTTACATAATCTTAGCTGTTAGATCTTTTTACCAACTTTTGTCTAGATTCCTAGAACGTGCAGATAGAAAAAAAAAGAACTGACAACTAAGAATCTTATATTCACAAAAACTATCTTTCAAAACTGAAGGCAACATGCCAATTCCCAGATGAACAGACACAGAGAATTTATTGCTAGCAAATTCACCTTACAAGAACCACTAAATGAAGTTCTTCAGGATAAAGAACTGACACAAGAAAATAATTAAAATCTACAAGAATAAACAAAGACAGCCAGTAAAAGTAACAATAAAATGGCAGCTATAAATACAACCCTATCAATACCAACATTAAACGTGAAAATATCTCTGACTTTTGATTTAATTCTTTAATATACTTAATGTATTGTTGTTCTAGTTGGATTTTTGTCTGCTATTTATTAGTTTTAGATTGTTTCGATGGTTCCAATGCTGTGAATATAATAAAAACCATTGAATTGGACACTAAATAAATGAATTGTGTATGGGAAGTCTATTTTCATAAAGCTGTTAAAATTAATATACGAATAAATGAAAAGGAACAAATTACTATTATAAGGCATTGCTATCTGGTAATATTGTGGCAATATAAGGGCAATACGGTTAGAAATTATAATTTACTAATTCCATTTTAGGCAACGTCTCCTCTGCAATATAGTACAATAAGTGTCACTGTATGTAACTCTGTGGACTGTAGGTAACTCTGCGGACTCTAAGTAACTCTGTGGAGGACCAGATGGGGTGGGGTGTTTTTGTTGTGTATAAATTTGTTTCTTTATTTCCAGATTTTTTTTTACCTCTTAATACTCATTTTTCTAATTTGTTCCAGTTTCTTCCATTCAGTTTCTTCTTAATTCATTCTGAGAATTCTAATTATGATATTTTAGGTTGTGTTCCATGCTTGAATTAACTATTTTAAAGGGGCCTTTGCTCTGATATCTCAGCTTAAAATTCTTTTTAATTCTTCTTTATATATCTGAATTTTTAACATATTTAGAGCTGTACAGAGAAATTTCTCCAATTTTCTTTGTAAACATTCTGTGCTAAATAAGGCTGTTTCATGGTGCATTCTTGCCCCAGTGTCTGCTCCTCCAAGATTAGGAGTTGTCCTGGGTCCTAGCCATAAAATTATCCTGTTCATTTTCCAGGATCCCTCTTTTGTGCCTCTTTTGAATTATGTCTCTTCTTCTCTGTTTATATTTTCCAGAGTTTCTCAAAATTTCTGACCAGTTAATTATCATCAGCAGCATTATTCTTATCATTATCTACTAAAGCGATGTTAATTAGTATGTATCAGGTACTATGCTCTATTTTATTTTTTGCCTCCGTAAAGAATTTGAAGTCTTAAAACAGCCCAGTGAGAAAAGTTCTTAAAGTTCCACCTATAATTTGGGAAATTTGGGCTAGAGAATTTAAGGATTCTGTCCAAGATGACATGGCTGTTAAGTGGTAGCTCTGACGTTCAAGCTTGGGTCTGTCTCATTACAAAGTTCAAGCTCTTTATCACTATAGCACTCATGGCAGGGCAATGGAATTTGTGATATACATATATTGTTCTTATTTTATGTATCTTAACATTTTTTCATGTGCTTCTGGCTAAGAATAGAGTTCTATGGACTCAACTCATCATCTGGTAATCTTATATTTTCCTGTTTCTGAAGGCTTTCAGGAAATAGCTTATCCATAATTTAGTGGGGAAATTTGTAAATGAAGATCAGCATACCACTTGCCACTATTTCTGAAATGTAAATCCTTGTCCAGATTTAATTAAATTTAAACTTCAAATTTAGATTAGACACATTGGCTGTTTTGAGGAGATTTTTCATGCAAGAGTGAACGAATACAAGTAGGGTCAAATTAGTCATTGTGCAGTTATGCAGAAATAAGAATGACTCACATAAAGTCACTTGGGTTAATTTTAACATATATCCACACAGCATAGCCTTAAACTTATAGTAAAGAGATTGTATTGAATTTGTTGCTACATTAAAGTAAGACAGATCATTCTTGTAAAATTTAGTCAGCATAAACATTTTAATTTGAGATGTCTCTGAAGACAAAGCTCAGCACTTTCAAATTTGGACAGAATAAAAGAGACTATTGTGCCAAACCATGTGCATAAGAGTATAGATTTTGATTTTCTTGATTTTCTATTTTATCTCTAAACACTTAGCTGCTTTGGTTTGAAGGTCAACTACTTTGGCTAATGTTGAAATTAATTTACTTCAATTCCATTTTAATAGGTATTCTAACTTTCTGATATTGTGAATTTTAAAAATATTCGCTATTAAAGTATTCATTCATCTTTAAAGTAACTACCTTAAACAGCCCTTTTGGAAAACAATATGAAGCTACGTAGGATTTTAGATACGTTATATCACATTTCTTACTTTTGTAATCATACAAGCATATGTTCACTATAATGACAACCATCCAGTTAATATACATGTACAATTCATTTTGGAAGTTAGCCACACTCCTGCCTGCTCTGATCACAGAAACCCAGCCATATGAATGCATTATTCTATATGGAATGACAATCATAATGGGTAGCCATTTTCTTAAAAAACAGAAACAGAGACTAGATCTAACAAAAAACAGTGTTGCAGCCTTGCATGGATCTCCAGTTGAAACCAGATTCCGTTGTTTATTGTTATTGTCTTTTATGTACTTAGTCTTAATTTCAGCTTTAGGACATAAATAAGAAAGATATCTAGTTAGACTTCTTAAAATAGGCCTGATGAAAACCCTCTCAGAATCTCCAAATTATGCCTAAAGTTACCTCACAATCACATTCCAGAACTTCTTTGAGAAAGAAACTATGATCAACGTTTAAAAGACTTTTTCCATATAGTTGTATGTCATTGTGCAAAACCACTTCAATAATTGCATTTTGGATGTTAGAAAATATGAATGTGTGGTGGGAAATCCTTAAAACAAATATAACAGGTAATATTCCTTCAAAAAAAGTCTGAATACCTTGGCAATTCTCTTATGGTTTGGTTTGATTTATTTCTATTCCTTATTTTCATTCAATTGCTATGGTTTTTGGACAAGGTTTATAGCTTTTGGCAGAAGAAAATCAGTGACAATGACTTAGTGGAAACTTAATCTCACGAAAGAATTAAACGCTTGTCAATCAAGAAGTTTTAACCTTTACCATGTCTTGACCTTTACATTTTCAAGGTGAGCCTATTATTTAGTTGGGAGTAACACAAAACTCCACAGGATGCTCTATGATCAATAGAATCAACAGACCTACACACTGTATGTTTAAAGGTATTAAGAAGATAAACAAATACTTCAGAATTTTACCAGTTGGAGCAATCCACTATTGGAAGCTTGCCTCATTTGGGGATTTATAATTGATCGCTTCTCTATCCTAAACTCTACTGTGTTACAATTCTCAACGACTCTACAGAAGAAAAGAGCTGCTAGTTAATTGTTAGGAAATGTTTTGGAGTTTAAAATTGAAGGCAACTTGCGTATTTATTAATTATATCAACTGAAATATGAGGAAGGCAAAATTATCATTTTTTCAAAATTACATTTAATAATCATAATATGTTTTTCCCTTTACTCATCTATTACAAATATTTTGAGTACCTACTATGTATAAGTGACAGGTGTATTCTTTGGGGACACCATGATGAACAAAACATAAGTCATCTTCCACTTCAGAGCTTATATCCGAGTGCAGAGATCAATTTTGAACACTTAAGAGAGCATTAAAATATGTCATCAAAATTGTGATAATCTGAAAGGAGAAGGATATGACAAGAACATATGACAAGATGCCCTGACCTGGCCTGGATGGCTATGAGAAAACTGATTTGAGGGAGAATCATTTGAGCCATCTTAAGAGATGAAAAGAAACCAACTGGCATGGGAACATGTGACTCAGGTGATCAAGTGGATTTAGGAGGAGAAGCAGGGGAGGCGGGAGATGTCAGCCAATGTATCGCAAAGTTCAATATCCTTGACATGGAAAAGAGCGTGTCACAATTCAGAACCTGGGGGGAAGTTAAGAGCATGGAGTGCAGACAATGAGGGATGTAATGTTGCCAAGATTTACTCGAGTGGCATTTGCCCTGGAAAGGCTCAGCCCACCGTACCTCTGTGTGAAAGCTTTCTCTGCATTTTAAAAGAAGAGCAAATTATAGCAGCACATACTTTAATTTCATTTCCTATTTACTCCTATTCATTTTATTTCCTATTTATTTTTCCATCCTTTTTAATGAAAAGTTTCAAATGATTTAACAAAACATGGAAAGTACATTGAATATCAGGATATACCATCATATACAGTACCACAAATATTAGTCTCCCACTGTCTAGATTCAACAAATGTTAAACTTTTGCTCTTTATGCTTGTTATAAATTGTGACTTCTCATTATTAAATTCTTCATGGTGCATTTCTTATTAAAATATCAATTTCTTACATAACCATAATACCATTATCAATTCTGAGAAAATTAATATTAATTACTGATATTAACCAATATTCTGCCCATATTTATATTTTCCCATTTATTCCCCAAATATATATTACATGCTTTAGTTTATTTATTGTTTAAACCGGAATCCCATTGAAAGTCACATAATAAATGCCTTTTCATTTCATTGATTTTTTCCTTCACTGTAGAAAAGCTTTTTAATTTGTTCTAATCCTCTTTGGATGTCATATCAACATACATCTCCTCTAGACACCATTTAGTTGGGTCTTGCTATTTTTTAATTCCATACGACAGTATTTGCCTTTTTATTGGGATGTTTTGACTATTTGTATTTAATATAATTATTGATTTAGTCGGGATAATCCTAATATCATGACATTATTTTCTATTAAACTCATCAGTCCTTCCTTTTTCCCTCTCTTTTGAAAAAAATGCTTGTTGATCATTCTTAGAAATTCCCTTTTATCTCCATTATTAAATTATTAGCTAAAAGGCTTTGATTTGTGGACATACAAAGCCATATGCGTTGTTCTAAAAGTTTACAATGTAAATCTTTAACTTATCACATCTACTTTAAAATAATATTAAATCACCTCATGTATAAGACATGAAACTTACACAAACTTCCATTTTCTCTCATTTTGATATTTTTGTCATACATTTTTTTACATATGTTTTAAACCCCAAATACATTGTAATTGTTTTTATTTTAAACACTCATCTTTTGAAACCATTAAAGATCAAGAAAAACATTTTAATACATGCCAACATATATACCAATTTAGGCACTCTTCATTACTTTTTGAAATTGCAGTTTGATTCCGCTGTTATTTATCTTCAATTTGAAGAACTTTCATTATCATTGTTTATTGAGAATTTCTTGTCAATGACTTCCTCAACTTTTGTTTTTCTTAAATATTTTTATTGTTCTTTAGTTTTTGAAAGATACTTATGAGTATAGAATTCTAGGCTATTTTTTATTTTTCCTTTCTGCCCTTTAAAGATGTTCAGCTCTCTTGTGCCTTGTTTCTTACATCTATAGCGATTTTAATTGGATGCTGGACATTGTGCATTCTATTATGGAGCATCTGGAGATCGTTTTCTGCCTTTGTTCACTCGAGGTTTGTTCTTTGCTTTACTAGGGTGGGTCTAGTGTATATCAGTGCTAGTTTATACTTAATACTAAGGTGTGACGTTTTTAGATCTCTAAGGATCCCTCAGTGGTTCATCAAAGTCTCTCAGGCTAGATAGAATTTGAACATCTCTAAGCCTTGTGTATGTCTCAAGAATAGTTTAATCTATAGCTCCCTGGCAGTTGGTCTTTACTCACTCATGTAATATCACCTAACACGTGCACATATCAAAATTCCAAAAAGACTCAAGGGAACAAATCTGTAAATCTTTGAATTTTTCTTTTTTGTTTTGGTTGTTTCTGTGTAACTCCCTTGTCTACAGTATTCCACCTCACAAATTTTAGCTGCCTTGTCCTGTCATCTTAACTCAAAGAGACCTCCATTCTCTGCTTGAGTTCCTAATCCTTTTCCATGATCTAAAATTTTTCTCTGACCAAAAGCCAGAATGATTACAAGCATCCCCTGATTTGCTTTCCTTCTCTCAGGGACCACAGTTCTGCACTGCTTACTGTCTCAATGTCTAAAAACAGTTGTTTTATATACACTGTTCAATGTTCGAGATTTTTTTTTTTAGATTTTTTTATTTTTTTCCTTTTTCTCCCCAAAGCCCCCCAGTACATAGTTGTATATTCTTCGTTGTGGGTCCTCCTAGTTGCAGCATGTGGGACACTGCCTCAGTGTGGCTTGATGAGCAGTGCCATGTCCACGCCCAGGATTCAAACCAACGAAACATTGGGACGCCTGCAGCAGAGCACGCGAACTTAACCACTCTGCCACGGGGCCAGCCCCTCAAAGTTCGAAATTTTTAAGGTAGGTTGCCAAGTTCTATGCCACTAACTCTTTCATCGCCAGAAGCATTACTGATATTTTTTGTGTGTATGTGAGGAAGTTTGTTGGTGAGCTAACATCTGTGCCAATCTTCCTCTATTTTGTATGTGGGATGGCACCGTAGCATGGCTCGATGAGCAGTGTGTGTTGGTCCCTGCCCGGGATCCAAACCAGCAAACCCTGGGCCTCCAAAACGCGATGTGCAAACTTAACCACTATGCCACTGGCCCGCCCTCCTTACTGATTTTTTTAAAGTTGTTCTAGTGGTAGTGTTGCTGCAGTAATAACTTATTAAATAATAATGTAAAGCAGAAGTCTAATCTGTTTTTTCCCCATTTTAGTATTGTTTAAACTTCCTATCTGTAACAGTGCCTCTACTAAACAGCACAATGACTATAAATAAAAATACTTAAAGACTGTGTTATGGTAAAACCACCAATGCTGTTAGTGAGTTTCAGTTGACTAAGATATCAACTATATAAATAAATTAATCAATAACTACCAATATACTCATTAATTATTTATAGTTATATAATTTTGGGGTTTTTTTCCTAGAAATAGAAAATGAAACACATGCCAAACCACAGTTATCTACTTAGGCTTCTCAAATATCCACAGTCTGAGAAATCTGGGCTAGATAGCCTTCAAAGAGTTTAGAGCTCTAATATTATATATATATATATATATCATATATAATAAATTACAGATATAATTTACCAAACATTATATATTAATTGTAATATATAATAAAGTATATGATATATAAAATATATAGTAAATTATATAATATGTATTATGTAAACGTATTAAAACATAATACATTTAAAACAAGTATGGTGCTTATAATGCTTTCCCTTCCCTTCTAACAACTGTGCCTCAGACTTTGTATGTATACAAATAATTTAGGCAAAATGATTTTCTTGGTAAAAAATGAAGTGTCAATTCGAGTCTTTAGCTTTGCTTTCAACAAGTTTGCATTGCATAAACTCATCCAAACTAGAAACTTCATAGCTTCTCTCATGAGAAACATCAGAGCAATGAAGTGTAAAGTAAAAATATTGAGAAGGGAAATTCAAGAATAGAAAACAGAGGAAAATATTGTACAGATTGTTTTTTAAAACTAACTTCTCATACAGAGTGACAATCTTTGTGGCTGAAATTGTGCTTGCTTATATTCACACTTTTTATAAATCTGTCATAAAGATTTATCCAAAACCAATGTCACTTAACATTCGGATTGATAAATGCAACTATATTAAAAGCTTTTTCTGAGTACACTTTTAACATGAAATGAATTTTAATGTCGAGTGCCAAAGCAAAGTACTGAGCAGAAATAAAAATTTTGCTCATATTCCTATAAATAATAATTTTCCACGGCTTAATTTCAATATATCCTACAACACTAAAATGGCAAAATAAGGAGGTATAAAAGAAATTTCTCTGACATTCTCATATGCCATTTTTCCGTCTTCCCTCTTCAAAATATTCTTTTCCAATAGTTCCCAGGTATGTAGGTAAGAAGTCAACAAATATATATATACTTAACAACTAAATTGTGGTACAACTGTCTTGTCTGCTAGAAACATACCAGTGAGTAACGCTGACATGTTGCCGGTCTGGTAATGGATACAGTTGCAGTGTGTTCTTCTGGTTATCTGGCTGTCTAGTGGCACTAATAATGCCTATCCTTCTGAAGCCACACTATGTGCTTCATAGTATTTCTACTTATTTCCATTTAAATAAAATGCCCTAGCCAGCAATTGGTAAAGCATTGATTTTATTCGCTAATATGACACGAGGTTGTAAAAGACTCATGACCTGGATATAAAGTATTAATACTATAAAGGCTATTTGAACTTTTTTAATACAAAAGAATCAATCAGCAGGAGAAGAATATCATTTAAAAGGTAATGTGAACTGGAGAATTGTGGGCAGACATCACTGTACCCAGATGATCTCAAACAGAAAGAAGAAGGCTTTTAAGGAAGGTAATATGTGAATTTTCCCCTAAAAGAGACAGTTGTTCAGTTTCGTACCCAATGATCTAAGCTGATTTGGCTGCTCAAAATTTGGGACTTATAGTCATATAAATGTGTAGCCTTGATTATTAGAGACAATTGAGATTATAAATATCCTTTGCCACAATTTCCCAAACAAGAGACTGCCATAAAATCAAGGATTAGTAAAAATTATGTTCAATGTACAAACATTTAACAGCAAAATGGCCCTGAAAAAGTCAAACAAGAGGTGCTGGTGAATTTCTTCTCTGAAATTCACTTTGAAAGCATCTATTGTATGTTTACACATAAGAAGGCAACTTCCCATAGAGACAATATAGCACAAACATTTCACTGATAAATTCAATTGTTGTTTTCTCCTTTAACACATGCTATCATTTTTATTACATTTATAAAAAATTTTTTAACTCACTTTTGTTTCTGTGATTATGATGCTTATTTCCTGACCTTTTATGTCACAGCTTTCCAGTTCTTAAATTTTTTTTAACGCTCATTTTATTAGTGTGTCTTTATGTATTGATTTCAAGAAAGTGACCTGAATGGTTTCTGAGTCCCTAAACAGATACATACGTATTTCTCTCTGACTTTCCAAAACATATGACAATATGACTGAGTATACATTCTAGGGCCCTCTATAATCCTTTCAAAAATAATATAAGTAATATTCAATTGTCTTCTGGCATTTAGTATTATTGAGAAAATGTATAAGAAATCTAATTTTTGGTCTGTAGCTGGTAAATGTTTTCAACTTTCATACTTCCATTTTCTGGGAAAGTTTATAATGTTATCCACATCATTGCTATTGGCTTATTTTCTTTCTTCTTTGATGGGTAAGGATCATTCCCATCCATATTTTCACAATTGACAGGTTGTGTGGTAGTCTTTGTCCTTGTCCATTAAGCCATTTCTTAAAGCTACAGCTGAAAAGGATCACTTGTCACCCAAGTTATTGTGTCTAATAGGCATTCATTTCATGTGGCCCTCCTCAGCTGAAATAGAGTTTTTTCTTCCACCACCCTCACTATTTTAACTGATAAAGTGCCGTACATTTCCTTTCGTCAGCATGGAAAGTTACCATGGACATTAATGTCTATGTATCTTGCATAGAATGTTTTATAAATGAAATCAACAAATCACCTTCCCCAGTCCCACCCACCCACTAACTTTCTCCCAATTCTTATCTTCTTTGTTTTGTGATGGAGAATGAAAAATAAAGTTATGTACTGCATAGGAGAGTGAGATGAACGGTACCTCAGTGTGTTAGTTATCTACTACTGTGTAAAAGTCACTTCAAAACATAGGGATTTAAACAATAATAAATGTTTATTATCACACACAATTTCTGTGGGTCAGGAGTTTGACAGAGGCTTAGTAGATTGGTTCAGGCTCAGATTCTCTCATGAATTTGTAGCTAAGATGTTAACTGAGGATGCTGTCATCTCAAAGTTTAACAGGTCTGAAGGATCCAATTCCAGCGTGACTTGCTTACATGACTGGCAAGTCTATGCTACCTGTTGGCAGGAGGCCTTTGTCCCTTGACTTATGGGTCCCTCCACAGAGTTTCTGGAGCGTCCAAATCATGATCTCCGTGTCCCCAGTAGTGAGTGATCCAAGAGAGAGCAAGAGGGAAGTAGCAATGTCTTTTATGATTTAAACTTGGAAGAAAGGCAGTATAATTTCTACAATATCCTACTGGTTACATAGGTGAGCCCTATGTTCAGTATGGGAGAGGACTCTCCATGGATGTGCTTATTAGCTAAAAGGGGCCATTGTGAAGGCCAGCATCACAGCTCACTTCCTCACAAACAGCCAGCACAGCAGAAATTTAGCTATTTTTCTGTTTGGACCAGGCAATGTGTCGCTAAGCCTTGGAGCGAAGAATGCCGAAGATTCAATCACCTCAACTGATTTTTTTCAGAAATTTAATTTTATCCTTTTTCTGTGAGAATTCACTGCTCTTGAATTTCTTGAGTATTTGGATCTGACTTCTTAAATGGCTTGTGTTGGGTGAATATTTGGTGATAATGTAAATTCTAAATATCAGTCTTGTGAGTTTTCAACTTTTGTTTTTATATGTACTTAATGTTGAAGAAATTATCCAGCAATTAATAGTCATCCGCACTCCTTTAGTTTCCAGATAAAAGTAAGTCTACCCTTGGTAACTTGTTTTATTTACTTACACCTAGAAAAATTAATGTTGAGAACGTTAATGTTATTAAGATTGACCAAAGTGTTAACAAACCTTATGCACAGAGGGAATATCATCAGTAAATCTATTTATTATCATTATATTTTTAATTTTTATCATATTATACATTTTTCATATCAATTATACAAAAGAAGGACAAACCAGGAATATCATCTTAAAAGAATGCAAATTCCAGTGAAAGTACAAAATACATATAGTAAAAGACAGTTAGAAGATAAGATGTGCTAATTTTTCAGTGAATGGGAAGTTGAAGGTAGAGTCATTAAGACTGTAAAACATTTAGATTGAACATCAAGGAAAAAATAGTATGCAAAAAAATAATGTTTTTGCAATTTGTTATTAAATTGACTTAATTTTAAATATTATACTGTATTAAGAAAGAGTAGATTTAAAAGGTGGGTTGCAAGTCATATTCACGAGTACTGATTTCAAGTAAAGTACAAGGACTATACCTTCATTGCTACTTACTGATTTTGATGCTAGAATGTTTGATAACAGAAATTTTCAGTACTACATGAATTGTTGAATTATTTCTTTTCCAAGATTGAAATACTATTTTTCCTTCTTGCTGTGATATCAAAGCTTTAAAGTCTCAGTGCTGATCTGATGTTTCATCTGCAGAGATATACACTTGAATAATAAAATAGTAGTTGCTAACAAGAAAGCAGGTAAGAATTATCCTTATCTTGCTGATTTATGTATGTCTTACATTTATATATAATTTTGCTTGAATCCATGTCATTTTCTGGAAGAGTCTGAAAAATATACGAATGTTTCCAGATATTTGGCTATAATACCCACTTCCTATATTTTATCCACTGAAGAAACTTTAACTACTCTAATACACAATCTTTAGTAAATAACATGAGTAGCATTAAGAAGAATCAAGAGGAAAATGTGAATAATAAAAATTACTAACCAGAGAAAAGTATTAGCAGCTATACTGAAAATTTGATTGGAGATGATTCCTTTCTATTTGATTTATTTGCTATAATCCAATTGTGGAAAATGCCCACATGTTACTTTTAAGTCTAACTAAATTCATCAGAAAAGTTTGAATCTATCTATCCATCCAAACTGATTTATAGTTTCTTATTCTTTTCTTCTATCTTAATGAATTCAACTCTTTAATTTTTTAACACAATTTATAAACAATCATTTGGTAATATAGGATCACAATGTTTGTTTAAATAACAAACATACTAAAACTTGTTACCCAAATCATTTCGTAAATATTATGGTGGCCCTTTCAAATAGATAACTATTTAAAGGCACATCTATAATTTTAACAGACTTCAGTGAGTAATCTCTCTCTAAATATGAACTTATATTCTCCCTTGAGAAAGACTGACAACTGAGTCTGCAGCAGAATAATAGATAAATATTGTACCATTTTGTTTTATTATATTGTGTTGTCTTTTCAAAACATCAGTTCTTTTCACTTCCAAAGTTACTCAAATAGGTTATTCTAAGTTTCTAAGTGTATGGTAGATGAGTTCTTATTTGTTAATAATAATCACCAATATAATGCCAAGTTCATGTAAAATATAAAGTTGGAATCTTTAAAGGAAAATTTTACTTAGTTAAGGAAACAATATAAATTTTCTCTCTTGAAAAAATTTCTTCCATGTGTACTTCAAAATCAATAGTGAAATTTTCTATCATCTTTATAAGCAACTTATAATAAAATCAGTATTGTAACTAAAACTGATATTAATAACTAGATTTATTTCTTTTTTGGTATTTGAGTTCACAAAAGAATTCACATAAAAGAAAATAATTCATTGCATGATTGTCATCAAAGAATGCCAAATTTAGAAAAACTATATTTCCAAATATATATGCTATAAACTCCTACAACACTTTTGTATTGAATTTATGTTTACGTTTATGAAAGGATAGATGGATTGAACTGATGATCTAAGTTGAGAGAACCTCAAGTTTTGATTTACACTGTATGACCTTTTACTTGATTTTTTTATTGGCCCACTTCTCCCAAACTTCCCCACAATATTAATCATGTAAATTGGGAAAACTAATGAGGACCTTAAAATTGATAAAAGCATGCAGGAGTCCAACTGAAAAGTATAGTTTTAATTTAATGACTACCAGTTGAATATTGGTGCATCTGTGAAGTCCCCAAAACTTTTGAATTATGAAACCTGTTCTTCTGGCTTTAGGAGCCCAGGCTTTAGTTTCTCTTGGTTCTATACTATTTCCACGGATTTTGGAGAATCATAAAGAATACATGGAAAGAGACAAACATATGACTTATATAGTGGCTTACATGAGACCTGTTACAAAGTTAACGAAAGTATCTTTCCTGTAACATTTCTTCTCTAAGGAAGTTGGATACATGAGGGGCAAGGTGTAAAAGGAGAAGGCAAAGTTTTGGTAATAAATGAGGCTGAGGAAATGTTAAAAAATAAAGTTGAACCTGTGCATTTTAAATTATTACCCTACCAGACCATGCTGTACTTCAGCAGAAGGGGAGAGGAAGGGAAATTATGTAAATTACCAATTATTTTTTTAAGAAATTCCAGTGGAAGTTTGTCAAGCAGTTTTGCAATTTAATAGAGAAAGAAAACATGAATTTCCCCCTGGGTCAAATGGGTCTTGCAGAAGAAAATCAACTTAAGTTGTTCTTCAAAATCCATGTCAAAGAAAGCTGCCTGCAGGGACAAGGGCAACCTGAGAGAAAATATCTGAAGGTGCACTATCTGAGATACGAATGATAAGAGACGCACTAATGTCAGGGACAAGGTCCTTCATATTTGTCCTAAGAGGAGAGTCAGTGTTTGTGTTCCTGTTATAATAGGGGATGCTTAATAGTTAGGAAAGGATTTTACATAGCACCACATAAAGACAAACCATTTCATCCAGTACTCTTCTTTCTTCTGCTCCCTCTCCCACCCTTCCAGTGCTAGAGGATTTGCAAGAGATGCAGAGGGAGAAAAATCAGAAATCACAGCCCAAGATCTGCCACCATCTTCCTAAATCAGCCCTGAGATGTGGTGAAGGGAGAAGCTCTGAACTATGAGAATTCAAAGCAAAGGAATCCATCAACAAAACAAAAAGGCAACCTATGGAATGGGAGAAAACATTTGCAAAGCACATATCCAAAAAAGGGGTTAATATTCCAAGTATGCAAGGAACATATACAACTCAATAGCAAAAACCAAAGAACCCAATTAAAAAGTGGTCAAAGGACCTAAACAGACATTTTTTCAAGAAGACATATAAATGGCCAAAAGGTTCATGAAAAGGTGCTCAACATCACTAATCATCAGGGAAGTGAGAATCAAAAACCAAAATGACATATCAGCTCGCATCTGCTGGATAACTACTATCAAAAAGAGAAGAGATAACAAGAGTTGATGAGGATGTGGAGAAAACGGAACCCTGTGCACTTTCAGTGGGAATGTAAACTGGAATAGCCTCTATGGAAAACAGCATGAGGGTTCCTCAAAAAATTAAAAATAAAACTACCATATGATCCAGAAATTCCACTTCTGGGTATATATCGAAAGGAAACAAAAACAAGTTATCGAAGAGATATCTGCACTCCTATGTTCATTGCAGCATTATTCCCAATAGCCAAGGTATGGAAACAACCTAAGATGAATGAATTAAGAAAATGTCATACATATAGACATAGATAGATAGGTAGAGGTATATATACACAATGAAATATTATTCAGCCTTAAAAAAGAAGGAAATTTGGTCATTTGGGACAACTAGGAGGAAACTGGAGGGCATTTTGCGAAGTGAAATAAGATAGAGAATGGCAAATACTGCATGGTATTACTTATTTGTGGAATCTAAAAGAAACCAAAAACAAATGGAACCTATGGAAACGGAGAGTAAAAAAGTGATTGCCAGGAACTGGGGGATGAGGGAAATAGAGATAGGTTGGGAAACTTTCAGTTATAAGATAAATAAGGTCTGAGGATCTAACGTATAACATGGTGACTATTGTTGATAGCACTGTATTGTACAATGGAAATTTGCTAAGAGAGTAGAACTTAAATGTCCTTGCCCCAAAAAGGTAAATATGTGAGGTACTGGATGTGTTAATTACTTCGATGGGGGAAGTCCTTTCGCAATGTATACGTATAGCAAATCATTCCATTGTACACTTGAAATATCTTACAATTTTATTTGTCAATTATACCTCAATAAAGCTGAAAAAAATCAATATTGTGATGTCAAATGGGAGCTCAGTTTCAACTGAGACATCACCAAGCAACAACGAACTAGATCCAAGACTGAGTTTAAAGAGTCCTGAGGGAAAAATAAAAACAAAACCAAAAGCACTTCCTCTTTCTACATAACCTATGCCTGAAAGTGTCAGCTTTTTCAGGGGACTCACATTTTGTAAAATAATGGCAATCACACAACCCAAGGAATATTCTACTTTTAAAATTAAAGTCTAGATTTTTTTTCAAACAGGAGTTCTTCCTGACTTCCTTTTCATCATATTATGAATTTCCCAGAAGGCTCCTCCCTTTTGAGTACTGCAGGCCCTGATTAGGAGCCTTACCGACCTGTTAACAAAAAGATGACACATTGCGAACGAATGTGTTTGGAGTGTAGCATTAATTTTCATACACTGTGATTTCCTTAGAGGTGCCTCAGGAGCCATCACTGGGTGCAGCCTGGCTTCGTGGGCAGAGTCCTAAGATCTAACCTAGCTCCTTTGACAGCTAAATAGATGTTGAGTTTATCAGTATATTCTTCTTTACAAGAAATATTTCAAGGCTAAAATGCATTGTATTTTAGATATTGGATATTAGAAAAGTACTAGAATTAAATTAAAACAACAGGAATAAAAAGTTTATTCACATGGAATCAAATAAATGTTAAAAATATGTCAATGACAAGTCATTAAATACATAAACTGTGCAAAATGTATTTAAAAGATAAACGTACTGATAACTGATAAGTTAATGTTTTGTTAAAACAAACTATTTCATTAAAATATGGGATCCTTTTCTAAGGGTCCTTATTTGGGACATAGTAAAGAAGGGTCAAGAAGGATCAGAGATGTTCAGGACCAATTAACTACAGTCAGAAAAAAAAATGATTTGGAAAATTTCCTTTAGTTTCTGGGCCCCAGTTCCTGCACTCTGTTTACTACATGTTATTTTTCTTTGAAGTTTTAATTGCATGTGAATTGACCCATTTAATGTATGATTTTGCATTAATTCACTCTAGTTTTCTCTGGGTTCCTCCCCAGTTACTTCTCATTCTTATATTCTACCAAATGGAACTCAATTAACTTTGTATACCGTGAACCAGAGTCAGTGAAGCCAAATATAATTTTAACTCTATTCCTAATGTATAATTTAAGCAGTTAACCTTTTACATTGTTGTTAAAATTTGCTATCAGGATAAATTAGTGTCTTGGTAGAAAATTGCTTTACTCTCCTAATCTTTCTCTTCCTAAAGTGTACAACTAATATAATTAAAATAATTAAGTATTCCTGTTAAAACAAAAATGAAAACTTAATACTATGAATAACACATTTATATTGTCAGTTATCAACATAGTACATTACATTAATTAAATAATGTCTTTGCGATTTACATTTCCAAAGCCCCTTTTGTAAAAGTTTTACTGGAAAGAAACGCCTTCTGGCTATTTGATTTTTAAGTAAATTTTTAAGGAAAATTTTTGTAGTTACTTAAAAATGTCAGTGAAGCAGAGTATTAAAGTTTACATGTAAGAGGACTACAGAGTATAGAGCGAAAAGACTCCCCTGCGCCCAGGATATTTTGAACATGTGACCAGGAAAGACCCAAGAGGAAAATTAACTTGGCTTGGCACAGCTCAAAATGGCCTCAAATATCCACGCCCAATAGATAGTGCTTTGAGCAATATACAGCATCTTATCTATATTTTAACTTTCATGTTAATAATTTATGTGGGAAATTTTGGGAAATATTTAAACTTTATTCCTCCTAATATTAGAGGTTAGAGGTTAGAGTATCAGGAGACAATGATATTAAAATCAACATTCTATTTTCTCCATTGCCCTTTGCTTTTATATTTAATAAGTTTAATATGTTTGACATTTTCACCAGAGAACTAAAATGTATGGGTGCTATAAATGTGCAACTTACTGTTCATATTAGTTATTCTCATATCAATGGATTTGTGCAATGCCAGCTGTTCTTTTATTAAAATCGTTTTAATAACTTGTAAAAGATAGAAAAATGCTGAAGGCAGGAAGGGCCTGAGCCTTCTAATTATGCATAGCACAGGCAGAGCTGACATATTAAAAATAGAGTATTTGACTTAAATTTTAAAACATTTTAAAAAGTATATTGTGATTTGGGAATATGAAAAATGTTTTGACAAAAGTAAATTTATACTTTCTAGCACATTTTTCTTTAAGTCTTTGATATACACAGAATTCTTGAACTGCTTTCTAAGAGAATCTGTGATCCTGCTAAAACTGCACACAAACTTTGTGTCTGTGAATTGGAAAGGGAAAGGGCAAGAATTTGGGGAGGAGAGGAATGGGTCAATTGGATAATTTTTTTGAACGTCTTTATTGAGGTATAATTGATATACAAAACACCACATATATTCAACGTGTACAATTTGATGTGTTTGGACATATGCATACACCTGTGAAACCATCTCCACAACCAAGGTAATAGACATCCGTCATCTTCAAAAGTTTCCTTGTGCCTCTTTGGTTTTTACGGGGTTTTGTTGTTTTTTTCTTTTTTCTTTTCTTATCTTTTTCAAGGAAGATTAGCCCTGAGCTAACATGTGCCACCAATCCTCCTCTTTTTGCTAAGGAAGGCTAGCCCTGAGCTAACATCCATGCCCATCTTCCTCTACTTTATACGTGGGACGCCTACCACAGCATGGCTTGACAAGTGGTGCCATGTCCACACCCGGGATCCACACAGCTGAATCCCCAGCCGCCGGAGCAGATTGTGCACACTTAACCACTGTACCACCGGGCCGGCCTTGTTGTTCTTGTTTTTGTGGTCAGAACACTTAATATGAGGTCTACCTTCTTAACAAATGTTTAAGTGCACAATACAGTGTTTTTAACTGTAGGTACTATGTTGTACAGCAGATCTCTAGAACGTGTTTTGCATAAATGACACTTTACCCCATTGAACAATAACTCTCCACTTCCTCCTCCCTATAGCCCATAACAGAAAGCATTTTATTCTCTGCTCCTACGATTCTGATTATTTTAGTGTACCTCATATACTTGGAATCACGTAGTATTTGTCCTTCTGTGACTGACATTTCACTCAGCATAGTGTCCTCCAGGTTCATCCATATTGTTGCAAATCACACGATTTCCTTCTTTCTAAGGTTGAATAATACCCCATTGTATGTATATGCCAAGTTTTATTTATCCATTTCTCTGTTGATGGCCATTTGGGTTCTTTCCAGATCTTGGCTATTGTGAATAACGCTGCAGTGAATACAGAAGTGCAGGTATCTCTTTGGGATCTTGATTTCAATTCTCTTGGATATATACCCAGAAGTAGGATTGATCATATATCTGATAAAGGGTTAATATCCAAAATATTTAAATTCCTATAACTCAATAGCAAAAAAACCAAATAACCAGATTAAAGAACGGACAAAGGACTTGAAAAGACATCTCTTCAAAGAAGACATATAAATGGCCAACAGGTATATCAAATGGTGCTCAACATTACTAATTAGTAGGGAAATGCAAATCAAAACCACAATGAAATCACCTTACAACTGCTAGCATGACTATTATTAAAAAACAAATAAATGATAATACGTGTCTGTGAGGATGTGGAAAAATTGGAATTCCTGTACATTGTTGTTGAGAATGTAAAATAATGCAGCTGCTATGGAAAACAATAGGGAGGTTGCTCAAAAATTTCAAATGAAGCTACCATATGATCCAGTAATTCTACCTCTGGGTATATGCCCGAAAGAATGGATAGATAATGTTTTAAGTTTTCAATAGACTGGATCTCTGATCCAAACAAAATTAAAGATAACTGTTTAATTTCACATCTAATGTACTCAATAAGAAATAAGTAATATAAGAATCTTTATTTGAAATATAGATATCCCTTTTAAGATCCCTTAAATCAGGAAACTGTTATCATATACTTATTAATCAACTGAACAAATGAAATATTTTAACAAAAAGCATCCTTATTTCATAAAGTTAGTCATTTGAAGATAAACTCCCACTTTGAAAGACAGCAAAAGAGAAAAGAATAGCACTAAAGCTCATTATATATGCAACTAAGGGGAAAACCATGGTGAGAAAACTGATAATCATTTTATAAAGCTATTAGTGTAAAAAAAAACAAACATAGCATACTATATCCCAGACTAAAAATGAGCCACTGACATATCACTCCTTCAGGATGGAGGAATCTTCCAGGATTTATTTTTCTGTTGACAATTGCAAGCAACATAATTGTTTGTGTAATTGGCTAATTGCAGGGTCAGTAAGCCTGCTTGCTCTAAAATGATGGGCAGGTGGCTAACTGTTGTTAAAATTATTTTCACACGCAAAAATGTATGTGTTTAAAATTGAGGTTATAAAGAGAAAAGTCATTTGTGTTAAATTCTGCCTTTAGACATTTAACACAGGTTGACAAAGTTATATCAACAGTACCATAACCATTAAATCCTGTAAAATGTCCTCTTTTTCAAGAGAATTTTCACAATTAAAATATTTTCTCACAAAAGTTGAGGGGTAAAAGAAGTAGTGGACAGTATTTCTATCGTGTAAGGAAGCACATACAGATTTCCTATAATGAGGTATTTGTTAATCAACTTGTTCATTCAGACAAGCTATCAACTCAGCAGCAGCTACAAATCTGGTTTACATTTGACAGAAGAGAGGTAAGAGTACTTGGGATCCTTTATAAGAAGAATGGTACTTACAGTAAAATTGCATTACAGAAGTAAACAGCAAAGGAAGGCTGAAGATTATAAAATATGTAGCTAGATGCCAAAAAGCATATGTTCTGAGTAAAGGAAAATGAAATATCTCTCCTAAACTATGTTCCTTTTCTGAAAAAGACACTAAGTTTTTGTATTCTCTTGAGAATATTTTGGGGCAAAAAATGAAGCCATTAATAACATGTATTGTTTCATTAAATAATACCTTTCAGAAGACTATTAAAGTACGATTTTTTAAAATATTGACAATACCTAAAGTATAATGCAATAGAATGTAGATGATCTTCATTATTTTATCAATTGGTGTGTATTTGCAAATTAAGAATACCGTATTGCAACTCAGTTGCCATTTTACTGGCAATAACATATTTGTGTTTATGACATTTCTACAACCAAAACTTTAGTTTCTCTTCCACATCCGAGAATAATGGTGAATATCGAATCATTATGTTGCACACCTGAAACTCATATAATCTTATATGTCACTTATATCTAAATAAAAAAAGGAAAGATAGTGAAGAATAATGCATATTATGAGAAAATCCTCAATCCATGTTTAATTAGAATTTTCTTATTACCATATTAATTCATTTCATCAGTATATATCAATCATTATTTTAAAGTATCTACTTCTCATTGTCAGGAATTGAAGGGATTGCATCAAGGAAGCAAAATGTTTGGGAAAGTCCATTTGGACAACAATTAGTCCGACTTATAATTTAAAGTCAGGTTTTTAGCTTTGTGGTATTAGAAATTTGTTTCTCTTAACCAAATAAAGATCTATTTGAAATGGTCTCAAACTATATGACTCAAAAGAGACCATTGTATGCACTAAGATGCCAGATTATTTTTACATCACAATGTCAAAGGTAACTCCAAAGTGGATTGAAACCTCTGGTAAGAGTAAACTGCATCTGTAAAAAAACCATCTGCCAGAAACATTGCTGTCATATGAAGGCTGGTTGTTTACGAAATCAGAACATGAAGAGTTTGTTGTATCATTCAAATATACTTTGATGTCAAACTGTTAGGCCTGTTGCAACTCTTTTCATAATAAGAATATACTTTCCTCTTACCTAATAAATTTAGCCATGGGGTAAAGCACTAACTTGCAATGTGAATTCCATTTTTATATTTAATATAAAAGGCGACGGTAAAATCCATTTTTCCTCTTGGAAGGATGACAGATTATTTCTTTAAGATGACTGTAATGTAAATAATAACATCCATCATATGCTGATCAGTATTTTGTCATTTAACTCTTCCATTTAAACATCTCACCTATACTTACATTTACAACAACAAGAACAAGGAAGCTTCTTTCAAAGAGAAGAAAAGAATGCCAGGAGCTTAACATTTTCTTTAATACATTTATATAACTCACTAAAATTTTCTGTAACATTATATATATTGCACTAGGACAACTTAAATAAAGAACCAAAGACAAAGTTGATCCTTTCTCTGATTAAACAAATCCTCTTAGGGGGCCAGCCCAGTAGTGCAGCGATTAAGTTTGCACGCTCTGCTTCAGTGGCCCAGGGTTTGCAGGTTTGGATCCCAGGTGCAGACCTACAATCTTCCTCAAGCAAAAAGAGGAAGACTGGCACAGATGTTAGCTCAGAGCCAATCTTCATCACACACACACACACACAAAACTGTCGTAGTATTAACTGCAAAAAAACTATTAGGAAGTTTTAAAAGTGCATGGTGGACTTTTTGTGCTTCTTTTCCTTTGTCTGGCAAATGGAAGAATTCAAGATATAGCCTGATGAATCAGCCTGGGTTCCAGAGGAAGAATTCAGGATAAAGCCAGAGAAAGAAAACCTAGGATTCTTGAGTTGTTGAATAACAACATAACCTAACATCTTAAATAATACTAAAATTAGTACCTAGAAATAGGGGTATGCAAGATGTGTGTGTATACATACACATATATGCATACACGTATATGATGCGTATATATATATATGTGTGTATGCATACATGTATGTATCCACATAGACACACACGGCCTGAACATAATGATGACCACCAAATGCTAATGAATATTTCTGAATGACAGGGGGATTTTTAAACATCTCCTCTTTTGACATTTATTTATTGCCTGATTTTTTTCAGCAAAAGAAAGAATGGCTTATTTACTTTCCTAAGAAAGGAAAGTCATTAGTTTCAAAACTAAAGAAAATAATGCATAACTGATGGACTGCCTGGTGGAGAGTGGCAGCAGTGCCCATGCATTATAACACCAGGGACAAGGATGGAATGGAAAGAGACCACAGTGAACTCAGACGCCCGGAAGACACTGCTTTGCTGGCAGAACCTGTGGCCGAGATCGCTGATCTAGCTCAGCTCTGTGGGCCAAGTGCCCCTTCTGTACTGTGCCATTCACTCTGGAGACTCCTGAAAAATACAAGGTCTCTCTCTCAAAAAACTAAACTCACAGTTTGCCAGTCTGTTTTCTTTGGCTCAGCCTTTAATTACCTGTCATTGCCTGTCATTCCATAATTGCCAACGGCCCTGAATGGCCTGAGCTCTATGACAGCTAGGGGGACCCATAAGGACTGAAGTATGTGGGCAGTGTAAGATCACTCAGTAACTTAGTGGAGAGAGACCAAACTGGAGAAGAACAAAGGAAATGCAAGGAAACTTACTTAGACCAAAGATAACTGCAATTACCGATCAAAGAATAGATAAAAGTTAGAAACATAAATTATAATTCTAATAATTTAAAATTCAGCAGGGAAACTGAAAAGAGGACCCTGTCAAAAACTACTTTTATGATTTGGAATATTTAACAGGGAAACTATGACATAAAAAAGAGCAAAAATGTAAAAATTACTTGTAAGTGTAAAAAGAATGTCGTGGAAATAAGAGCAAAGGGCATCGTACACAAATAATAGGAGACACTAAGGAGAGAACAGCACAGATTGTGCAAATATATCATCATACAAATAACAGAAAAAATAAGTAAAGTGCTAATTCTTTTAGAATTTCAGGCTACCTAAATAATGTCCCAGTTGGAACTATGGGTTTTTCATGGGAGACATTATCCCAACACTAATCCCAAGCTTCTGACAGGGTTAATTAATTAGAAAGGGAGAAAGAGCCAGAACTAGAACAAGGGAAAAGGAAGAAAGAAGGAAAATAAAAAGGAAAAAAGAAAGAAGGAAAATAAGAATATGGATATATAAGAAAATTGCTCAGGTTGAAAATCAAAAAAGTTACTAGCATTCCATTTAGAAAAATCAGTTCCTTAAAAAGGAATGAGAACTCGAGTGACATCTTATTTCTCATTTGTAAAATTGTACGTCTTACTGAATGTAAAACTGAAGGTCAAAAAGCAGTGACAACACCTTGAAGAACTTTGAAACAACAGGCTGCGAGCCAAGAATTCTTTTTCTTGTCAAGATGTGATTTCAGATAAAGGCAAATAAAAGTTGTTTTTTTTTCATGCAAGTTCTCAGAAAATATGTACAATTTCTGCGAATATACCTCAAAGAAGTACTTCACCCTAATAAAAATTAAATCAAAGCAATAATCTCCAGAAGGTGGAGAAAGAAACTTAGGAGAAAGATTTTTCTAACAATTTATACTTTAAATGAAAATCAAGCTTTGCTTTTTTCAGAGAGGCAAAAATTAAATTAACATAAAACTGGTTAAATTATTCATCAGATAGAATATTAAAGGTGAGAAAATTTCATTGATACCAAAAGTGATTTTGAGAATTAAATTGATAATGATTTTATGAATTGTTCAGTTTGTTAAGTAATCAGTTGCAAGTCACACACCATTAATGTGAGTGTTAGGCTCCACTCAAATTAATATTCAATATGTTTCAAATCTTGGAGTGAATTATAAGTTGGTACGTTCAGTTGCTCTACCTGCCATGGGAGTATCAGCTGAAAATTCTCTGGTATTACCAGTATGCCCCTACCGTTTGCTGAGTTCCAGCAGCTGAACTGATTGGCTGGTGTCCATGTTGTAAAATTTCCTAATTAGTTTTGAAATCACTTCTGTTTCTGGAAATATGTTTTCCATAACTTTCATTCAATGTAGTTTCCTTTTGTTTTTTAGTGTCCTATTTTTAACTAAGAAGAATTAATTACAGGAATTGAGAGCTTGCATACTTGCTTTCTGGTACAGAGGCTGCCTTTGTTTCTTTCTTTGTTCAGTTTCAGTTGGTTGACTGATTTGTTGGTTTTCATTCATGATGATACTCTAATGTATTTTCTTTTATAAAGGCACCCTAAAGAGTTACATATTTATTAGAGTGATATTCCTAAGGCAGCTTTGTGAATTTGAGCTGAGGGAGAAGACTGAGGGCAGATTTCAGAATTCTCCTGCAATTTACTGGTGCTAAGTACTTTTTAAAATTTCAGGCTAGCTAAATAAACTCTCAATAGGAATTGTGGGTTTATTTACAGGAGATAATATCCCAGTGCAAATTTCAACTCGATGAAAAAAAGGCAATTTTCACAGCAGAATAAATCAACACGACATGGGTGTAAAAATGTGACTAGACAGCAGTTCTAAGACATACAAATAATAACTATTGTTTGACTGCCTTCATTAACTTGTTATTTGAAAACAATTTCATAATTTAAACTATAGATCTTACAATAAAAATCAATGGTGAGGCCAACCCCGTTGCACAGTGGGCCCAGTTTCGCGGGTTGGGATCTTGGGGGTGAATCTACACTGTTCATCAGCCATGCTGAGGCAGTGACCCACATACGAAATAGAGGAAGACTGGCACAAATGTTAGCTCAGGGCTAGTCTTCCACAAGCAAAAAAAGAGGAAGATTGGCAACAGATGTTAGCTGAGGGTGAATGTTCCTCACCAAAAAGAAAAAAATCACTATCTAATGAATTTATAAAGACACTTTTCCAAATATTTTTATCACTTTCAAATATTATATTTATCTTAGCTTATTGAACAATAAAACAGTACAGAAATGTTTTGTTTTATTCTGCAGACAGCACCAGGCTACACAAAACTGTGTGCACTTTTTTTCCCCTAGCTTCAATGTTACTAACCCCTCTCAATTGTTTGCCAATTTTCTATTTATGAAATTGGTTTCTTTTAGTCTTAGCGCATTGAGACAGTGTAACAAAATTAGTTCACAACACCTGGCCTAGAATATTTAGGTCATGAGAAATCCTGTCCCCAAATTATAATAATTTGGAGTTTTACCTCATGGCCACAGAATAAAAACAAAGCCGCCTGAGAGTGTTTTCACTGAAGGCAGGTATACTAACTAAACAAAAGTTTACTGATTACTTAAATATGTGTAATTCTCCAGTGAGGAGTGCCATTTCTGTCTGCAAGTTCAAGCAAGCAAAAAATTATTTTAAAAGTAAATTGTTGCCATGAGCCCTTGAGTTCCAGATCTGCTTTATTATTTATAATCTATATTTATTATTATTTATTTATAATTTACAAGTTTTAAAGAAATAGTTAAAATAATATCCCCATTCTGCAGAAATCAGCTGGCTTAATTACCTAATAAAGGTTGAGAAATTAATCCATTTAGTATTAGAATTAGTTTCTACTTTCAAATATAAAGTTTAAATATTTTGTTTCTCAGAAATCAAGTCCCAAGTTGTTTCTAATTCCACCTTGTACCCTAATAGTGGTGCATACAGTTATTTGTCAAAGGAGAAGGTAGTCTGAAGTTTTTGCAACACATTTTTAACCACCCTGAAAACTTATTCTAATACTGTACAAGAATCTGAACTGTACTAATGATAGCGCAAGCTAAAAAGAGTGTGTTTGTAGGAGCATGTGATAACTTAAGGAAGGCAATGAGCTTCTAGCCCTCTGGAAAGGCAGGAAGGAGGAATACTCTGACACAGCAGCAAAGTAGTTCATGGGTCTTTTTGTTCTCTAACAAAATATTAGTATCCTAATCCCACACAGTGTCTGGAATTTACTTCAAATTATCATGTGAAAATATCTGATCTGCTCAGTCCAAAATATAGACTGCTTCCTCTAAGATAAGCACGGACCTGACCCAACTGGTTATGACCAAGGAGGTAAGACCACATGGCTAAAGCAATTTCTCTAAGAAGAACACAGATGAGGAGAAAACGGGAGGCATTTTAACTTCCCAGCATACACATTCTTCTCTTCTCAAACGCATTTCTAAAACTTTATTCACATAACATGCTTCAAATAGCACAAGTACAAATAACAAACATGCACTATTTCCCTCTTAAGAGACACCACAAATCCTGCTCACTTTATTAAAATAAGCGTGGGATGGAGAGAAGTCACATAACTCTCCTTTAATTGGCGGGTTTAAGCACTCATCTTCATATTCATCTGGTTGGATTGAAGTCCATCATTTTACTATTTGTTTTCTGTTTTTCCTCCCTGGTAATTGTGTTCCTCAGTTCCTTCTTTCTTGTCTTCTTTTGGAGTAATTGAATTTTCTTATATATTTTTACCTCTTTGCGTTACTTCATTTTATTTTTATATTTTAGTTGTTTTTCTACAGTAGAGTTCCTCAACTTTGGCACTATTGACATTTGGGCCATCGTGGGGAAGGGACTGCCTTGAGTATTGTAGGAAATTAGGCCGCATTTCCAGCCTCTATCCATTTGATGTAGTGACACACCCTCCCCCACAAGTTGTGACAATGACAAACATCTCCAGACTGCCAAATATCCCCTGGTGCTGAGACCACCACTCTAGTAAGTACACTATACATCCTTAACCATTCGCAGCCTACTTAGAGTTAAGACAACAGACATAGCATTTTTCACCTCTACTTTCATTTTTTTGTTAGAGTTGTCAAATACAACAACACGATATTATAATTCCACAATACAAAAGTTTTTGCTTACTTTCCACAATAAAATGCTATAATTTTTGCTAACATTCCACAATATTATAATTTTTGCTTTGAATAATTACATATTTTTATCAAAGGGTAAGAGTATTTTAAAAATTGTATTTAGCCAAACATTTTCAAATTCTGCTGCACTTCATTTATTTCTGATCTGAGTTTCCATTTGGTTTCATTTTCCTTCAGCTTGAAGAACTTCCTTTAATATTTCTAGGAGTTTAGCTCTGCTGGAAATAAATTTTCTCAATTTTTATTATTGGAAATTGTCTCTATTTGACTGTATTCTTGAGGGATATTTTTGTTGAATATAGGATACTGGTGTGACAGTTGTTTTTATTTTCTTTCAATGTTTTTAATATGTTTTCATTGTTTTCTGGCATCCATTGTTTCCAATGAGTAGTCAGCAGTAATTCTAATCATTGTTGTGTATGAGATGTGTCTTTAATTTTTCCCTTATTGCTTTAAAAAGAAATTT
Source organism: Equus quagga (assembly GCF_021613505.1). Classification (NCBI taxonomy): domain Eukaryota; kingdom Metazoa; phylum Chordata; class Mammalia; order Perissodactyla; family Equidae; genus Equus; species Equus quagga. The sequence continues at coordinate 5,136,679 of NW_025798627.1, read as the reverse complement.
TTTTTCTATTTATATTTGCATTTCAGCTGAATGCATCCAGGTGTCATTGTCTTGGTGTTTGCTGAACAACACTTTGAATATCAATTGAGTTCTTTTATTCTTAGCTTCCTGAAGTCCATCCCATACATCCCCCACATGCATGGTTCAATGGTTAGTTTATACCCAGAATTTGGGGTGACCTTTCTCTGGATCTCTCCTTTTAACCTTTGCATAATCAAGACAAGCAAAAATTAGTAAAACCATGTTGTCTTATAATATTTCAATATTACATTGAATTACAATGTTTCATTTTGCTTCAAGTAATTATACCACAAAATTCAAAGATGGCAACGCATAAATGAGCTGATGTTTTATGCTGATCAAATTGTTTTCCTACCCAAAAGCTACCTGGCTGTAATTTAAATCACATGGATGGTAAGAATATAGGGCATTGGAGCATTTCAGTACCATGTGCTACTGTATAAATCAATGACACTCAAATTTATAATTCTGGAACTTTTCTCCCTCTCACATCTAATTGCCTACTCAACATAGCTAGTTGAATTTTAATAACAATCCCAACTAAATATATCCAAAATCAAACTCTTATTTCACCTACAAAACATACTCCTCCCATAGTCATCCCTACTTCATTACATATCAAAACCCACAGACAGTATCTCAGTAAGTCATTCAGGCTCCTTCTTTAAAATATGTCTAACATATGATGATTTTTCACCATCCTCATTGCTACTATCCTGATCTAAGTAACCACCATAACTTACCTGGACTTTTCCATTCTAACTGACCTCCACGCTTCCAGGTTTTATTCCTCTGTAGTCTCTTCTCAATCCAGCAGCCAGAACAATCCCTTTAACCATAAATTGGATCATGTCACCCCTCTACTTAATACCCCAATAAGCTTTTCATTTCATTGGAGTCAACCTCAAACTTCTAACCATGCCCTAGAGGGCTTCTGTGATCTATGCCCTGTTACTTCCATGACCTCAACTCCTAGCACTCTTCCTCCTTGCTTTCAACTTGAGTCATTGATCTGTATGATTACTGTACCTTGAACACACCAAACAATTGTTTTCTCTATCCTCAGGTCATGGCAGGTGCTGTTTTCTCCAAGTAGTAACTCCTTCGCCTTCATTGGCTATCATATATACAATATTGCTTCATATCTCCCATCATTCTCTCTATCTCCAACCTTCTTTTTATTTTACTGCATAGCAGTTACTATTACATGATGAATTATATATCTGTATATTATATCCCCCTTCCCACTAGAATATAAGGTCCCAGAGAGGAGAGAATTTTTTCTTAAGTATTTTATCCTAAGTGCATGGAAAAGTGAGAGACACCATTTTCTATGTGCTCAGTAAATGTTTGCATGAAAATGAATCTTCTTATCAGCATAAAAACATGCTATGTATTTCCGAACTTTAAAAAATCTTTCTTTAACCTGATAATTCCTCTAATTGCTGCCTCATTCACCTTTTCAAGATGGAGGTAAAATTTCTAAAATATTGGTTATTATTTACTGTCTCTGCTTCCTCATATCCCACACTCTTCTTAACCTATCCAATCAAGTTTTAAGCAGGGATCTCTATATGACCAAATAAAATAATCAATGATAAGACTTCATCATACTGAACCTATAAGCATTGTTTGGCACTGTTGATTACATGCTCTTTTTTCACTTTATCTCTAGAACAGAACTATATCCTAATTTGCTGCCTACCACACTGGCCAGTTCTGCCCCTTTTGCTGGTTGATTCTTCTCTTTCTGACATGTAAGCTTTGAACTAAGCTAATGTTTAATTTTCATCTATTCCCTTCTTTCTTTCTCTCACTCTCTCTCTCGCTATATATTCTTTTCTTAAGTCATATCATCCTGTCCCACATCTTTAGAATTTATTTTACTAAGACTCTATAATTTAAATCTTTAATTTTTCTTTTGAACTGCAGACTTATATATCTAACTGCCTGTACTTCATCTCCACTTGCATGTCTAAACATTAAAAGGTTATCACATTTAAGATTTAATTCTTGACTTTTTGTTATCTCAAACATAATATACCACAAGTAATTCCATTCTCGCTAGAGAGTATTATGGCCCTCTTAGCTACTCTAAAGGCCATAAGTTTAGAGTTATCTTTAACATCTTAAACATATCCCAAACCTAACCACTTCTCACCTCCACCACTGATACCACCCTAGCCACGCCACCATCATCTCTAATCCTGCACTAGATCATTAGCATACTATCTGACCTTTCTGTTTCTTCTCTTGCCCTTTTCTAGGTAAATTTCCACATAGTGTCAGAAGAATTCTTTCAAAACAGAAATAAGATCGCGTGACGCCTGAGCTCTTGAACATTTCAATGACTGACCTAACATCCTGTCAGTTTCTCACACACTCAATGTATTTCCACCCCACTGGCCTTCTTGTCCTTCCTGGAGCATGGAAAACATGCTCCCCAATCAGAATACAAGTTTCGCTCTTCTTGTTCACGAATTCTGCACTGAGTGATCTTCCCCTGGACTTCACAGGGCATGTTCCCTCACTTCCTCGTGCGCATCTGCTCATCTTTTACATAAGTCACCCTCATCCAACTATTTAATAGGCACTTTTCCTTCTCTAACCCTTACTCTTGCTGCACAGATAATTATATATTTAGTAATTTCTTTTTCTATCTCTGTATCTAGAATATCAGCATCAGGACCATATAAGTTTGTGTAGTACATAGTAAAGCCTCAATAAATATTTGTTAAATGAGGAAAAGAATGAAATAATGCATGACCCCAAAGATATGACCTTAGCCAAAAACAAAGAACAAAAGGTTAAATTACTTTCAAAATATCGTATATTTCCCAGAAAACAGCACACCCACTTTCCATGTGATATATGCATTGCTTCACAATAGCATGTAATTCTGTGTCTTTACATATATAATGACCTCATGACTTCCAGAAGCCAAGCTAGAATAGTGGTGATGGTGGGAAGTGAGAGAAAGAAATACTGCTGGACTTTCACCAAATTTGTTTCCCACTTATTCTAACAAGAACTTGTAATTTTTTAAATATCTTATTCTCAAGTTTCTAATTAAAGATATTTTTCTTACAGATCACTTCTAGGCCTATTTAAATATGAATTACACCAGCTAGATGAACAATTCACATTTTAATCAAGATGTGACAGAGAATAATAGGGTAAAATATAGTAATCCAGAAAAAAATTAATCTGTATATTAGGAAATTTCCTCTCTACAGATTGTGTGAGGGGAGTGTTTGAAAGATGACACAATTTATTGAGGTTTATTGAGTCCTTTTCAGAGAATGTAAGGTGCAAAGCAGTGCATTAGGCTGTAAGTCAGAAAATAGTGACTGGTTCAAACTGAGTCACTAATTAGTTTTGTGGCCTGTGGCAAGTCACTTAACCTCTCTGGATCTCAGTTTTCTTATCTATAATATGAAAGTGTTGGATTCAATTATCTCTAAAATCCATTCCATGTCTGAGATTCCATAAGAATTAAAAAAAAAATCTCTGGGGACTCAAAGTGATAAACGCTATCCCTGTCTATTAAAAGGAAAAATATGAATTATCAAATTGATTCAGTTAACTTTAGGCCTTCGTCAAGCTAAAAGTCTGAATAAATTGATTAAACAGTCTGGACAAATTGAATAGACATACTGACTCAAAACCAATTAGCCTATATGAGCATCAGGCCAATTGTAAGTTATATGATGCAGTACAAACTAATAACAACAAAAGAAAATACAAATTTGATGCCTACTAAATGATTTCTTTATAAAATAGTTAAGAAGTCATCTTCTGGGTTAAACTGTCCTTGAATATAAAATATATGGATGATATTCCTGTAATATTCCTTCCCCCATCTTGCAGTAATATTTAATAATCTGGAAAATATAAGTTGAGAATTACTTTTCTGTATTGTCCTCCCGTTCAAGCAGCAACCCCTTCTCTTCTAAAATCTACTTTCAATATATTCCTATATACTAACTCTTCAATTTTTAAATTTTCAGAGAATGCTTGTAATGCACCATTCCATATAGGTTTCTGCCACTCAGAATTTTAATAAGTTATGGTGCTCTAAAATAGGATACTATAATATTTGGGAAAAATGAAACAGCTGCATGAACAAACATACCTGCTCTAACAAAAAATATATCCTATTTTATATATAAATTACTCCAAATTATGAATACTCAGGATAAATAAAATGTATAATTTTGTAATTTATTTAGAACCTTTCATTACTCATGAGCTTAACAGATATCTTTTAAGAGTTTAAAGTTATCATAAAGCATGAATTTTTACTAGGTATGTTTTAGACTTCATTATTTTATGAAAAAACATACTTTCATTTTATATGTGTATATATACTCTATTTCTTCAAGAAACCTAATAAGATGCCTCAAAAATAAAGTTTCAAATATCAATATATTTTTGAAGAGATGTGTAACAAAAAATGACTTTTGCCAACAATGAGTAGAGACTTCAAATTTTTCTCTGAAGAAAACAGATATTTGATCATAATCAAATGGATGTTTTAAAAGTGGAACAATTTTGATATCTGGTATTAACATAGATTTTTTTTTTATTTGACAAGCGTGATGCTTGGTCACATTTTCTTCAAGGTTGACAGAAGTTTGGAGAGTTGTACTAAGAGAAAGTATTGTTGAAAAGAAAATAAAATGAAAGCATCGCCACCGTGGAAATTTCCTTAGTTTTGCTTTATAATTAAATGAATTCTTGAGAGTTCTCTTCCACCTGTGAATTTATAAAGGTTGTTACTCTTGAGTTCAGTTCCTGGCTCCATTATACAGATGGTTCCACCATCTATAAATTGGTATTAATAACCTTACGTAGGGTTCCATTGAATTGCTGTGTGAGTTAAAGGAGAGAATGTGTGTAGAGTACTTAGCATAATCCTCAGCACATGAAAAACACACAATGAATCCCAGCTTTTACATTTCCCCCTTTCCACCTGTACTGTCAATCACAGTGCAAAACACAAAGAGATCTCTCTCATTTTATAAAAGCATTGATAGGCTAATTTTATTTTTAGAAAATATCTCATATCTACTTTCATGCATAGTCTGGTTTCACTGGAATATCTGTGGAGAAGCCATTCTAAAATCACTTTCATATTCATGATTTGAATGTTAGGATAAAGCAATATATGTATTGAAAAGAAACAGTCTGTAAGGTATAAAATAGAGGATTATGGATAGATGAATAAATCGAGTATTTGATGAGAGGAGTAAGTTTGAGTCTCTTTCCTTGACATGCTGTCTCCCATTGCTTACTGAATGGGAGACAACTTTCTCACTTGCTAGGAAGCTCTAATCTGAAAATTTTCAGAAAAACCTGTATATTCCTAGAGCACCGGGCTTCTGAGCACGACGGTGATGAAAGTAATCTCACCCCTCAGAAAACCCTGCATTTCTCCAAACTGTTCACAGGTAGAGTTGAGATTCCAAGCCTTCGACTCTCAGGAAATGCTTCATCTTACCCAACTCATTATTTATGACACACTGTGGGTGGCATGCAGTATATATTAGAATATATATTTTGGCTGCTCAGACTTATTTTTCTTTCAATTATAATTTTCTCTGTATTCCAGCGAGCTGAGTTTCAATTAAGTAATGTCTTACTATTTATTTATGTGCACAGTTTTTTTGTATTTGCTCATTTGTTCATATTTTTTTCCTTTTAATAGACAGGGTTGAATAGCATTTCTCACTTTGAGTCACCAGAGACATTTTTTTTAAAAATTGTAGTATTTCAGACATGGAATAGACTTTAGAGATAATTGAATCCAACATTTTTATATAGCAGATAAGAAAAACAAGCTCTAGACAGGTTAAGTGACTTGTCACAAGTCACAAAGTAATTAGTGACTCAGTTTGAACTAGTCACTGTTTTCTGACCTACATCATAAGCACACAGTCCCAGGGGTTTTGCTGAAATATATTTTTCAAGCTGATCTCCTCTTCATCATCAGTACTACTGCCGCATATCGGACCATAATCTTCTCACATAAAGCCTTAGTCAACCTCATCTTCAGAAGTCTTCCCACCTCCGGTTGTGCTGTTTCATACCTATTGAATATATTGCCTACATTAACCCTGCTCCTCCTTCTGATTCTCCAAAATTACAACCTTAGATTAGGGAAAAGCTTTTATTAAACAGGGCCAAGACCAGAAACAACATATGAAAGTTGATATGTCTAGTTACATATTTTTAAATCCACTAAGGAGAAATTTAGCATAACAAAAGCAAAAGATGAATGACATAATGGGAAAAAATAAATTGCAATGCATGTAGTATGTGACTGATAATCTTCAATTTACAAAGGATTCAATGAAAGAAATAAATAAGAAGTGGCAGGAAAAAATGAGAAAAATATCTCAGCTAGATATCAAAGTGATGGGGATGTGAAAGAAAGTTAATCCCTGTATCAAGTAATCTTTAACTGGTTGGGTTCAGTTAATCTTTATAAAACCCTATGATGTATGGTTGCTATTCCACCCAACTTATATTTGAGGGAAATAAGTCTCAGACAGGCAAAGTGATTTGTCCAAAGTCAGCATGTTCCAGTCAGTTCCTGTGTCCAGGACTATATGATTTTCCAGGCCAGGCCAAGATGTTCTGAGGCACCTTTGGGTTAGAACTGGCCAGAGAGCATGAGATATTATAGAAATGTTGGTGATATATTTATTTTGTGATACTAATCCTCGACATTCATTGTCCCAGAGGGTTCCTCCAAGAAGGGAATGAAGCTGGGTGGGAGAAGCACATCAACTTCTGGAAACTTCTAGGTCTGTTTTTCCTTGGCCTCTTGTTTCAAGAGACTATGACATTAAATTTTGCCCCTCTTTATAATCAGAAGCCACAGAAAGACTGATAATAGATAGATAAATAGATTTTTGAATATAAAACATTTCAGACACTTACTGAATAATTCTGCTGGCTGGGGTAATATTGAATTGCTTCATTATATCATCTGATTCCTTTTGATACCAAAACGTCTCTTCAAATTTTGAGAAACGAGTCCCTTTGCTTTAGAAATTAATAGCATCAGAAATTTAATGATCTATTGAAGTCTGCCATTATTGAATCATTATATACCATATTTTCTCACAACGGTTCAGGTTAGTGTTTCCAGATGAAAACCATCATAAATAAATAAATAAAGCAAGTACATAAAAATTTGTCAAGGTAACCAGTCCTATGGCATAGTGGTTAGGTTTGGCATACTCTGCTTTGGTGGCCTAGGTATACCAGTTTGGATCCTAGGCACAGACCTACATCACTTGTCAGTCATGCTGTGGCACCAACCTACATATAAAGTGGAGGAAGACTGGCACAGATGTCAGCTCAGAACTAATTTTTCTCAAGCGAAAAAAGAGCAAGATTGGCAACAGATGTTAGCTCAGGGCTAATCTTCCTCAGCAAAAAAAAAAAAAAAAAAAAAAAGCCACACAAAGAAATTTGCCAAGACGATTATTCAGTAATATATATTCTAGTATTATACTCAGTCTCAATACTATCATAAATGCTAACGGGTGATATTGGAGTTAATTTATATGATTTGTTTTATATTTGTTTGGAATTTACTTCCATAGAGCATAGAGGTCATTAATCCATTCAACCAATGATTTTGCCTTGTTTGCTCTGAAATTTCATTCCTTTTCATATGGGCACAAACAATTCGCTCAGACTCTGGCAACAAACATCAGTTCTACCCTCTAATTTCAGGGGCTTCAGAGTCCACCACCCGCACTCTGAATGCACTCATAACATTAAGTTGGATTATAGTAAAAGAAAACAGTTTAAGTGAGAAAAAATAAAAATAGAGCCCTGAAGACAAATAGAAGCATTATTTTGTATTTTTGATTTTTATAATAATTATTATTTTGATTTAACAAAATGAAAAATATATCTGACTTGGATGGAGAAATGTAATTCTCTCAATGACATTCTTTTTTCAATAATTTATAGTGGCATTTTGTTTTTTGGTTATTCAAATAATCATTTTTCATTAAAAAATAATTTCTAAAAGGATGTAGAAGATCCTTTGACATATATGTGATATTATTTTTACAAAAAAGAACATTAAAAAATGCTGGAGACTGCATTTCCTCTAAAAATTATACATACCTTACGAAATTATTTCTAATCAATCCTAATTTTGTTACATATAATAAGGTTAATAAATATTTGAACCTCTTTCTAAAATTGAGTATCTTTAGGTAAGGTTTACAGTTACATGAGTTTTCAAAAGAAAAATTCTTAAATATCAACATATCACATCTGCTAGAGACCTGCAATTTATTCTAAAATTCTAATAATCCAAAAGAAATAGAAAAAATCCTAATGTGATTTATTTTCTCTACATCAGATATTTTAAAGTTTAAACACTTAATAAGGTAGCAATTTCATTTTATCAAATAAGAAACATACTCAATTTCACTGCTATATGGACCAGCCACTAACTCGGTATTACCACTGGCTCCAGCACGCAGAGGAAGTGTAATTTTCTATGTTTTGGTTGACTCCTTTCCCACCTCCTTGCACACCTGGCATATTATAATCTTGTAAATGCAAAATTACATTACATTCCTTCTTCTGTAACTTCTCAATCAGAGCAAATACAATAGAAAGAGAGTAACCATCTCCCATGGTAACATCCCTCCAACGGCTTATCAGCTCAATATGGAGTCACACCTTCCAATAATCTTAGTGCAAAGTATCTTTACAAATGGATCCTGTAGATTCTTTACACCATGAAAATCATTAGCAAGGATAATTAACTGAGACTGTGGTGATGAATAGAGCCGAATTACTGATCAGTGTAATAAAGAACAGAAGCCACTAATTATAGACGGAGAACCTCAAAGCTACTGAGAAATGTAATTTAACACTGCTGCCCAGATTCCACACAGCCTAATATAAGTGCACAATTAAAACAATAACGTCTTCCAACGGATAATGCTTTAGGGACCATCTTGGGTATAAGAAAATGTGCCCATCTGTACAAAGTGGCTTGTAATCTGTTAAGTACAATGCCTTAGGAAAACATTTTAAAAATTAAACCTGTGTAAATATTTTGTTAGGCAATCTCATCACAACCTTGGACTTCTATCACATACTCTGGTAATTTCTTTGAATTTTCCAAAGGTCATAAAGAGTTTCATCCTTGTCTGCGGTGTAGAAACAGCACAAATATAATGAAGGTTTACATCCATAAAGTCACTATGGGATGAGTCATTGTTCCTTAGATACAAGGAAGGCATCTTTTCCACTGCAGAGAGTAGAAAGTTGTAGAGAAATGTTTTCCAAAATTGCTCGATGATAAGAATTACATGAAGCTCTTGTTAAAATTTGGATTGATTGCTGGAAAGCACTCTGGACGACCAGAATATAATCCTGGAGCGGAGGGCCTGAGACAGTGATCTCAGTAAGAGCTCGGGGTGATTCTCATCCGCAGGCAGGTTTGGCACGGTAGAAAGAAATTGGGTTTTGGACTTCTATACTGCTTCTTTGAACCCTGAATCTGCCATTTAATAGCTGTGTACCCTAGTGAGAGGCATTTTTCTCTCTGAATCACAGATTCTTTATTTTTAAAATATGGAAATATATCATTTTATCAGGTACCTATATGAGAAACGTACATAAATTGCTTATTATTGTGTTTGTACATAGAAGACATGTAGCAAATATCAGTTTCCTCCCACTTTCTTCTCATCGTTAAGGCTTTTTTCTTCAACAAATATATACAATCTCACTAACACCAAGAAAGCTATGAGAACAACATCCGGTTCACAGCTTAAAGCGCTTCCCGGTATGTATGCATATCTCAGATACTTAGCCCTCCTATAAAGAAGAGGGAGTAAACTCCAGAAGCCAGCCTTGTGTTGTTAGCCTGGCTACTGTGTCTGACAGCACCAAATGAAAATAGCTGCCTGGACAGTGGCCTTCTGTGGTCACAGTTGAAACCTGGTAGCTGGTACATTCTCCAGTTTTAAGTCAAGAGAATTCTAGCATAAAGTAGCGGTTTTCATTCATTTATACGAAACGGTTTGTGATAAAATTCTACTAGTGGCAAAAAAGTTTCCAGAACAAGTCAAATAACATGTATAAATGAAAAATCTTCATCATTAAAGAGTTATACATAATATCACCAAATATCCAAGTATTTAGCAACAGCTTCTCAATATCATTACTTTCACAGACCACAAGACTATATTTTGGAGTCTAGTACCATAATTTGGAGTCAGACCCAAAGAGATAGTAATAATTAGAAAAATGCTTATCACTAAGTTATTTTGTATGATTATCTTCTTGATTCTAATAAGATTGTAATTGAGATGGCAGCCTCCCCCAAACTGGTCTATAAGGAGCCATACTGGAAGGAAGTTTCCCCCTTGAAAAGGAAAGTGTAGTCTTATTCCCCAAAAGTATAGTCCTCATCCTTGATTTTAATCATATATTGATTCACTTAAGAAATATTTCTTGATGACACACACATAGGCCAATTGAGCAATATAACAATTATTTAGATACAGAAGATGTTATAAAGATCTTTGTTCTACAATTTATGCATATATCTTTTTACAAAGTGGCTGCAAGATTGACTAAAAAAGGTAAAACTATCTATATCAATTCAGAGGATGGCTAGATTAATATATAGCCTGGGCGACCGGCTTGGCATTTCACAACTTATTTAATGGCATATGTCAATTCATAGTAAAATGAGGGCTAATAATGCCAAAAAAGTGTTTCATAGCTTTTAATTTATATTCATGTAATTTCCTGATGAACATACTCACTGATCAAATGAAGCCATCCCCAAAATGAAGTTAAACAAAAAATTAATAAATATCTTGAGTTATTCTTTAGCTCTTTTTTCTTTAATGACTCAACACCAAATCATTTTCATTTATTTGTATTTTGACAATAAAAATTTCATCCATGCATGAAGCTACTTCTCACTGTTCATCATACTGTCCACTTTTTATCACACTGACCGGTTTAAACTCTCATGCAAAAATGTCTTCTTACCGTAGACTTTGCTATCTGCATATTTTTAACCCTACTCCTGTAAAGAAATAGATTGACTCAATGAACCAATCCTTTGTGAACATCTATTTTATGTCAGGCTAAGTATTTACAATAAGTTAATGAGCAAAATGGCCCTTGGAGCTTCACCTCTTAATGGAGAGAGACATGTAATAAACAAAAAACATATTACCCTAGAAAGTAATGTGTGATGGAAATAATCGAGCAGCATGAAGAAGATCAAGACTGTGCGAGAATACAGTGTTAAGTAGAATAATCAGGAGAGGCCTCCATAAGAGGGTCACATTTAAGGGCAACTGTGGAAGAGGTGAGAGAAAGAACAATCTAAGCTGAGACAAGGGCTGGTGAAGGGGCTCTAAGGTAAGAGCATGTTTGAGGATGATATTTAATGTCAAAAAGTTAATAATAGAGATGAAAACTCTAAGTTATGATGCATGCAAGTTATGAATACTGGCGTTCTACACTGATTTTAATTTATTAGTTCAGAGATTTAGTCTTCTCGTCAAACCACAGATGACCATGTCTTGTTCTAATTACATCTATTAGTCCTCTTCCACCCTGGAAAGGAATCCACAATTTTCAGCTACAGAAAAGCTATTCCTTCACACGTCTCGTGAACTCTTTTTGAAGAGGGAAGACAAACAGAGAAAAATGATAGGGTGGTCAATGCATATCCTTAATGTTTAAAGCAACAAAAGGAACAGGATTGGAAAACAGAGTATGCTGTTCCAGTTTGTTAACAGTAACCATAACCCTTACCCAGGGCCATTGGTACTCCCCTCATATCATGCTTTTTCATGTAAATCCTAAAAAATAAATAAACAGCAAACAAAATGAAAATTTTATAATTATTTTGCTTCCCTTCTAGACTCAATGATTAATACAGTTTCAATTTATAAGAAAAATTAGAACAGAAACAATAATAAAAGATTGAGCTTTGTAAATAATAACAGCAAATCTAAGTACCTGAGGTTTGAATAATTGAACTGAATGTAAAGCAAAACTTTGAGCTTCCAAGAAGTCTGTAAATAGAAGGTTTTAGGTTCTATCTTTATCACAATAGAATAACAAAAATAAATAAGGGCATTTTCTGCTCTTAGCCTCAGTTATTTTCTAAAAGTACTGCTTTATAGATGCCAATCTTATTCTTCTCTCACAGATAATTTTCACATCTATTAACAAACAAGGAAGATAACAGAGGTACGACAATATTTTATTGCTCTTCAAAAGCCGAGAAGTATTTTTAAAAATCCAAATATGATAAATTAGCACCTGGCATATAGTAAATATTCAATAAGTGTCAGCACCTTCCAATCCCTTAATTTTCTTCATCTGTTCTCATTTTATATGTACAACTAATCACACTATTATTTGGAGATTTCTATAGGCTCTCACTTATGCATTAAAAAACGTGTTGAAATAACATTTGATAGAAGTGTATCGCAGTCGCAGTTCCATGCTAACGTCAACAGTGCACTACTTATGTCCCCAGACACAGAGATGCAACACCTCTCAGAGACTCACTTATTACCATATCCAATTAGTTTGTTTACCTTAATTACATTTTTGGCAGTTTACTATTCGAAAGCTCAAGTTTAAACTGCACAACAAGAAATTTAGAAGTGCTTTTGGAACACTGAAAAGCATAGCTTGAGAAGAATATGAAACCACTAAGATAAAGACATTCATTAAGGAGTAAGGAGACTAAGAAAGCTCAAAGCTAAAGAAGAGTCTGGAGTCAAGCCTTCAATATAGATATTGAATCGTTATATTGTACACTTGAAACTAAATACTGTTATCTGTTGATTATAGCTCAGTTAAAAACAGTCGACAGAGAAAAAAACACAGTTCGCTATCACCACCATGTCCCTGCCAGCTCTTTGCCCTGTCTATAAGAGGGAAAAATGTTTAACTCATTAAGTATTATTTCAAGCAGTCACTAATTTTAGAGAAAGCATTTGAGTTTCAGTTATGTACTAAAAGGTAAAACATTTTTTTAAACATCCTATCTAGTCCTCACTAATTGCTTTATGTGTTTTATATTTAAAATGCCCACAATATATAAAGATGAAAAACAAATAGTTTAGTAATAGAAGAAAGGAGATCAAGAGAAAGGAAATAATAAATTCAAGATCAAGATTAGCAGATAGAAATGCCTACAAAAAGCATGAGTAGGCTCAGAGATCTACCAAAATGTTGACTCTAAGCTTCCTGGTGGTCAAAGCAATCAGGATAAAATTCAGAGATCTGAGTGCCTATAAGATTAGGGAATTGGGGGGAGGGGAGGTAGTGTTCAAAAGACAGATACCTTCTATGGATACTGAGGCCTGAGAGAAACGTCTCCTTTGGGACACTGTAAAAAGGAAGCTGTTCCATACATTGACTGATGTCCTCAATAACACTGACACAAAAGGAAAGCTAACAAGTTTCTTATGATTGTTTCTTTTAAAGTCCAGAGCATAAGCTGGGTGGTGAAATGCCCAAGTGCAATTCAGTAGAAGCAATTCTATCAGGGGCCAAGACATTGCCATCCAAGTATATAGCTCCCTGGTGCTCTCAAATCCAGATTTAGTCCATTGGGATCTAAGAGAAAATAACCTTTTTAGGTGTATAGAGTGCATTCATCATGATGGGAAGAATGTCTTTATTTCATTCTAAAGTCACAGGATTAAAAAATTTTCAAAGAAAGGTAATTCCCCAAATTAAGCTCCGATAGAAGTAATGCCTTATTCTGTAAAGTATGTCAAACAGCATGATGGTTAAACGATCAGTTCTCCAGAAAGGGAATCACCATGGGAAATATCTGTTTTGATTTTTTTCTTCCTGAGCCCAGAGCAGTAGCAGCATTTTTATCTGGCCATATTCTCTACTAAGATTCACTTTGAAAACTTCAAAGGCCATGTTCGGAAAATAAAAATAGCTCTCATTCTTATTCCTTTTCACTTTGGGTCAGCATGTAAAAATGGCCATCCTTTTAATCCCAGGGAAAAATACTTTTAGACAAACGATGTAGGTGTTCTTTTCTTCTGGGAATAAATTAAAAGTAATGTGGAGGAACTATTATAGATAATGCATTGGCACAGTAGGGCATTAAAAACAGAACAGGTAGAAATCATCATAGTTCACCAATTTAGACTTTATACATTTAAGACACGACACATCTAATGGAAGCCTTGAGGGCATCACTAAAATTAAATAATATATTCAAAGATAGAGGATCTCATTTTCCCTTTTAATAACAGTTGTTCTACATATTACTAGAGATCATAAAATAGTAATAGATTAATTTAGGGTACTGATAGTTTATATGAAATAGATTCCCATTGTATCAATGCATTTTAGTCCCAATCTTTTTCTTCCAGCATCAAGGGACTGCTGCTTTGAGAAAAAAAGGGAGAACACCACGAGGACCACACAGCATCTAGTAGAGGTTTCCCTGGCAACAAAAATTTCCCATTTATTTTGTGGTTTCGTTCAACATGCTATCACTTCACTCCAAAGCAGGGCAATGGAGAAGAGGAGACTATCGAGTGTAATCTTTGAACTAGGGAGTAATCTAATTGAAAGGATCCTGCAACCAGTTTCAGATGGCCTAACATGTCCTCGTATATCTTTTCTTTTTATTATTGTTTTTTCCTGTTACAAAATCTTCCAAGAAAGAATTCCTTTGAGTAAGTTTTTAATCTAAAATTCTGATTTGCTTTTTATTGCTACCAGGACCATCCTTCAGACAAGTTTTAATACATTAATATGTAAATTTTTACAAGTTTATATATTCCTATTTAAATCAGAAAATCTCCAGTATGGTATTAGTATGATATCATGGCACAACTGATTAGATAACATGTAAATCTAAATAATTTTTATACTTGAACTAAACAGCCATGAATTTAAAAGTAATCTTATCGGGCTTCCATAGATATCATCTTCAATGTTCTTTATACTTTATTAACAGATTTTCCTGAATATTTTTTTAACTCCACATGTATTTATATTAATATGTAAACCAAGATTAATCTAATTTCTCTAAATCCTGAGAATCTCATAATCATGTTCAAATTCTAGGTTTTACAACTAGTCTAAAATTCAGATTCTGAAATCCCCAAAACTTTGAAAATCAAAATGTTTTCTAACTTATTTTATGGCAAAATGTGACATAAATTGACTATGATACTCTATATGCTATCTTTATGAATCGCATTTAGTTTGAATATTCTTATCTTTCACTGCCAAAATAAGTGTTTATCCAGATTCCACAATAGATATATAACATAAGCAATTTATTACCTTTGTGAAACAAAAAATGTTCTGACTTCTGTTCCTAAGGGACAGTGGGCCTAGATAGAGACATCACCATAGACAGATAGGTAAGTCAAATGGACAATTTGAATATAACATAAATGGACTAATTGCTTTTAACTCACTGAATAAAATAATTTATGAAACTATGCTGATATAAACAAATAAATAGGGAAAGAATGAGTTCTTCTTACAATAGGAAGCTAACTTACATATATATAAAATATATAAAAAATATATATTATATGATGTATTATATTGTATATAAATATATAATTATAATAGCATAAATAACATATAGTAAATATATATTATAAATATATATGTATATATACAAATATATATGAAATTAGAAAATCATCAATAGTTAATAACACTAGCAAGCGAAAGTTTGATGAGCATCAAGATTTTTACAGTTTCAAAATATCTCCTTACTATTTCCTAAATAGATCGAATAGTAAAATATAGCAAATTTACAGTGGAGGAATCTAGTAGACACCAACTTAACCATGTGACCAAATTTATCATCATCAATGCTGAGAGAAACCAGAATAATTTTCCTTTTGATTTCATTTATTGGGAATCAAAGAAAGAAAAATCACTCCTAAAGAATCTGCCACAAATGTATAAAGCAAATTTAATTATGAAAAAACATAACATAAACACATATTAAGGGATATTCTACAAAATAAGTGATCTCTACTTCTCAAAAAAAATATCAAGGTCTGGAAGGACAAAGAAAGGCTGAGGAACTGTGCCAGGTTACAAAAGAGCCATGACAAGCTAATGTCATTCTAGTTTATATAATTTTGATAGAGATGCAATGGAATTTATTCCAAACTAAAAGAAAGAAATACTCCTCAATATTATCAGGTGTATGAAAATGGTGCTATTTTGATGCAAATACAATGAACATTCACTTCTCTCTAACTGAAAGGAATAAGGAAAATTATTTAATAAGGGAAGTTAAAAAGGGCTTTATCTGTGGTCACTAATGGCTGGAAATGGTGGAGGAAGAAGCAGGAAATAGCTGAACATGAGGAAAGAAAATAAGAGACAGTAAAAGGAAAAGAAATATAGGCAATGATGGTAAGGGAAATAAGAGTCATCTAGAAATACTGAGTCCTAGATATCCAGGAAACAACTAAGTGAGTTATTATATTATGGTATAAAACATAATCGCTTTCAGTCAATAGAAAAAAAAGTTTGAAACAGTTACACTTAAGAAGATTTAAAGGACTCATTAGGAATTAAAATGTATAAACTGTTGAAAGGTAAAGCAACTTTAAGCAAAAAAATGCGTGTTTGATGAGAAACAGATCCTTGAATAGCTTGATGATTTAAAGAGCCAAAATGTGGGTCTCAAATACATTTTCCTGATAAGACACTTCTGTTGCGAAGGATTTTGCAATGTGACTGTCATGTTAACTTTATCAAAAAAAAATATAAAGGGAGCACGAAAGAATGGAAGAGGAATTTTATTCTGCAACAAAATAAAAAAAATGAGACTTTAGCTATTATTTCTTCTTCTATATTTTTCATCATTAATGATATGACTATCCACCAAGCCAGAACTTAAGTCTAAAATTCTTTTTTTTTTTTTTTAATTTTTTTAAGTATGATTTTTGGTGAGGAAAATTGGCTCTGAGCTAACATCTGTTGCCAATCTTCCGCTTTTTTTTTTTCTCCCCAAAGCCCCAGTACATAGTTGCATATCCCAGTTGTAGGTCATTTTAGTTCTATGTGGGACGCTGCCCAAGCATGGGCTGTTGAGCAATGTATAGGTCCATGCTCAGGATCTGAACCGGCGAAACCCAGGCCACTGAAGTGGAACACACAAACTTAACTGCTGGGCCACAGGGCCAGCCCCGAGACTAAAACTCTTTTGTCTCCCAAAACCCCCTCATTAAATTGATCACTCGGACATGATTATTCTTCTTTTCATTTATGGCTACATACTTTCCCTTACCTACAACCTGACTAGGACATCCTTAGTTCAAACTTTTATAATTTATCTAGTGGATTAATTCTTCACTTTCTAAATTGCTTTTGTGGTCTCTAACCTGACTTGCTTCTTATTAATTCATAAATTCATCATCAACATTCCTGAAAGTCGTGTTTTTCTTTAAAAAAAAGTGTACTGATGTCCTTCCATCACAGAAATTTCTTTAGTGGTTTTCCATTGCATGTTGGATGAGGTTCAAACTCACTATTATTGCCTATAATTTGGGGGGAAAAATCAAAACAGTTTTTAAAACATTAACATTCAGAGGCTTGAAATTTCAGTTATAAGCCTTATATTCAAATATGAGCAGTGAACAGAGGTGTTACATACAACACTACTACCACAAATTAATAATATTAGTTACAATTATCCATCTTGGTTTAGCAGAGGGTGCCATTTCTCCAAAGAAAAATGTAATTGGATTGCAGATATTTAAAATCACTAAAAGGGGAGCTGTGGCACGACAATGTTCTATCTTTTGATCTGTGCCGGGAGCCAGTCTCCAGGCTTAGCTACCACTGCAGTGTGACAAGGTCTGGCAGTGGAGTGAGAATGTGCAAGGCGCTTCTCAAGGGAAATTAGGGAAAGCGCACAATATCTATATGCACTATGCTCTTGCATCTACTTTTCCTTTTCTGGAGTTGCTGGGGAGTGATGAGAAGTTCTGCTGGTCAGCTTCCTCCTTCCTCCCCACATAAAGTAGGTCAGAGGAACATTGGTGGCCATCCCGTAAGAGGAACCTGGCCAAATCAGGAAATTTTTATAGGAGGAAAATGGTATAAGCTCCCCTTAACTGTAGGAAGACACAGATGGCAGCCAGGTCCATATAGGGGCCCTCATAAGAAGAGACGCAGACCTACTTTAAGTCCAGAGGACTTGATGCGAAAACATCATGAAACTTTGGTCAGAGTTAATTGGGACTATGATGAAGATTGGGTCCCCCATAAGTGGAAAGGAAACAGAAGAATTACACCTGAGGATACAACATATTGGGATAGTATGAATGCACGGTGGGGAGATCCTAGAACATGGAATCCATATACAATGAAACATCTGTGTAGGATGTACTGCAGAGACCCAGAAAGGGCACATAAGGCCACAGAAGGCTCATGGTGGAATTGGTGGAAAGAAGGGGGGCAATGCAAATCTTACTGCCAAACACGTTCCTGACCTTTGAAAGACAAGCAAACAAGTCCAACCTTTAAAGTTCACTTTATTAATAGTTATGCCAGCTATATTTGACATGTATATTCGGTTGTTTGCAAGACATCTTATACTTTCCTTTGTATACCATACCCTGCACCCTTGAAACCACTTGTTACTTACCCCATAAAAATATATTGCTTGCCGGACATGCGATGTCTAGATAATGTCTAAGTGCTAAAGATTAGCTGCTGAGATAATATCACCTGAGTGAACCTTATGTAACCTGGACCCTTTATAAAAAAAACGGATGCTCATATTAAATAGACTTGGAAACCTCACTCCTTGTCTCACTGAGTCTCTCTCTCTCTCGCCGACTCCGTCCATCCCTTCGGGAGACCCTGGACTCAGCTGGGGCTGGACCCCGGCAGATCTGAGTGCTGGTTGTATTGGTTAGTTCAAACAGCAAATGGAAAACTGTGATTTTTGCAAGTTTTGGTCTGTATATTATAACGTAAAAATTTTTTAAATTGGAGATTTAGGAAGAAGAAAAAAGTAAGTAAAGAGAAAGAAAACAGGAGGGGGGAAATATGTATCAATTTATGCTCATTTTAATAAACAATGCCATGGAAGATCTGGATTTTCCATGTATGATTATTAAATTAATTATCTCAACAATGATTTTCATGAAGTTCTTAGCACTCAAGTTAAATATATAATATATAATCCTAATATAGCTATTTATATTCTAATCAAGAGCAAAAACCTTCCAAAAATTCCATTCTACATCTTTATAACTGACTTAATTTTTCTGATTTTTTTCAAATCATATCCTTCAATATAGAAACAGATACTGAGTTTATCCATATTTCTTTTAGTCTTTCCTCAGCCCCACTGCCAACCCATGTGTATCTTCTGGGTAGCTCCGTGAGCTGGCACTAGTTTAGCACCTCGGGATGTTTACTCTAGCTAATTTAGCTCCTGAACTTCTAATGTCTGGTGTTCAGCAATAAAGCCCCAGTTGGAGTTTTCAACCAACAGCAGTTTGCATTTAGTTTCTGAAACTCTGTTTTATAATCTTCGTGCCTTCCCTTCTGATTGCATGAAGACAACTGCTCCTGGGGATACCTGAACCTGGAATGAACTGAAAATATTTTACAGCTTTTCAACTTGCCAGCAGTAGAAGAAAAATCCATACCAGTCCCAGCACTCAGAACAGCTGTTGCTATAAGGTGATGTTGCTAAAAACCCCAAAATAGAACAAGGCAAATACCATCCCTGTGAGGGTTCTACTATGTGTTGGAGATCTCCAGCTGGAAACTTAATTGTAATTTAAACAGCATACAGAAGCAGCGTTCCTGCATCTATTCAGCGTACTTTTATTGAATTGAATAATTTAATCAATCAGTCACAATACTCTTAGCATGGTGCTATGTAAAATTCTAGAGCAGAGAAATATGATCTCTGCTGCCCATTATTTCCATCTTCCCGAATAGCATTCCTCTAGGATTCAGGTAATACATCTCCCCATTCTAATCAAGTCTTTAAACACTTGGAATCTATTTTCTGTTACTTGTGTTAGGGCCCTATAGCCAAGGACCAGCAAGAACACACCTGGGTTTATTCTTGTTTGCAGTAAGAAAAGCCATACACATGGAGAAATGTGGAGTGTCTTGGTAAGAGGGCATATTAGTCGGGGTTCTCCAGAGAAACAGAACCAAAAGGAGATATAGATATATATAGATACATACATACACCTACATAGAAAGAGAGAGGGAAATTTATATAAGAATTGGGTCATGCAATTTTTGAGGTCAAGAAGTCCTACAATCTGCCGTTTGCAAGCTGGAGACCCAAGAAAGCCAGTGGTGTCATTTAGTCAAAGTCCAAAGGCCTGAGAACCAGGAATGCCTGATGCCTGAGGGCAGGAAAAGATGTCTCAGCTCAAACAGAAAAACAGTGAATTTATCCTCCTCTGCCTTTTTGTTCTATTTGGACCCTCAAGAGATTGGATGATGCCCACTACATTGGGGAGGTTGGGGTGGTTTAAGGAAGTAGGACTTTGCCCTGAATTGTCTACTATCAGGAAGTAGGAGCAATTCTATGATTGGGTATCTCAAATCATCTTATCTATGGGAAGAGTACACTAGAGTGGGGCTAATGCATAACTATTCAAGAAACAGCAGTTGCTGATATTAGCCAGGAAAGGATTATATTCAGTATGTTGTGGCTTCTCAATACTTTACCTATGCTCATGCATGATTATGGAGTGGTCGAGTTTTTGTCTTTATCCAACATGGTCACAGAATGGTCTTATCTGATTTTGAGGCTCTGTGAAAAATTTTATGTTCAACAAGAGACCCAAAGACCTAGCTATGCGTGCCAGGCCAGCCTGTGGTGACACCAAGGCCTAGCTGAGAGCATCAAGCCAGGTCCCTTATGTCAGGGGCTTGCTCTCTCTCACTTATTTCTATTGAAGAATGTTACCAGAATGCTACATAGTAAAGTATAAAATGTAAAACGAAAATCATAAAAAATTTTGAGAATTCCTTGTGACGTACTTATTCATTGATGCATTCATTTATTTATTTTTAGAAATTAAGGCAACATTTATTCAATTTCCTTGTAATCATTATCTAAAGCATGGGTGGCGGTTATTAGGAAGGTATGATTTCTTTTAAGGCCTTCTATAATTAAATTTTAGTTCAGAAACACAACATATTTGACTGGCGCAAATTTGAGAGAACTTATTTCTGGCCCAAGCTCTTTTTCATGATAAATACATCTTTACTTCACCACCCCTTGATCAAACTTAATCACTGTTTCCGTGGCAGAGCATGGCCAGTTTTGACAGCTGCTCTGAAGGTCACCTGTTTTACGGTGGCCTGGCCAAGAAAAATAACAGTGGGCCATAGTAGGCTCTTTGATGTCCTCATCCTGTGCTCTGAATGATGAGTGTGTACCTTGGTCACCTCCAATGCAAGCTGATGCAACAACTTGTTTTCCATCTTGACACCTTAATTCATGACCAGATATGCAGTAATTCTTGATCCAGATCTTCCCAATGGTTGATCCGAAGCAATGGTTTTTCATTCACATTGGATTTACTTGGGTCGAGATCCAGCTCTTCTCAACTGCCAAGTACTAGAGAGCAAAAGCTTCATTTGCCTCTACCATATCCACTTCCTTAAGATTCAGTCTTGGGGACAGCCCCATGGCCTAGTGGTTAAGCTTGATGTCCTCCACTTCAGCAGCCCGGGTTTGCTTCCTGGGCACATATCTACACCACTTGTTGGTGGCCATGCTGTGGCGGTGACCCACATACAAAGTAGAGGAAGACTGGCAGAACAGATGTTAGCTCCAGGCAAATCTTATTCAGCAAAAAAAAGAAAGAAAGAACAAGAAGAAAACTCAGTCTTATTTTCTATAGTGCTCCATTGATAGCAGGGACAAGACAGATATCCATCATAGAAGGATCACATTCAGATACAAAATAGCCCACAATTCTTGTCAGTGGTGTGAAGTTATGTTTTTTACCAGCATCCTCACTAGCTATGAAAGCATCAGATACTCCCAATATACTCCTTGCAGTGACAGTCCCTTTTATCTTGAATATTGGCCAAAGTTTATTTAACTGCTCCAGGCTTGCTCAGGGCCAAGCAAGCTCACCTACTTGCATTGGCTGTTTTCCTTTCCTTGTCTTCACTTTGATTGGTACCATCTTATTTTTGAAGTAACCAGCATCATTAGCAGCTTTCCGCCTCTGCTGTGACCACAGGGTGTATTCATTACATCCTTGTCTGCTTATTTTATGTTTTGCAAAATTCTCTGCAGTAATTCCCACGGTGAGTTGGGAATCTGCTAACGCTGCTCCCGAAGAATCTTCCAGCTTGAGATCTGATCCAAACATGGTTCTAACACACTAGTTTCTGGCTCAGCAGGGAGCCTGGCTCAAACTTTCTGCTCCACACAAGATGACTTCAGCATTTTTAACACAAATTTCCTGACATCCATTCACTATGGACTAGAAACCAGAACCACAAAGCCTATTAAGAGTGAGCGCTGAGGTTTCTTGGGACTCCCACATGCAAACCAACATGCCTTGCCAAGTATGCAGCGTCTGAAGAACTATTTGCCAGTTTATTAAAAAGGTACAACTCAAGAACAGACAACTGGAAGAGGTGCATAGGGCCAGGCAGGGGGAGGTGGTGTGTGGAGCATCCACGCTCTTCTGGGCATGACGCTGTCCCAGCACTTCCATTTGTTCACCACCCTGATTTGTTCCCATTTGTTTACTCTTCCTTCGTAACAGAAAGACTTGCAAAACTATGGAATTAGTCTTTAATAGTAGAATTTTTGTTAATCAATTTCTGGAGGGGATAGTAACATTTGAAGCAATGGCCAGTTGTAGGCAGAGGTTTTAATATGCCTCTAAAAACTTGGCAAATATAAGGTCAGTCTCTCCTGCCCTCTTATTATTTGCACTTGAGATTTTTCTCTGTATTTAGTTTCCAAGTTAGAAGAATTCTGAATTAGAGGAACTGAAGACACATGTTTAAAACATTCTGAGATCAAACTACAATTTTCAGTGCCATCACTGTCGTATTAAAAAAGTTGTATATTTTATGAACTCATAATACTTCTATAGTATGAGCCATCTTCTCTTACTTGATCAGGATAATTATTTGCTTAGTTAATTGAAAAAGCAGATTAAAGCAGGAACCATAAACAAACCAAAAAAAATTACACATACCTTAAAAACTTAATTTTAAGCTAAACATGCAGGAACCTTATGACGTAAGGGCAAAGCCTTCTCTTTGAGACTTAGTTTGCTGATGTGTGTTCCACCTTTTTACGTGAAAGACATCGTGGGGCCTCATCTACAATTCCCAGCAATGGTTTCATTAAGTGAAGCAAGAAGTGCAGAGGGAGTGCAGCAGAAGAGAGAGGCACTGACTAGCCATGGTAGTCCAGTTGGTACATTTTCAAAAGGGAATTGAAACCTTCAGTTAATCTCAAAGATTATTTATGTGAAGATATATTAAGAGAGCTTCTGTATGTTCAGTAAATGAAGACACAGTCCACTTAATTAATAAGGCTTTTATATATTATCTGAAAGAGTTTATAACGATTTTAAGGAATTTTTAAGGCCTTACACCATAAATCTTAATGCCTATTCATTAGATAGCTGTTTTTCGGGGGTTTTTTTTTTCCCGTATATATCCTATCCTTACTTAAGACACTACTGCAAAGTAGTTTGGGAAATTAGGAAGCAGAATTCTCAAGAGCAGGTCCATTTAGTTAGCTAAAATGTGTTTATAACTAATATTTAAAAAAATATATACTTGTAGAAACTAAATTTTTAGACAATAATGTTTATCTATTATATATATGTATATTTTTCCCCCACATACACCAATGATATATTGACACTGATCCTTCTTATTAGCTATGCTGTCAGTCAAAACAGATATGACTGCTGTCTAATGGCATTTGGCAGAAGTAAACTGAGATTAGAGGCTAGAGAGATGGGTTCAGGCCTCCTAGTCAATCTTTGCAGCTTTCAATTCCACCCAATCAGCGACACCTGCATGTGGTAATCATTCTCCTTGGTTACAAGCACTGGCAGAAACTACGGACCTGTTTTTCATTCTAAAGCAAAAAGAGCTAAATATAAATTTGAAAATCCTCTTCATAGTAAAATTTTCATCTTCTTTTAAGGGGAAAAAAAGGAAGAAACAACAGAGCTGTTTTATTCACATTTTCAGTTATTTGATAGGACGGTGGATTAAGCTAAAACATACCGATGAGGGATGAGCGTGGTGGGGGTGTTATCCTCTGGGTCCATGATAAGAATTCCAACTGCAGGACAGGATCCAGCGTGGGCTTTAAGCTGCTGTGCTGGTACCCACTACACCAGTCGCCTTTTTAGTTACTTGTTAGAGCTGTGTGAACCTTTCATCTTCTGAAACTTGCCAACCTCAGGAATATTTTATGAGTTACCAGCTTTGCAACTTTTGCGGAATACATTCAAACATCACTTTTACAGGCAGCAGGACTACAAATGTTTCTCCAAAGATTAAGAAAAAAAATCTATAAAAAGGAAACTATGGAAAGAAATCTAGTGGCATTTTCCTGTGGTTTCCCAGCGAACCCTCCTTGTTTTCTGTAACTTGAATGAGTTAGGGGTCAGCAGACCATCCTCCGGAGGTTGTCATTCTCAGATCTCTCTCCAGAGCAGCAAAAACCCTATAGGTAATAAACTTCTTCCATTTTTTTCTTCAGGCATTTAACTGCCATTCTTGGGTAAAATAAGATATTATTTAACAATTTAGTATATCTATCTTCCCTATTTTCCAACTAATTATCCCTACTTAATCTTTTAACATATTCTCATCTCTCCAAATGTACTATTTATTTAATAGATGACAAAGTATGCCAAAGTTTTTTAATAAACTTTCAAAGATCATGGAAAAAATACACTATTCTTTTTCCAAATGTCCACAGTACTACATTGTTTTGTCTTTTTTTTTTAAAGATTGGCACCTGAGCTAACATCTGTTGCCAATCTGCTTTTTTTTCTTCTTCTTCTTCTCCCCAAAGCCCCCCAGTACATAGCTGTATATTCCAGTTGTAGGTCCTTCTGGTTGTGCTATGTGGGACACCACGTCAGCATGGCCTGATGAGTGGCATGAGGTCCACACCCAGGATCCCAACCAGTGGAGCCCTGGGCCACCTAAAAGAAGCGCACGAACTTAACACTTAACCAGCCCCAGTATGTTGTTATTTTTAACCAAAAATAACACCTGTGGAATCCTAGAAGGCATTAGGGACAGCCAGATGTTAGATCTAAGGAATAGAACAAGCCTACTTTTAGATCTTGAATTAAACTGTTCCGAAAATCTGACCTGTATAACTAGTTCAGTGAGAAAGATTGAAACCGATTTTGGGAGCAGACCTACACAATTGGACTTGCTTATGAAGAAAACTAATAATTATAGAACAGCCAGTACATTTCGGGGTTTTGCTGTCATAGATATTTTTATTTGCTACTTTACCTCCATTCTCCCTCAGGACATTATTTGAGGGCAGTGTAGGAAATCTCCACGGGAATTTGATCCTGGATTCTTCCAGAGAAGAGGTATGCACGACCCAAGCCAAACAGCATATTGAACCGTGAATGTCCAGAGCCTGTCTATTCGGAATGAATCTCAGAAATTTCGAGTATCTATATGAGATCTTTCTTTTTCCTCCTCAGCTAGGAATTTAGGAGATGCAGCCATCTTGCTGTCAGGAAGAGAGTCTGTGGGTAATTGTTCCAATTTACTGGAAACAAAGTCAAGATAAGGTCAGAGAGAAACCAAGAGCTGGAGATGGGTTAAGCCAATGCATCAAGCCCAACCAGAAGTCACTCCTATCCGTGGCCTTAACTAATCAAGCACTGGCCACGAAAGCCACTGCACGGCTGACTGAATCATACTGGGGAACCAAGGGGCCAGCAGAAGCAACAGTGTCCAAAACTTCCCACTCCCCACACACCACAAAAGTCAGCTCTCCCAACTTGCCTCTGTCAGAGCACACAGAATTTCATGAGTGTGCTGTTCTTGAAAGGGAAGTGTTGGTTGTTTTGTCTAGAAGAAGATGGAAAGAGGGAAATGAGTTATTGCTGCTCATCTTTCAGAAGTAATAGCCAGTTAAGTGAGAACTCTATTCACAGAAACATGTCTCCCACACTAGTAGATAAGACGATGGTTTCCACAAGATGAAACCATAGCTTAAATGGAAATACAAATTGAAGATTCACCCAATCTATCCAACTTAAAGTAACCATTAGTGATAGTAATTCATTAAAAAAAAGATAAATCTGGAAAAAGCCTAAGCCAGACAGGATGCCAGGATAATAGCATAAACCATGATTGTCCTGGGAAACCCAAGATATACGAATAGCCTAGCTCAGAGGAATTATAAAACTGAAGGATGAGTGAGGTCCGTACAATGACCTGTGATCTTTGGCTTCCATGTAAGAAAAACTGGCTTTATTAATTCACTCAGTAAACATTCTTCTACAGACTATCATGCACCACTATGATATATCTTAAGAATAAAAAGATAACCAGGGGTCAGCCTGGTGGCATAGTGCTTAAGTTTGTGTGCTCTGCTTTGTTTGCATGAGGTTTGCCGGTTCGAATCCTGGTCGTGGACCTAACACTGCTTGTCAAGCCACACTGTGGCTACGTTCCACGTGAAATAGAGGAAGACTGGCACGGATGTTAGCTCAGCGACAATCTTCCTCAAGCAAAAGAAGGAAGATTGGCAACAGATGTTAGCCCACAGCCAATCTTCCTCACCAACAACAACAACAAAAAAATTGATAATCAGAATAAAATTTCTTACCCTAAAATAACATACATTCATCAATGAAGAAAGACAGTTATGACATGAACATTACAAGTAAGGCACAGGAAGGCTATACTAAGCACTCAGGAGATTGACCACTCGGCTCTGCTTGGGGAGGTGGGAGAGGAAGTAACCAGGAAAGATTCAAAAAAGGAGTAAAATTTGAGCTGTATGACAATGGAATAATAGATATTTGGCAGGTAACTAGGAAAAAGAAGACTTTAGTTTTGAGTAAGGGAATAGAAGACAGGGAAGTATGAAGTCTAAAAGAAAATGGTGTATTTGACACTCTGCAAACCCTTCAGTACAGCAGAAAGTACCCGCACACACTTGCTCACAGGTGACACTGTGCAGAGTTTTCTTGAGGGATTCAGCTGAACCAAAATAATTACTCGGCTCATATTTATAAACCACTTCACAGTTCATAGAAGAATTTTACATACACCACTTTACATATAACTATGTTACTCTCCTAGAACTGTCATAAAATGGCTTAATGAATTTAGGCTGATTTTGTTAGGAAAATATTAAATTCTTCTAACGCTTACTTTCACCAAGGTGAAATGACTAAGAAGGATGCTGAGAGAAATTTCAGTGAATAAATATATCATATCTTTTCAGAATTCATTCCTTGGTAGTTTTTCAGCAAATTCATTGGTACTTTAGGATTTCTGAGATCTCAATAAATTTACTTAGTTTTTATAGGTAAATCTAATAAAAGAGTCCTTGTTTTCATAATAAAAACTTTGATCTAAATTCTGGAAGCCAAAGGTATTATATTTTTTTAAAACTTGAAAAACAAAAAACATAGGAAAGAAATTCCCTGAGGAAGTAAAGAACACTTCATTCTTCTTTTATAGATCCCAGCAGTTTCCGCTTTTAGTGTTGATCT
The DNA here is from genome assembly GCF_021613505.1 of Equus quagga. Taxonomy (NCBI): domain Eukaryota; kingdom Metazoa; phylum Chordata; class Mammalia; order Perissodactyla; family Equidae; genus Equus; species Equus quagga. The sequence continues at coordinate 5,108,846 of NW_025798627.1, read as the reverse complement.
TCAAAATGTAAAAGCAGCCTCACCAAGATCATTTTATGCGTAGAACCAAAAGATAAACAACTTTTGCTGACTCCCTCCTGTATGCCCAGAGAGCCAAGAGTCCTTTCGTTTAATTAAACCAAATTAAATTCTAAAATAAATTTAGAAACACTTACCTACTAAATAATCAAGGTGTGCACTTCTCTGTAAACTCTCAGCTTGCCAAGTTTTTCCCATTAGTTAGACAAGCATTCACAATATGTCATTAAAAACCTTCTTCTTTACTTAATAGAAATTGTTCAATCCAGAGATGGATATTTTTACCCAAGTACAACATGTTCTGTTTTCTTATAATGACCTACTGTTCTAATCTCTTCTTTCATTTATGATGTACTTTGTTTTTATTCTAATGCATGATATTAATGGTTGGTATTTTAAAATGTCTGGACCATTAAGTCCATAATGAATTACACCATGTTTTTTTTTTTCCTACTCTCTCAAATGAGTTAAGTAGAAAGAGAAAAATTTAACACTATTTATAGTCTAAATAGATATGTAGCATAATGTGAACATTTGATAACACCCTACTTTTACGGTTCTGTTAGTTTGCTGGGCTGTCACAACAAAGTATCAAAAACTGTGTGGCTTGAACAACAGAAAGTTACTGCCTCACAGTTCTGGAGGCTAGAAGCCGAAGATAAGGCGTCCCCGGCTTAGTTCCTACTAAGGGCTGTGAGGGAGAATCTGTTCCACATCACCCTCCTCGTCTCTAGGGGTTTGCATGCAGTCTTTGGGATTCCTTGGCTGGTATATACATTACCCTGACCTCTGCCTTCCTTATCCCGTGGAGTTCTGTGTGTGTGTGTGCACACACACATGTGAGTGTACATGTATGTCCGTCTGTCTCTATGTCCAAATTTCTCCCTCTTTTTAAGGACCCAATCATATTGGATTAGAGCTCACCTTAATGAACTCATCTTAACTTGATCACCTGCAAAGACTCTATTTCTAAATAAGGCCACGTTCACAGGAACTGGACGTCAGCGTCCTCTTGTTAGTCAACCCATATGAGTGACTGAGTTTTGAAATGCTTTTCTTTTAGCAGACTGAGAAAATGCTTAACTACATGTCGCAATACCTAGATTTAAATCCATCCCCCATCCTCCATGAAGGAATCATGTAATTTCTTCACGTTCTAGGTTTTCGGAAATACACCTGGGTATTCAGGCTCTGTTTTATCTTATTTACGTCAGGAATGAAGACAAGATGTCAAGGAAGAAAAGATTGGAATGAAAACTTTAAAAGGGGCTTTAAAGAAAACTAGGACTATTAAGAAAAGAATGGAAAGGAAATGAAGTAAAATGTGTCCAAGGAGAAGTGATTAAAAGGATGGCAAAGAAAATCCAGTTAATTGGGTTCGCTGAAGAAGATACAGAAACAGTTCATGAGGTCTTTGTTCCTGCTTCTGTCCTCTGAGGGGCACTAGAAGCAATGACAATCAAGTAACAATCGTAGATATAGAGCCAAAGCATGGTTTCTAGATACTATCTCTCCAATAATAGGAACTAGGACTTTTTGGAGAAATGCCTGATTCCAGAGTGGAGCAGGAAAAGTACAAGATCAACCTGGATAATCCCATTTCTGAAGGTAAGGAAGTACTCAAAAATGAGACACACAAAAGGACACAGAACCAGCTTGAAGGAGCTTCCATGGCCAAATATGGTACAACTCCCCATCAAATTACATAACGATAGTAAAGGACTATAACCTTTTAAATTAACTAATCTACTATTATACCATTTTTAACAATTCATATATCTATATTTAAATGAAAAGTCCTTTCCTACAGTAGAGGGTCAAGTAATAAATATGCTGCAAGGAATGAAGAGATCCAAAAACTCACCTTTTGGCAACTATCAACATTAATTCAGGCAAGACTCACAAGTGGATACTAAAAGTAGTGAGTGACATTTTGAGGTGTCACAAAATATTTATATCACCTCAGTATAACTCCTCACAAGATAGTGGAAAAACTTGACAGAAGCAACTTGATAAAGTGATCAAGTTAACATAGGCAGTAATCAAACACATCAGCACCATGTGCCTACCGACACAAGGCTTTGAGAGCAGCACAACATCACTTCTGTGGTGTTCCTGATAAAACATCCATAACCTGAATCTGGACACATCATACAATCCAAAGAGAGAGGCATTTTATGCAAAATTACTGACCTGTTTTCTCTAAAAAGACTTAATCTCTCAAAATAAAAGAGACTCAAGAGACGTGAACTGAATACAATGCATGATCCAGGATTTTCCTTTGATATAAGTGGCATTGTTGGGACAATTGCCGAAACCTGAATAATGTCTTCATATTAGATAATCATGCTGTATCAGTGTTACTTTCCTAATGTTATTGTGTGCTATATTCATTGAAGTATTTATAGAAGAAGAGGCATAATGTCAGTCACTTACTCTCAAACATGAGAGAGAGACAGAGACAGAGAGAGAGAGAGAAAGGTGGAGGGAAGAATCTGGGTGAAGAGTATATGAGAATTTTGTACTATTCTTGCAACTTTCTGTAGGTCTAAAATGATGCTGAAATTAAAAAATCAAAGTTAAAAGTTACTCACTTAACCTCTCACATGGTGGAGAGCAAGATGTGAACACGGAACAAAGGTGTTCCTCTTGAATTAGGAGACACGGAAGTAGGTGGTAGCCTGTAACAGGGACAAACTGCGACACATGGGGGATAAAGGAGACTTCCAGCCCCACTCGGACACAAGAGATTTGCAGAGACTGGAACACCAAGAAAGGGCAGCAGCAGCAGAGGCAGCTGGGCAGGATTGCCTTCAAGAAGTTCCTCCAGTAGCAGAAAACACAAACGTGAGGAGGTGTGTGCAAAGATGAACATATTAATCAGTACATGTAACCCAAAAATGTAGGCTGAGAAAACGAGGGTTTTTTAGTGGAGTGAAGTCTTGCATTATGCATAGAAGGGCATTAGCTAGTGGTAGTTGTATTATTATTTTTAATATAAGCACATTAGAATGACATATCTGGCAAAGGCTGGAGAAATTGGGTTACAGAAGGTATACATGTGCTTAGAGGGCCAGCGTGTCCTGGGCTCACGATAGGCTCACATTGATATTTCTAATTGTTGTGTTGTCTTAATGATGGAAGATCTTGAATTTCTACTCCCTCATTGCTGTCACCTAATTGATCCTGTTTATTTCTTCTGACACCTAGCTTTCCAGATTTTCAGCTTTCCTGATTTTGGAAAACTGAAGTGCTCTACCGTCTTTCCGATGTTCAGTTTTGCAGGACTCAAACGTCATTATAGGTTGTCACCTGCATCCTCGAGCTTGAGCAGCTCCCTAAGTTACTGCCTTTGTAAACTGGATGGACTGTCTCTATGACCACATTTGAAAAAAATATTTAGTCTGACTTAATTTCATGGCCCTCAATTTTGTTATATTTTAAAGAACTTTAGCTACCCTCTTACAGTATTTCAAGCTTCAGTTAATATATAAACTACAGACAGAAATGAAGACTTCACTAAAAGACTTATATGTCTATTGACACCACTCTTTTTCTATATTCCTTTCTTGTGTGCCCCAAATTTCCCAGGCCTAACTTCTTACATTTACTGACTTCAATGTATAACATTATCTTCTTATCCTAGCAAGAAAACATCTTTCATTTTCTTTCCTAAAGAATATCTCAAAACAAAATATGAACATTTGGATCTTATATTAGAAAATGATGGAAGTGTTTCTATTTCAATGTATTTTGTGTGGTTCATTTAAGCTTAAATAGATTAATTGTAATTAATTTAAATATTGCATAAATGTGTATAAAATGCATAATCTATGTATTTTAATACTTATTGACTGTTTTAGAGCTAAACAATTTATATATCTAAATCCAAATTTACTAATGTTTTGTTCAAATTAAATCATGCTTAAAATGCTCAGAATAATCACAAGGTTTAGAGGATCTTATAAAATATTCCCTTTGCATTGTCTAACTATTTTACAATATATTAATATTCTAATTAAATATTGGAAATCTACATAGATTGAATCTTAAGATGCTTATTTTGAAAAGAAATGTTTAACAATGACCAAAAGATGCTATTTGTTTTAAGGAATCAACGGATCATTATTGAACAAGCACAAACTTCTTTAGATAATAATGTTTCATCAAGTTTCAATAAAGAGTGACACAAGTGTAAGGGATTTCAGTCAGAATATTTGCAGCATTGGTAATCAAAACGACTCAAACTCAACATGAGCTATAGCCACAGGAATGGTATCTGTGAATGATTATGCACACATTCACCACGGAAACTATCTTTCAGGATTTCACATCCCTTGAATTTTCAGAAACACAACTGTTATTCCTTATCGCATGACTGTTTGCAGGGTTTCTGAATTAATTTGCTTCAAAAATGTGAATTTCTGATTGTGCCATAATTACGCATCACCTGAAAGCACCACAGAAAAGATTTCAACTGATTTTTTAATAAGAACTTATTTATATCATAGTTCTTTCTCCAAAAATGCATTATTGAGTCTTGCCTATTTACACATGACATGCAGTTTCAATACATGCAAATTCCAAAAAAAATCTAAAAATACACATATGTTTTTTGGTGAGGAAGATTGGCCTTGAGCTAACATCGGTGCCAATCTTCCTCTATTTTGTATGTGGGATGCCACCGCAGCATGGCCTGAACAGCAGTGTGTAGGGCTGTGCCCAAGATCTGAACCTGTGAATCCCGGGCCACCAAAGCAGAGCACGTGAATTAACTACTATGCCACCTGGCTGGCCCCCCTAGAAATATTTTGAATATTCAAATAAAAAAGGTAGATTGACGAATGGATGGATGAATGAATGGATATAGATTAATAGAAACATACATAGATAGAGAGATTGTTAGATCCAGAGAGAAGCCGTAGTCAAATGGTAATCTCAAGGGTCCTGCAGTCCAACTATCTGTGTTCAAGGATTAGATAATTCATTTACTAGCTCTGCGTACTAGGGGGATTTACCTAACTTTTCTGTCTTGTTTTTCTTATCTATACAATAGAGAAGCCTAATTTCATTACATGCATTAATATGGATGTAGTAAAGATTAAATCAATTAATCTGGATAAATGCACCTATAGGTAGTATTGTATTAGTTTGCTAGGGGTGCCAAAACAAAATACCACAGATTGAGAGGTTAAGTGACAGAAATTTATCTTTTCACAGTTCTGGAGGCTAGAAGTTCAAGATCAAGGTGTTGGCAGAGTTGGTTTCTCCTAAGATCTCTCTCCTTGGCTTGAAGATGGCCATCTTCTCATTGTGTCCTCACACATCTGTGCATGTGCAAACCTGGCATCTCTTCCTATTCTTATAAGGACACAAGTCATATTGGTTTAGGGTCCCACGCTTATGACTTCATTTAACCTTAATTACCTCTTTAAAGGCCCTTTCTCCAACAGTCACCTTGACAGTTAGGGGATCCAACATACAAATTTTGGAGAAACACAATTCAGTCCGTAACAGGTATTAAATATTATTACTGATGGATATATTATTATTTGGGCCATGATTAAGCAAAATATAATGACTAAAATGGCAAAACTGAATTTATTCTCAAATGAATAAAAATTCTATTTATGTACAGCTTTAAAGGTCTGAGAATAAAAACAATGTGGAGCAATTTGCAGTTCCTCTGCCTAGACCCTAGCTTTGGCATGATGATGGCTGCTTCAAACTATAATCAAAGCTTTGACAGGTGGCCCCCAGTGTCATCCAAACTAATGCTGGGTTCCAAGAACTCATATTGTTTCAATTGTGAGTGATCGAATCAAATAAATGTTGCCTCAGCCACTTTCATCTGGCTTCAAAATATAATATTATGCCTAAAGTTACCCGCAAAGGCGAAAGAAATCACTGAACACTTTTTGCTCAGTCTACACAGTTCAGTCAAGGGAAAAGTGGATAATCCTTTGTTATCTAATTACAATTGATATCCTGAGGGAAATAAAGTAAACACATTGAAATTTTTAAAAGAAGGCATTTTTCAAATTTATATAGGAACTTTTTAAGACAGAGATCATTTTGAAAAGAATTACATTACCGAAATATTTTGATATTGCTATAGATTTAAAAATCCAATATTTTATTAAACTGCCAGGAAATATTAAGAATGTCTGTTCTTCCAATGATTAATAAAGTGTGATTAATCAAGGATACTATAGAAAGAAATTTTGACTGTGCCAAGATGAATGTGCATGCATACACTATACATACATGTAAATATTATACATATGTATAATATGTATAGATGTATACATTATATATTATATATATATACACATGTATATATATATAGTTTTATGACAAACAGATAAGTTAACTGCAGGATTCTTCATTTTTTCTCAATTGAATAATAAAGTCAGTGATTAATTTAAGTTCCCTGCATTTTGGATTTCACATGCTTTGACCTCCTCAACTTTATCCTTTAGTAATTCACAGGCAATCTTTTTATGCTTCACATATTAAAAGAGCTCATTTACTTTCTTTGTTCTCTATGATTTTTCTTGTGTTTTGCATTTAGTCTTATCAGTTTTGAACACTTGGCTCGTTTCCATCTCTATCTTTTTCTATTCCAATTATTTTCAACAAAACAGACATGCATTTTTTGTCCGCTTAGTTTGAGCCTTGACATAGTTAAATATCATCTCCGAGAATTGATGGTAACACAGGGAAAACATAAAGCACTGAATATTTTGGTTGGTTGAGTGTTTCAAAGAACAGCCACAGCTCCACAGTGGAAGAAAGAGAAGACAATAATGAGAGGGCAAATGCCAGTAACTGAGAGCACGCAAAAGGCAATCTTTGAGGATTCCGTGTTAATCTTTGCGACCCTATGTTTTGTCTTTAGTTCAATTTTTCATAGTATGTTCACGCTAAGATGCTTTAGTCTTGACAATAGTTTCCCTTATATTCTGCTTTCATTTTTTTCAATATTCACCGCAGGTTCCAAGACAGGTGACATATTGATGCCCCACTATTTGCCAACATGTTTACTTAAAATGGAAATTTGACTTGCTATATTTTTCTGTCTGTCTGAGGGAATCCTTCTGATATTATGCACATCACACAGCAGATTAAATCTCATCGAAATGCCACAGACATTTTACTGATTCATATACTCGAATTTTTACTTTCCAGTTACTGTTGTCATATATTTTACTTCTACATATGTTATAAAGCTCAAACTATATTGTTAATATTTTTGTTTTAACAATTAATTGTCTTTTGAAGATACTTTTTTAAAATGACAAACAAGTCATTTATACTCGCCCACAGATTTACCTTTTCTCAGTGAGCTTTATTTTCTCCTGCAGATTCAGCCTTCTATCTGCATGGCTTTTTCCTTCTCTTGAGGACTCTCTTTGACATTTCTCGTAGCTCATGTCTGCTCATGTCACCTTCTGTGTGTCTGAGAAAGTCTTTATTTCTCCATCATTTTTGAAAGATATTTTTACTAGCTATAGAATTCAATATTGATAGAACTCTTTTTGCGGTTTTTCTTCATCCTTTCGGCAGTTTAAAATTGTAGCTCCACTGTCTTTTCACTTTCATTTTTTGATATGAAATCTGCTGTAATTGTTGTCTTTGCTTCTCTCTGTGAAATGATTAATTTACTCTGGTTGTTTTTAAGATTTTCTCTAAATAACTAGTTTTAAGAAATTCAATGATGATGTCCTTTGTTGTAATCTTCATCCCACTCCCCATACTTGTAGTTCACTGAGCTTCATGGAGTGCTGATAGTTTTCATCAAATTAGGAAATAGTGTTTTTTTGTATATTTTGTCTATTTTTTAGTTGTTTATGGTGGAAGGGCTAAACCAGGGTAAGTTTCTCTATCAGGATAGAAGCAGAAATCTTCTCACACTCTTTTTCAAGACCAAATACTTAAATATATAATGGTTCATTTACTTGACAATTAACTAGGTTAGAAACTCAAAGCAAACGAAATGGTTTCAAAGCTTGAATCCAGCTTGACATTTATTTCAGTAGTATTCGTAGAGGTGGAGGTACTCTCCAGCCTTAAAACTTTATGATTAGGAGGTCAAACGTGGATATCAAAATATAATTTAAAAACTTTCCAAAATGCTTTATAATTACTTTTTTAAGTGAAAAAATATATATATTGCATACACCTACTTGCAGTAACAGCAATTTTTATTGCAAATCCAAGCTCTCATGTATCTAGACAAATAATTTAGCACTGCCACTGCAAACTTTTCACTTAAAGCTAACAACTGATATGGAAGAAAAAAAGACCCCGAATAGCTGAAAGAATCCTGAGAAAAAAGAACAAAGCTGGAGGCATCACAATCATTGATTTCAAAATATACTACAAAACTACAGTAATCAAAACTACTTAGTACTGGCACAAAAACACACACACAGATCAATGGAACAGAATCTAGAGCCCAGAAATAAACCCACACATCTATGGACAGCTAATTTTCCACAAGGGAACCAAGAACGTACAATAGAGAAAGGAAAATCTCTTCAATAAATGGTGGTAGGAAAACTGGACAGCCAAACGCAAAAGAATGAAAGTAGACCATTATCTTATACCATACACAAAAATTTACTCAAAATGGATTAAAGATTTGAATGTAAGGCCGGAAACCATAAAAATTCTAGAAGAAAGTATAGGCAGGATGCTCTTCAACCTTGGTCTTGTAGCATATTTTCAAATACCATGTCTGATCAGGCAAGGGAAACAAAAGAAAGCATAAACAAATGGGACTAAATCATACTAAAAATCTTCTGCACAGCAAAGGAATGTATCAACAAAATGAAAAAAGAATCTAACAATTTGGAGAAGCTATTTGCAAACCATCTATCTGATAAGGGGTTAATGTCCAAAATATATAAAGAACATCTCAACAACAAAAAAATAAACAATCCAATTAAAAAATGGGCAAAAGATCTGAACAGACATTTTTCCAAAGAAGATATACAGATGGCCACCAGGCACATGAAAAGACGTTCAACATCACTAATTATTAGAGAAATACAAATCAAAACTACAATGAGATATCGCCTCACAGCAGTTAGAATGGCTATAATTAACAAGACAAAAACTAACAAGTGTTGGAGAGATGTGGAGAAAGGGAACTCTCAAATACTGCTAGTGGGAATGTAAACTGATGCAGCCACTGTGAAAAACAGTATGGAGATTACTCAAAAAACTAAGACTAGAACTACCACATGATCTAGCCATTCATTCCACCGCTTGGTATTTATCCAAAGAACATGAAAACATGAATGTGTAAAGATACATGCATCCCTATGTTCATTGCAGCATTTTTCCCAATAGACAAGACTTGGAAATAACCTAAGTGCCCATCAAGGGACAAATAGGTAAAGAAGATATGGTGTATATACACAACAGAATACTGCTCAGCCATGAAAAAAAGGTGAAATCTTGCCATTTGCAACAACATGGATGGACGTTGAGGGTTTATGCTAAGTGAAATAAGTCAGAGGGAGAATGTCAAATACTGTATGTTCTCATTCATAAATAGAAGACCAAAACAAAAACAACAAACAAACAGACACACGGATACAGAGATCAGATTGGTGGTTACCAGAGGGGAAAGAGGGGGAGGAAGGCGACAGGCGTGATTGGGCACATGTGTATGGTGATGGATGGTAATTAGTCTTTGGGTGGTGAGCATGATGTAATCTACACAGAAACTGAAATATAATGATGTGCACCTGAAATTTATGTAATGTTATAAACCAATGTTACCTCAGTAAAAAAATGGAAAAAAAATAAAATAAATTAAACCTCACAACTGATTCCCACATTGTGGAGAATATGGAGAAATAAGAAAAGTGCCCATGGAAAGAGAACGTATAAGAAAGACATTTTATGGTAAGCACACATGAATATCAGCAACTTACTTTTTAATAACACAGAAAAGTCATCAGTGAACAGTAGGTATTTTCTTTTCGTGAGAATGGACTTTACTTTCACTATCCTGTGTATTCTACTTGATTTGTGTGTGTGTGTGTGTGTGTACTTCATTCCACTCCTGATTCTACTGCCAAGAACAATTCTTCCACTGAAATAATAACAATAATCTACGACATTTTATCCTTTTTTGAAAGCTAGTACACAGAGTTACCTGGTAGTCTCCAAATGCACATGCTGTAGGAAAAAACCCACTAACCCATAAATTTGAAATCATTATTTCTATTAAAATTCACAGCACACTACGCAGCAGAGCTAAAAAACGTTGCAACCACCAATATACAATTGGACTTAACAGGAATCTAGGGTATTGCCCTGCCAATGGCAACTACAGAAATTGACTCACTTTGTATTTTTGCCTAGGAAAAAAACACTCTAGTATGAGATTAAAATGCATTTTATTTGTGTTTTAATAATTTAGGGAATTTTATTTTGAGGACAGCATAAAATCATAGAGTCCAAGGGTCTCTATATGCAATCCAACAAAATATATGGAAAGATGAAAGCACAAACAGATTTCAGAACTCCAAAAGAAAATATAAATAAATAAAGTAAATCATTTGGAAAAATGGCAAAAATACAATAAATTTTGTTAATAACAAAGTTCTAGAAAAGTCTAATTCTATATAAATGTGTCTGTATATTGAGGGAGCCACTGAAGATTAGTCTAGAAACTCGGGATTTCAAAATTTTTGTTGTTATTGTTGTATATTACTGATCTTTAAACTTTAAATTAGGGTTACCTTTACTCAAAGTCTCTTAGATGTTTGTATAGATCCCTAATTTATAAATGAGTCCAAATATAGCTACTATTAAAATGGTTTAATAATGGTTGCAGAACGGCTATTCATTGTGTACATACAACGTGCCGTTCAGCTGTGTGCTATTAACACTGCTTCTGGGCAGGGGGAGGTGATATGTCATGGTTTTCATGGTGTGGACACTCCCACCAAGGCTGCTTTCAACTGCTAATGTGATGGCACTGAATGGGCGTTGAAAAAGATTCATATGTTCAGCTTTTGCATGCTAGCATGAGTTAGTCCCAGTACAAAAATATATTTGTTGAGAGGATATTCTGCAATACTTTGACATAAAAATCGACATCCTTCTTTAAAGTTGTAGAAATTGCAGTGTTAAGTACTGGTGATTTTATCAAGTGCATGTAGCTAGATTGGGAGAGTGAAGTTTCAAGCTCCAGGTCTCTTTCTCTGTAAAACCCGAGATCTGTATGAATAGTTGTGAAAAGACACACACACACACACACACAAACACAAACACACACTCCTGAAGGTTGGATTTTTATATGAAGAGGAAGACTCTACGAATAATATTGCTCCAGTTTTTATATATTTACATAAGTTGTTTGCCTTTCCACTCATTTAACAATATGGACTCAATGAAAACAAACAAGAAGAAAATAATAAAGCTTCATGGATTCTTACTGATGTTTACATCCGGTTTTGAATTTTCACTGTGTAACTTTTAAACAGGAGTTTTTAAATGACCCGAGATGTGCCATGCAGTGGCATGTGGCTAGAAGTCGGTTGCTCCGGTGTTCCTCAAGAAGCAACACGCTCTCTGCAGTGCTGTGGCAGATATAACAGTCTCTCTGTCTCTCAATCTCTCTCTCTCATTCAGTCTCTCTCAAATATTCAGTGGATGTGTACAATTACTAAGCCACTCTTTTGCATATACAGAGATGACTATTCTTTTCTGTGAAACCAATTGAACATGTATAATTTACATCCATACCTCATTTGAATCTATGTAGGTCTAAATACACATATAAGGTGTATCTTACTGCCAATCACTTGGTAAATAAATTAACAAGTCAAAGAAAGGCACTTAAAATTTGCACACAAAATAAGGCAACTTTGAAGATCTTTCTTCTATATAACAATTCACAGTACTAACACACAATTCAGCAAATGAAAACTTAAAGCATTTTAGAGTCAAAATTAAGACTGAAATCTGTAGAGCAGTCAGCAAAAAGGGTGGACTGACCGAATCAGAATTTCCATTCTCTTTTGATAATCTATTTGACACTATTTTTTAAAATTATGACTCTTGTATTATCTCAAAGGAAGTTTTACAGATTTCATAATGCTACCTTTTATTTTGGCTTTAAAATTCTGGTGGAAGACAAGAAGTCATAAAATATGTTTCAAATCTTCTCTATCTGTTATAATTATTTAATGCAGTTGCTTTGGTAACTGATTCATTGGAGAGATTCAGATCTTATACTACCATTGATAAATTCTGTCTTTGGAAACTTTATGCCCAGTTTATGAAAATGAGTACCCTTCTATAAAAATGGCTTTTAGATTTGAGAGAGATAAATTTCTCCAAATTCTGAGTCTACGTTTCCACATTAAAGAGGAAAGATTCTACTAGGAATAAATCCTATCTATGCCAAGACCACTTATGAAGGTTGTTTCCCTATTCAAACATGGTGCTAATGGTATTGTTCTCCTCAGAAAGCCTTTTTATATTTCTTATCCCTTGGAAAAGAGTTACAATAAATCTGCAATTTCTTACTGGTTTAGAATTTGCCCAATTGTTTCCCTAAGTGTGCTCCATGGAACCACACAGACCAGAAGCATGTTAATGGGATTTACATGAAGCAAAATGATTGTCAAATAAATTCCAGAAATGTACAGCTGAATATAAGTTAAACGTTTTCTTAATAATATTTACTTACTTGTAGAGAGCATCTTCAAAAACAAAATAAAACAAACAGACGTTCTCTGGAAATTACCTTAGGAAACTCTGCCATAGACATATGTGAAGGAAGTGAATGCAAATTCTGACTCCTAGAACAGACTCAAAACACACTCTGGGTCTCCTTTTTCTGAGAGGAAATGAATCACAAGCTAGATAATATGTGAAAGCAAACATAGAAGCAAATTCTAATTATTCATGCTTTTGTTCATGACTCCTCCAATCCTGGATAAGCAAAGCATGGTTGATACCCTTAATATATTTCTGTCCCCAGCTTATTGTTCACTCTTGGATCTAGGCCCTAGACTAATTTTCTGAACTCAACTTTCACCATCTCTGCCATGATCTTCATGCTCTTGCCTTATTTGCTTCTCTCTGCCTCCTGAAAATACTAGCCTAGTGTCTCCATTAGTGTCTGATATTTCTAATACATGGATTAATATGTATGCTGGAGTTGGATAAATTAGTAAATATATCGTAAGAATGAGAGCCAGGTTTTTCACGATTGGGAAAAGAGCTACAAACAAGGAAGGTGGAAGCCTAGAATGAACCTTGGGATGTTGGATTGAAATTGTAGAACTCATGGTCTTAAAAAAAAACAGTTGAGGGGCTGGCCCCGTGGCTGAGTGGTTAAGTTCGCGGGCTCTGCTGCAGGTGGCCCAGTGTTTCGTTGGTTCGAGTCCTGGGTGCGGACATGGCACTGCTCATCAAGCCACGCTGAGGTGGAGTCCCACATGCCACAACTAAAAGGACCCAGAACGAAGAATATACAGGTATGTACTGGGGGGCCTTGGGGAGAAAAAGGAACAAAAATAAAAATCTTTATTAAAAAAGAAAATAGTCTGACATTCTTAAACATTTAAAAAAAAAAAAAGCAGTTGATAAATGTCTAGCCTCCCCCCACCCCCTCGAGAAATAAAAAACAACCACAAAGCAAAAGCAACACTCCAAAATGAAAAATATGAATTAGACATCCTATGTGATAATTTTCAAATACAAAAAAAATGACTGAATACCTTTTTTATCTAAAATTTTCTCTAGGATTGTTTTTACTTCTCTTTTTTAAATTCCTTGTTTTCTTGGTTCTCTTAACATACACACACACACACACACACACACACATATATATGCTGGTATGCATTTATGTATATATTTGGACTGTGAAAAACAAAACAATGGAACAGAAGAGTAAGTCCACTATAATCTAAGAAAGCGTAGTAGAAATGAAGTATACCTGAATCTGGATATTAGAAGGGCTTATGTATTAGTGAACATTGACTTAGAAACTTTAATTGCAAGATGGGTCCTATCAAAACTGTTAGACATTAAGATAAAGGAAACAATGTTTAGGGCCTTCAAGCAAAAAGACCAAGTTTACTAAAAAAGGAAAACAAAATCAGATTGGTTTCAGACTTCTTGGTTCTTGACAGAACAGACAATATAAGTCAATGAGGAACTTAAAAAAGTAAAAAGTGACCCAGAGATTTCACATCCAGCCGAGTTGCCCTCCCAGGATCAAGTCTGTAGGAAGCCACTGAGCTGCAAGAACACAAGGAGCACCGTACCTAGAATCCACCTGAGAAAGCTACTGAAAATGAGCTTGATCCACCCAAGAGAGGATATTGGATATTTTAGCAAAATGTATGCATTGAATATATTTATAGACCAAAGACTGAAAGGTTGGAACAAAGGTGATAACCAACATACACCTGATATATGTATTGACAAGGTATAAGTGATAACACCAAAAATCTGGAAGGAGAAGAGAGAGGGCAGGGGAAAATAGAACAAGCTCATGCAGTTTTACATAGGCATTGAGACTCTGTCTTTGTCAGCTTGCAACGCCATAAAAAAATACCACAGGCCAGGAGCTGGCCCCGTGGCTGAGTGGTTAAGTTCGCACGCTCCACTGCAGGAGGCCTGGTGTTTTGTTGGTTTGGGTCCTGGGCGTGGACATGGCACTGCTCATCTAACCACGCTGGGGTGGCATCCCACATGCCACAACTGGAGGGACCCACAATGGAGAATATACAACTATGTTCCAGGGGTCTTTGAGGAGAAAAAGGAAAAAGAATAAAATCTTAAAAAAAAAAATACCACAGACTGAGTGGCTTAAAAAACAGAGATTTCTTTTTTCAAGGTTCTGGAGGCTGCAAGTCCGCGATCAAAGTGCCAGCAGGGTCAGGTTCTGGTGGAAGTTCTCCTCCTGGCTTGCACACAGTCGCCTTCTTGCTGTGTCCTCACATAGGAGAGGGGGAGAGAGCTCTCTGATATCTCTTCTTAAAAGGGCACTAATCCCACGTAAAGATTCCATCCTCATGACCTCATCTAAATCTAATTACCTCCCAAAGGCCCCGTCTCCAAATACCATCACACTGGGGTTTAGGACTTCAGCATATCCATTTTGAGAGGATATAATTGAGTCCATAGCAGAGTCCAAAGATATTTTCAGTAGCTACAAAATCCAATGTTAAAAGTTCAAGCAGGGGGGCCAGCCCCATGGCCGAGTGGTTAAGTTCATGCGCTCTGCTTTGGCAGCCCAGGGTTTCACTGGTTCAGGTTCAAATCCTGGGCGCGGACATGGCACTGCTCATCAGGCCATGCTGAGGCGGCATCCCACATGCCACAACTAGAAAGACCCACAACTAAAAATACACAACTATGTACCAGGGGGATTTGGGGAGAAAAGGGAACAATAAAATTAAAAAAAAATAATAAGTTCAAGCAGGGAAAAATGGTAAGAACACTACAAATGTTATTAGTATAAAGATAGCCACTAGAATAAAAATATAAGTTTCCTAAACACCAGAGCAAGAATAACACTGGACAAAGAAAACAAACCACATAGAGGAACACAGTATATATAACACAAAGGCCGAAATTATCATAACAAAAATATCATAATAGAGTTGAAACCAAGCATATTTGTTATATCAATAAATGTGAATACAACTGACACATTAAACAAACAAAAGACTTTAAATTGGCTCATACAGCGAAACGGATTTCAATACTATATTCAGGAAGCATACCTAAAGCAAAGTGACTCTGAAAGAGTAAAATTTAAGGGATGAGAAAATGATGTCTGCAAAGAGAAAGAAAACAAGGAAAGGAGGCATTGCTAATCTGGTGCTGGAGAAGGCAGAATTCAGATCCCAAATATTAAATCAGCAGTAAAGAACAACTTTAAAATCTAAAAGCCACATTTATAGTAAATATATAACAGCTATGACCAAAAATAAACACAACCAACTTAATAAATCAAAAATTCCATGAGGGAAGAAGTAGAAATAAATATATTTATAGGAGAAGAACTTAATGCACCCTTATCAGTCTAAGACAAGTCAAGAGGACAAAAAGTAAGCAAAAATATAAAAATTCTAAACAGTATTATAAAAAGATATTAGGTCTTATAAAAAGATCCCAGCACTTAAAACGCAATATTAGACAATATAATTTCATCTCAAATAAACATAGGACTCACAAAAATTGATTATATGTAAGAACATAAGGAAAACATTAATAAATTCCACAACATAGAAATAATGCAGTCAATATTCTGCTCACAATATGATGAAAATAAAAAATAAGAAAACAAAAATTAATAACAAAAACAAATTTAACTACTTAAATAAAGTGGGTAAATTTCATAAAAAATACAACTATCAATTGCAAATATCAAAACTGATGCCAGAAGAAATAGAAGTATATACCTAATAAAGAAAGTTAATTTATCAAAACCCCAAAGATAACCCCAGGTCCAAATGGTTTAAATGGTGAATTCTACCAAATCTGAAAGAAGAAATAGCCTCAATTTATATAACATATTTCAGTGTCTAGAGCAAGAGAGATCAATGCCTAACTTGTATTATGAGGCTAGCATAATTATTAAGAAAATCTAGTAAAGACATTACAAAGAAAACACCCCAGAATTCTAGACCAATATCCCTTAGAAATACAGGTAACAATCCTTACTATAATATTAGCAAGTCAAATCCAATAATATCTATAAAAATATGATGACTAAATATTTATCCAATATTGCAAGGTTGGATAACATTTAAAAATCAACCAATATAACTCACTATAGTAAAAGGATAGAGGCGGGACCATATTATCATTTCAATACGTGTAGAGAAAGTATTTGAAAGCTTTTAAAAACATTTAACACTGATTAATGCTCAAAATTGTCAGTATACTAGAAATAAAGCTCCTCAAACTGTTAAGGGCCAAATAGGGCACCTAGAAAATCTTAGGGTTAATAACACACATAATGGTTAAGGACTGAACTATTTCCCCCTGAACTTAGGGACAAGCCAATGATACCTGCTTTCACTACTACTATTCAGTACTGTACTGAATAAATAATACTGCTACCTTTCACGATCGCTTCAATTTTCTCAATGAAGTAGAAAGCCAGGTTATTGTTTCAAACAGTGAAGACTGGGGATGGCTTATTGGGGGTTTGCAGAGAAAGAAGAAGAGTGCAAAAAAGTCAACTCCTCATGTGGATAAATGAATGGGCAATGGAAGCATAATATTATGTTTGGTTGCACAGGGCTCATTGTTGCTGTGGTCATGGTGTGATGTTGCCCATTCAATACGGCTGAGGGCCTTTCTCTAGATGTTCAGTGAGGAGAAATGGTTTATATTTCAAAGGTATGCTCCCTTTATTGCATTTTCCAAATATACTCATCATGCTATTTTAGAAACTGCAATTATTTTTGGAAATGGTTATTAAATTTTGTAGTAAACTGCTTTAGAAACTCAAGTCAAAATGGATGAGAACATATTTTACAATTGATTGTCTTTTTAAAAGAAGTAGACACCCAAATTTAGTAATGTGCACGGGATTAAGTACAGAGTCTAATTTTAACCAAAAGGAGACCATTAAACAGAATTGACTTTTTTTGAATTATATGGATAAAAAATTTTCACATATTTCTCTTTAAATCATTTATCTTCAATTTATTTAAACAAAAAACTGTCACCAAGGAAATTATGTCTTTTTTATAGAAATAGCAGATTAGCATACGAGTAATTAGTATGTAGCATTTTAGACATCAGGAATGAGTCATCATTTTGTGAGTCAAGATATTCTTAGGAATTCTTATTGCTGAACACAAATGGAGATGCTTTCATTATTATGGAAACATTGTCAGCACATTGCTTTAAAACAAATTAATATTTTGGAGAAGAAATGCATTAAAAGATCTTTTTAATTCAGGCCTGTTTCCAAGAAGTAGCAGTAATGTTACTTATGGCTTAATAATTGTAAATAAATTTATATTAAATTTAATTTTTGCATATGAAATCATGGTTTACGGAAAAGTTAGGCAATTACAGCATGAAGCACCTTCAATAAAATATACAGACTGGGGATCTATGACGCAGAACATCAAGTCAGAGTAGCAGTATTAGAAGACAACGTACTCTAATAAAAAAAGCATCTGATATAATATGCTTTGCTTCCTATAAACTGCTGTCTTCAATTTCTTGGCAATGTAAATTAATTCAGAAAAAGTGTTCCATACTGTGTGGTGTGACCTAGACCATAAAATAAAAGAACAAAGAGTCAGACTGTACTTAAGTGAATTCATTAAAATATTCAATAAAATGTGTACACTTTTCCAATAAGTGCTATTCAGAAAAATCAGTTGCAATTTGTTAATAATTTAAGTTTTTCCTGTATGAATAAGCTAGACTGGTGCATTTTTCCTTCTTACTCTTTTTTTTTTTTTTTTTTTTTTACTTTTTTTGAGGGAAAAACCATCTTGTACGAACAGAACCCAAAATGAAACCCAGAGTGGGAAACATAGAGTACAAATCATGGTTCTTTATGCTGCATTTAATAGAGCTTTGCACTAAATGGGTTTTAATCTTTCTGGTACATTTTATTACAACATAATCCAGAGTTTCAATGAGACCACTTGGAAACAGATTTGGACGATAAAGCACATGAGATAAACGACAAAGATCTCTCAAATGATGGAAGCTCAGGTTTGTCAAACGTCCTGGAGCTCACCAAACAAAAGGGATAAATAGGAGTAAATAAGATAAAATGAGGTGAAGCAGAGATAAGGAAATGGAAATGAGGAAGCCACTTAACAAGCAAGTAGCATAAAACTAAATTTCTAGAGCTTTCATAGGCAGATAAAAACAGATTGTACACTTTCTTATTTTATATTTTCCCAGTGCTCCTAAGACTGAAGAAGTATACAGCAGCCATGTTATATTAAGTAGGTAAGTACAAACAACTTCCTCGGGATTTATGTTCTAACAACCTAGTAGCCATTTGAGAAAAGTTGTACACAGAATATAAAACAAAATTATGTCACTATTAAATAATCACAATTACTTACTAATAAAATGTGTGTTTTAGCAGCTGCTAAAACCTTTCCCATTTATCTTCACAAAGATCCCAGAATGCCACGTTGCTCTGAGTTCTTCTTTTGCTCCTGCTGTATTCACTCGCTGTTCCTTTCCAAAAGCCCAGCCAAGGGGCATCTGCTCACAAAACCCTGAGGAAAGCGTAATGTAATGTCAGTTTTGACTACACCTTTTGCCTGAGTCTGAGGAACAGTCTTACTAGAATTCTCATGCATAAAACTCTGCAAATCCTGGCCTAGACAAGTAAACGTAGACTACAATAAGGAAGTGATAAATATTAAGGGGGGAAAGCACAGAAATCTACATGAATACATAAAAGAAGCACACAACCCAGATTTTTTGTTATGAATCCAGGAGAATTTTCCAGAGATAGTATCACATAATTTGATACCTGACGAATGAGAATATAGCAGATGAAAAAGGGGGATGAGGAAATATACTGTGACTATAGTATACAGTGAAAATGTTAAGAAGTGAGGTTTGATATGCAATCTATGTCATATAGTGAAGTGCTTGTAAGTCATATTATGGTAACATGCATGATGAGATTGGTATTAAAAGATGGTGGCTCTGGCTGCAATATGGATTATGGTGATATAGCTATGTCTTCTTGTTTGTAAGGAATAGAGTCCCTTCAACTAGCTCAAGCATGGGAAAGGACTTTGTAATTACAAAGATAAACATCCAACAGTAAAGAGACAAAATCTCATGGCTAACCAAGAATAGGAATAGTGATGGAGAAAGGTCTTGTGGAGACTGGAGAAGACGAGCAACTCCAAAAAGCTCAGTAGAAAGAGGATAAAGGTCTTCTGTAGTACACGAATTTTCTTCAGCCCTCTACTTTTCTCTTCTAATTTGCTGGGTGGTTGTTTTTATACCCTACATCTTGTCTATACCATCATTTCATTTTCCTCATAGCATCTGATTTTACATCATTGGTTTGAACAGGATCCATTCGTGTCTCGGTGTACCTCATCGCTTCTTTCTATTTATGTATCTCTCAGCTTCAGTTCCCAGGATTAACTGAACTATTCATCAAGTATTTCCCAAACTTGATTCCAGAGACAGAGAGAGACCAAAAGACAAACAGATATTGAGAAAGAGAGATTGATAAATCTAACTTGCCTTTAGTAACAACAACAAAAAAAATTACAGCTTAACTGCTTTCGAATCAATGCCTATTCCTATTAGATAATCTATAACTATCTAGAGGGTAAACTCTTGTGGACACAGCTTGCAACATGAGCAAAGCCAAAGAGTGGGGCAAATTCCACTAGAAAAAGCTGTGCAAGGCCGATAGAAGTGAGCCAGGGAGGAAATTTAAAGGTCTCTAACACAGAAAAGGGACAGCAGTGATCTAGAGTTACGGCCAAGGGGTAGATCATTAGACGGATTATAGAAGAGTTTATTGGTCAATTAAATAATCCTGATATCTGGCTAGATATGAGGTTGAAGAGAGATAAAGGAGTTATCAGTGACCATGCAAACTGAGGAGATGGTGATAACTTTTGGTGATATATACTGCGTACAAGAGTCGCAGCATGTAAAAGGACTGGACTTAAGCTTCTATGCACATTTACAAAATTTATTGTCATGTTATGTGACGACGACTGATGATAATCATATGTTATTAACCAGTGAAACTGATATAGATCTATCATTGCTTTAGGACACGTATTCATAACTTGAAAATAAACTATGCCCATAATTATTTACTGACACTAAACTTTTATTATAGGTTTTTTTAAAAGGCTTTTGCAGAATACAGAGAATATGATTACACTGGGCAATTAGTAGAATCCTCTCAATAGTGGGGCTAACTAGCCAAGACATCAGAATATAAATCTTTATAATCAAAAAATAAGGGGAAGAGTGTGATCTCACTTTCAGTGTTTAATAAATCATTTTTTTACACTGAGATAACATAAAGAAAACAGAAAAGAACACGACTCCAAAAACATAATTTTGCCACACCTTAGTTTGTGCCATTCTAAGAGAATGTTATCCTGGGACATCAACTTATTGGAGGCTGGAGAGAATTTGTTGATTTAGATGTATTACCTCCCTTTTTGTCACCACATTACATAAAGGAGGCCAAGTTTTTTGTTGTGGGTATTTGTCATAGTAAGAATTCATAAAACTCTTGAAAAAATATATCCTTCTTCATGGTACAATGCAGTATTAACAAGACTAACCAAATCAAAACATTGTGGTTTTCCTCTCCGTAAGGCTTCATAACCAAGTAACAGAGATCGTCTCTATTCTCACACCTTTTAAAGCTTGCTCTTGAATATGCATCCTAGTTAACCTAGAATAGCCCCAGTTTATTCCTGTTACCCCAGCATAGTTAGTACCAGTGCCTCCTTTCACTCTCAAAAATTTCCTGATTTGGAAAATATAGTGTATGGTTCCCCCGCTGATGACGATCACCCAGCTCTAGGTTGCTCTGTTTTAAATCTCTAGCTTACAAACACACTGCTCACGTAAGGTTAACAGCAGATCACAGAAAAGACAATTTAGATTTTTCTGGAAAACTGAGGAAAAAGTCAAAGAAGGTAAGATCTAAATATCTAGTATTTTTAATTTCACAAACTTATATTATATATTTTCAGTAAATAAAATTATTTTACTTAAAAACTTTTTTGATATATATTGTGCTTAAATATGTTTAATATTTACTTACCAAAAACAGATCATCAAAAATAAAGGATATATAAAATGTAGTTAAATTAAAATAACAATTTTGCTTTGAAAATGAGAATTCAGACATATCATATTTGTTCCTATGCTTTCCTTAAACTTCAAACTTCCAAAACCTCTTCCTCCACTTCACTGATGGTCTTATGTGCATATTTCATTGATAAAATGAAAGTAACCAGAAAAAAACATGTATCAGCTAGTCTCTCTCTCCCCCTGCTCCCACGTAAACATCTTAGCTACCTGCATCTGTGTCATGGCCTCTGCTTCGTACTTGTTTCTGTGGACAAGTTGTCCATGCTCCTGGACGAAGCCAGTCCCTCTAGTTTGTAGTAGAGCTTTTTTCCCTCTCATCTATTTAAGAATATCACTCCAGAGTTTCCACCCTCTCATCTTCCCAGGTCAGGCACTTCCTCTTATCAGCGTTTGGTGTTTCTGTCTGATCTCAAAACTAACCACTGAGATGCACAGGCTCTTCCTTGACCCTTTTCTCCTTTCTATTAGGACCCATAGCCTGACATATAATGTAGGGATAACAGACAAAATACAGGATTCCCAGCCTTACCTACATGTAGGGCTGACAGATAAAATGCAGGATGCCCAGTTAAACTTGACTTTCAGAAAAAACAGTAATGTTTCAGTATAGCTATGTCCATGCAATATTATCTTAAATATTGCATGAAACATACTATACTAAAAATTATTCATTGTTTATCTGAAATTTAAATTTAACTAGATGATCCATATACCATATATATATATATATATATATATATATAGGTATCCATACACACACACACACACACACACACACACAGTGTCTCAGACATGTACAATATATGATAATAATTCTCCGTTTTTTCTCAAATGTAGACCTCTCTCTGAACCCAAGACTTCTATCTCCACTTTCTACTTGACACACCCACTAATTGGTCTCAAATTTTGCATCTTCAGAACAGGACACCTGACTTTCCTCCCCAGATCTTTTCCTTCTCCAGGCTCTTCCTTCCTAGTGACAAATTCATTCCTCATGTTGCTGGGGGGAAGAATGACCTTTTTCTCCCAAACCTGAAATTCTCTCCTACCTCAGCTGTTGACATGGATCCCCCTCTCCCCTCTGTACAGACTCTGTTGTCAGATTTGACGTTCACAGGGGGGCTATTCACGACCGTTCTTTTTAAAATTCTACCTCCCTCACCTTGGGCAACTCCCTAACTCCTTCTCTTAGTTTATTTTCCTTTGTTACACATCACTATCTAACACAATACATATTTTACTTATTATTGTTGTATACTGTCATTCATTTCTGACTAGAGTGTAAGTGCCAAGGGGGTAGATTAGATTCTGCTCATTTGTTTTAATGTTTTATCACTGTTGTGTTCCCCAAAGCCTGTAATGGTACCTGACATGGGGAAACTCCTCAACATATGTTGGATAAATTGATAAATGCGTAAATAGCCCTCTACGACAGTGGTAAAAGCAAAGAGACAATATAACCTGGAACTACAAATAACCTTAATTTCTATTAATGCAATGGAAATGTTTATTCAGTGAATACCTAGACATATTTTGAGGACTATGAATGGATCCAGTATTAAATAATAATAACTTTGGTTTATCAAAAGCCTACTAGAGCAATTATTAACATTATTTTCTTGACTGTGAATGTATACCCGTTTCATTTTTATTAAATATCAATATTTAGTAATAAATTTGAATCATTATTTCTTAAATATCTTTTGAGAATAGGTCAGAAAAATATTCCCCTGAAATAAAATGCCTCTTTAATCTCACAAAAAATTATTTTGATATAATCTAAAAATAAAAGAGTCAATTTGTACAAGTCAAGTGAGAAAAATTCCAACTCAGGAAGAAATTTGTAATGTAACAGGATTTTATATTATTTAAATTCCAAATTCTTAATGGTTGTTACATGAGAGTTCTTTCTTGAATTACTATTTTATGTGTCTTTTCCCAACTTTTGCCTCTCCTACTTATTAATTATCAATATTGATCAGCAAAATAAGACCTCTAGTAAGATCATTCCTGGAAATAGAAAGGAGAAAGCTTTATATCTGTTCTCTTTTGTACATACAATATTCTTATTAATAGATGAATGAATAGGTGAACCATTGTTGTCCAAATTATCTATCAAATCAATCCACTTAAATATAACATAGCTGATACAGAATACACACTTACTCAAATTTGCAAAGCATCTTACTACGTTAACTCCTTTAATCCTAATAGCTACACAGTGAATTTAGCATTATCATTCTCATTTTATAAATAACAAAACAGAGACATAGAGAGAAAACTAACCATTTGAGGTCATGCTCCTAATAGGATGAAGCAAGAGTGACTTGAGCCTGTACATTAACTACTGGGTTAACTACTCATACTTCTCCTTTTGTCCTCTGCCATTAATCCAGACCACCATTTCCTTTCCTTTGGATCAGTTTTCTCACTGGTTTCCTACTTCTGCTTTCTTCTGTATAATTCACTTTCCACACAACAACCAAATGAGAATTTATGGCTGCCCAGCTTTAAACTCTGTAGTGACTTTCCATTGCCTGAGGATGAATTTCACATCCTTAGCAACACTGACAAGTCCCTGCCTTGTCTGCACCATGCTGAAATCTACACCAGTGACTCAAAGATATGTTTGCGCAGAAGAATCACTCAGTTACTTAATTATTATAGGTATCCAGGCCCTTCCCCTGACCATTTAAATAGGATCTCTGAGCATGAGACTTATCCAGGCAATTACTATGTTCAGTCACTGAGGAAAACTCTGCCATTATTGCCTGCTTTGGGACCACTTTTTCACTCTCTAAGTTCCATGAGCCTTTTTGATGTGTTAATTTATTTAGTGTATTTATACTCAATAATCTGCACTAACGTTTAATCAACATAGCCTTTGCTAACATCCTATCTGATTGTAATTCTTAGAAGTCATGATTTACACTTGGTTTTTATTGTAAGAAAGCCCAGTATTTAGTCTAGTACAGATAATTTAACAGATTACTAACTTATCATGAGGTTTCTATGCATATAATAACAAATTACCAGTTATAAATGTGAACGAAAAGCAAACAAAAATATTTTATCAAATTATTTTGTAAATATAGACAGTGTTTTTCATTAAAATTGCATATTTTTGTTATTCATAATTATTTAAATAACCACATATAATATATATTCAATAAAATGTCATGAGTATGAGAATTCATAATTTCATTCAAATTATTTACTGACCATATATCAGGGCATTGGACCAAGAGTTTGGGGCATGAGTAGAGTTAAATTAGATATGAATCTTGTTTTCAAGATGATTATAACTTATCGAAGAAGATAAACTAGCCATGAACCTAAATGACCGTATTCTAAGATAGAAAATCATGCAATATGAACGCGAGAGATAAAGTGGCTGTAGGATGACGACACTCAAGAGCATAACTCTAAAGCATAAAAAAAGTAGGCTAAGTCCCCAACATATTCATGGAAGACAAAAGAGCTATAACAGTATTTCCCGTTAAGACCAAAAAAAGTGCTTCCTGTGCTTCTATATAGTATGTACATAAAAAACTTTTTATTATTTCCTAGGACAATATTTGAGTTATAATTTAGTTTACAATTCTTCTGATATGTTTGGAAATAACTAGGAAAAATAATTGGTAAAAATATATTCCGTCCTATAACGGTGGCATAAAATATGTATTTTAATCATCAACAGATTTAAGAAACTACTCCAGAAAAGAATTTGAAACACAAATCTCTCATGCAGCTGGCAGTTATAGTGCACTATCTCCCTGACGCAGTGCCATCATAGGTAAATGAAGAAAATGGGGTTTTTTATATTTTAGATTAGCCACAAGAGGGAACTCACAGAGACCTGTTAGTGTAAGTGAAGCATATTAACAATGATAAAAGATGTGAGTCTGCAGAGTTCAAACAAAGTTCATTCTCTCTCAGTGTGTTTTAGTCCTGTGATGCTTGAAAGGAAATTTTGAAAAAATCAATTACTTTCGTTACAATTCCTTAACTCTTTCCACAACTTTTAAAGCTTTTTTGTTTGTCCTGTTATAAGATTTGATTACATGATTAAGTATCCTTTTTTAAGGCAATGTTTGGAGGTCATTTTAAAAGGCATGGTTTTGAACTGACTGAGCTGCTTTAGCTTCAGGGCCCCCCTGCAATCTGGGAAGTCATCTAGTCCCTCTGCACGCGATCCTATCTATCTATTTTCACTAATATTAGAGGAAGAACAACAAAAATATAGCAATATTCACACCACTTTTCAAAATATGCTTCAATGTCAGTGAATGATATAAACCCAGAAGTAAATAGTATAGTAATTGTCTTATAGTACTGGTGTTTTAATTTTCACGCCACATTTGGCCCTGGGAAGATACTGAAAGGGATCTTATCCCTTCCAAATTTAGCTACAATAATTGCCAAGATTGAATTTGAAGGTTTACTACTTCTTAGCATTTCCTTCCTCTGGGACAAGCATCATTTCAAATGTTAATCAAGGAGGGGAAGTAGATAATACAAGCCACGGGTACCCACAGTGAAATACCAGATACACTGATCGCAGTCTTGTTTGCCGGCTTTCTGACTTATTTGGTGACGTTTTTGTCTCCACATATAGCTCCTGGTAAATACCTAAATGTGAAATAATTATCCAACTAAGTTAATGGTAACAAGAATTCTGTACTAGTTTTGTAGTTTAATTTATTGCTAATCTAGATTTCTCTTTTTCTTTGAATGAAAATGCCTTTGAAAAAAAGATCCTTATATGTGTTTATAACACATTTGGTCACAGACTTTAATAACATAAAATAGCAGTTGGTGATAACATAACCATGACAAAATGTAAGCAAGTACCTGGATTGAATCAAACATAAGCAAATGAACAAACAAACTTTATTATTCATTTAATGCAAGAAAGCATTAAAGTAACGAATTTTAGAGTACTCTCCTGAAATTGAATGCCCTTAGATCTAAGAAATTGACATCATAATTAAGTTGAGGTGTTATAGTTAAAAAAGGAGGGTATTTAAAGCATAGTTTAAATATCTTTATCCCCAACTCCAAAACCTTCATAAGGACATGAAGCAGTGGCTAGTTTGTAAAACTTAGACTGAAGACCATCTCAGCATCCCTGTGGACATGTTGGAAGCCCTTATAAACACCATGGCAATCATTTTTTTAAAAAGTTCATGCTGTTAAACTTTGAACTTCTTTTGCTTAAAGATAGAAAATTATAATGAAAATTTAGCAGCTTTAGGTTAACAAACCACTTCTATCATTGTTGTCTCTTTATATTTTCAGAGAATCTCCACATTCCAGAAAATAAAATCTGTGTTAGAGAGAAATCAAGGTCCTATATGACCTGTATCAGCAGAAACCAACCTGAAAACTAGATATCACAACTAACGCTCAGGTTATCTTTGCATCACTTTTTCTTTCAACTACTACAAGTTCTAGGGGAGGACATGTCACTGTATAGCTCAGAATGGTGGAGACCTTGTTAAAGTTTTTACTGCAAATTTGGCTAATCATATGTACTCTACGGAAAGACTTTTTTTTTTTAAAATACCAATTTATATGCTCTACCCTAGAAATACAGAATGACAATCTCTCTGTGTTGGCATTTGAAAAGTCTCCTACATATGATACCATTTTGTAGAAAAGCCATGAGTGTTAGTAAGTAGATTTGTTTTTCTCTATAATCAATATACATTCATTAATAATGTCTTTCATAATTCTAATGCGGTAGGCAGAAAAACAGCCTTCCATAAATGTCCGTGTCCTAATTCCTGGAAACTGTGCATATGTTAGGTTATATAGCAAAAGGGAATTTAAGTCGAATGGGAGTAAGGGTGCTAATCAACTGACTTTAAAATAAGATTATCCTGGATTATCTAGGTGGACACAATGCAATCACAAAAGTCCTTAAAAGTATATGTGAGAGGCAGAAAGAGAATCAGAGGGGACGTGATTATGCAAGATTGACCAGAGAAATGAAACATTGCTGACTTTAAAGATGGAGGAAGGGGGGCCATGATCCAATGAATGCGGGTGGACTGTAGAAGCTGGGCAAGACAAGGAAATAGATTCCCCTCCCCTCATCAGAGCCTTCAAAATGGAATTTAGACCAGTGAGAACCATAGCAGACTTCTCACCTACTGAACTGTAAAATAATAAATTTGTGCTGTTTTAAGCCGCTAAGTTTGTGGTAATTTGCTATAAAGCTATGGAAAAGTATTATAGATTTTGGTACCTGGAAGTGGGGTGCTACTGTGATAAATACCTGAAAAAGTGGAAGTTACTTTGGAGTTGGGCAGTAAGAAGAAGCTGGAAGAATTTGGAGGATCTTGATAGAAAGCATCTAGATTGCCTTGAACGACTGCTGATAGTAATATGGATATTAACAACTCTGCTAGGGAGGACTCGAAACAAAGTGAGCAGCATGGTAGAGAAAATATATGTTGCCTTAGAGGATACCTAAACCGTTCTTAGTAGACTGTAGAAATATGAACATTAAAAGCACTGCTGGTGAGAGTTCAGAAGAAAATGGAGAAGTGTTATTGGAAATTTGAGGAAAAGGAATCTTATATAGTGAGAAAGTTTAGCAAAATCATGTCCCACCATTATATGAAAAGCAGAACTTGTAAATGAGGAAAACAGACATCTATCTGAAAGGATTTCAAGCAAAGTGTTAAAGGTATAGCCTGGTTTCTTCTTACTGGTCACAGTAAAATGAGACAGAAAACAGATGGATTAATGAAAGACCTGTTAAACCAAAAAGGAAGCAGAACTTGATGATTTGGGAAATTTTAAGTATTCCCAGACAGCAAAGGACACTAAAATTAAGAGTTTCACCCTCAGCAGAGAAAATGCTGAGGGTGTGATGATACAACCTGTTGAAGAATCAAGAGTTGAGGTGGTCAATTAGAACAACAAGCCAAAGTGAAAGCAGCAAACAAGACTTTCTTATCTTATGTGACAGTGAAAACAAGGGACAGAAAGAGGCACCAGCTCGCTAATGTTCCATTTTTCCCTTAGAAACAGCTCCTGGAGAAAGTGAAGTGGGTACAAGACAGACAAAGAGAATCTCTTCACTGTCAAAGAGCCAATTACAAAAGGCTTCAGCCTATTTATGAATCCATGGGTTAGGAAGTAGGGAGACAGGGAAGGGCCAGGAGTGGAATGGTAGGAATCCAACTTGAGAAAAGTTCCTCAGTCAAAGCCTCCCATAATAAGGTCCTAGTGCAGGTGCCTGGGATTCCTCTCAGCGGGGGCCCCTAATAAGGAGGTATCGGAATAGAGGTACCCGGGTCAGGAATGCAGCTGTGCACATGAGCACGGCTGGCCCAGGGAAAGGGGTGGGTGCTAAGTCCTTGACTGAAACTCTCTCTAGAAAACTACACTGTATTGGCTGTGCTCTAAGTCTGGTATGGGGAGGACAGTTGATCCTCAGGCATCCTGCCAAGCAAAGCCTATAATTGCCTATAGTTGGACCCAAAAGATCCCATAGGCTTTGGCCTGTAGCCAAACTCTGCACAATCTTTTACTAATTCTTCAGAAAAATCAAAAAGTCAGAGTATTTGGTCACAGCAAAGGCAATTTTAAGAGATTAAGTATATGATGAATGGATTCCCTCAGTCATCTCAGCAGAAGATAAGAATAGATATGATCTTATTTAAGAAAAATTTGCAGAGGAACCTTTATTTAATGGAGTGAATTCTTCTAACATACACTGGAGACCCAAAAAATTGTTGAGAATTTTAAACTAGCAGAAACACTGCCATTTTGGATTTGGAAGGAAAGAGAGAGAGTAAGAAATGAAAAAAGGCCATTTTACCCCCAAAAGTCCAAATGCAATAAAGTCTGGTACCTCGACTCAGCTGCAAACATGTGCTACCTTTCATGAAAAGAAAAGGATGACTTAGGGAGTGCAGCCACTAGCTCAGAGCACAGAGCTGTGCCACCTCTCCACAGGCCTTAATGGAGTTTGCCCAGCTTGACTTCGGTAACGCTTGGGACTGGTGATTCCTTTTTTCCTTCCATTTTTTCCCTTTTTGAATGGTAATATTTACCACCATTCCTATCCCTTCTCTTCCTATCCTATCCCTATCCTATTTTAGGAACAGATAGCTTGTTTTCTTGTTTCCCAGATACACAGATGGAAAAGGATTTTGCTCCAGGATAAATTATACCCAAAGCCTCATCCAAATCTAATTTAGATGATTTAGGTGATGACATTTAGGGCTTTTTAGCTGATGAGATTAACATGAGAGTTTTTTTGGACTTTGAGCTAATGCTCTAATGGGTTGAGACCTTCTGGAGATCTTTGGGAGAGGTGAATGTATTTTGCATGTTGGGTGGATGTGAATTTTTGGAGCCTAGAGGGCGTACTGTGATAGGTACAATAATGCCAGCCCACCTCTACAAAAAATGTTCACATACTAATCCACAGAATGTGTGAATATGCTAAATTATATGGTGAAGAGGAATGAAGGTGGAAGACAGAATTAAGCTTGCTAATCAGCTGACTTTAAGTTAGAGACACTGTTCTGGATTAGCTGGGGAGGTCCAATGTAATCATAGGATGCTTAAAACTGTAAGAGGAAGACAGGAAGAGAGAGACCTAAGGAGATGTAACTGTCCAAGAACAATTAGAGAGAGGCAAAGTTGTTGGCTTTGAAGATACAGGGAGGGGCCATGATCCAACTGATTAGGGCAATCTCTAGAAGCTGGAAAAGGCAAGGAAAGGCTTCTTCCCTAGAGCCCCTAGGAAAGAAGGCAGCTCTGTCAATACTTTGATTTTAGTCCAATGGGATCTGTGTGCAACTTCTAACCTTCAGAACTGTAAGACGAGAAATTTCTGTAATTTTAAACCATTAAGTTTATGATAATTTGTTATGGCAGCCATAGAAATAGAAAACTAATACACCTAGGATGCTGAAAGGCTTGATTTATTATCCTTAATCAAACAGTGTTTGCAATTTAGTAAAAATGCTACAACCTAGCATTAGCTCAACTTAATATGTGACTTTTATTATTTTATGCATTAATTTACCCATTTCAAAAATCTCCCCCATCTACTTACTTCTAATATAAAAATCAGCTGAAACCTATGTTTTGAATAAAAGCCTAAAACAAATTGAAATCACCATTTGCATCTTTAGAATACCAAATAATTTTAGGAATTCCATGTAGATATCATTTTTCTCTACTCAGTACCTATAAACCTGCATAGAAGAACAAAAAGTAATGTAGCTTAGAATCTCAAGACTGACTAAGCCTCTAAAGGCCAGGGTCTCTAACAATGTCTTTAATGCTTTTATCCCTTTCTCAGAATCCTTTCGATTTGTTTCCAGTCTCTCTTTTGTAATATACTCTACATTTTGAAGTTTCTTATTCCATCCCTGGATTCATCAAATCAATGCAATTTTGTTACTGTTGTTATACACAATTGCCATAATGTTGAAGGTATGATTAACTGGTGATCTTAAATGCCACAAACCTTAACTGAAGTAGCAATGTTTTGTTTTATTTTTTAATAGCAGAATAGACGAATTTGAGAACATTTTTGTTCTCTTGGTCTTCTCTACCCAAGCCTTTTGTATACAACTCTGTCACACTGAAAAGCGGCATTTACTGCTTTTGTCCATCTGTCATAATGGAATTTTGCCGGTTTTAAAATGTGATAAGACAACTATACTTGAACATAAGTGCCAGCAAAACATAGACATAATTTTTAACTCTGCATAGCATTTCTAGCACTATCCTTTGGGCATTATGGAGTCCGTGGCAGATTTGATTTTCAATGGAAAAAAAAAAAAAAGATCTGTTTTTAAACTCCATGTCCTGCTGGATTGCATGTTTTGGTCATGTCAAATTTTATCTTTATCCTAGGCCATGTTCAGGAATGGGAAGAAAATGTGTCACTACTGCCTTTCTTAAAGGTCCATGCTCCATATAAAGACATTCAAATCACATCAGATGCCACATGTGAAAGTGTAAAGCACCACACAAGTATGGCATGGGGTTATTTTATAACTAAAAATATTACTGAGCTTCAGTTAGCAATATCCTCAAATGATTTTCCCTGCATCATCATTTTGAATAATGATTTTTGAATTATTTGGCATAGGAAGTAACATTTCGCAGAATAGAACGTTCTTTTGACACGCAAAGACTAACCTGAGGATTTGGCACTTTTTCCCTTCAAAAGCAATGTGACTACTACATGGACAAGACATTTAGCAAATGTAGAGCACTGAGTAGTTGCTGGTGAACAAACCAGAACATGCTTAATAGCTGCTCTTCCTAATTTTCTAAACTGTTAGCAAAACATTGAATGCTGAATGAATACTTGTGCTGATGATAAGATTGATAGAAACAAGTTGAACACAAGCCTCACTAAACAAAAAGAACAAAGCATGGAGTTACCATATTTCTGTGATAAGCACATTTTATATAGCATAAATAGTTTTTCCTAGTGTTTTTATTTTTTCAGGTAGGCTAAGACATATTAAAAGTGAAAAAATAGACAATTTTCAGTTGAGCATGATTTTTAGTAACAATCAATACTTTAACCCTAAACCAAAATAAAAGGGACTAAATGGGGGAGATGCAAAAATATTTAAATATAATATATATTTAAATATAAAAATATAATAAATATTTCAATAAATGATTAATTTTATTCAATACTTAAATATTTTAAAAGTAATAAATCTTAGTGGCTAAGACTTTTTAACTTGTATGTTAAATTTCCTTTACTTGTGGCCTCGCTAAAGAATCAGGAAGGATAAGGAAGGGGACATTTTATTTAGCTTTTAACATCATTTATTCATCTTTGCATTGGCAATACAAAAAACTCAAAAAAAATTATTTTTTCTCACTCTTGGAAAATTCACTCAGTTTTCCCCAGAGACAATCAGCAATATCAGTTTCTCATGTGACTTTCCAAGGCTAATTTTGCACTTATTAATGTATATATGTACATATTCATTTAATAGTATTTTCATTCATAAGGACCTTCCACACTTTTTTTAGTGGCTACAGGATATTCAGTTATGTATAAGTCCTATAGTTCGTTTTGTTTGTAATTTATTTAAACAGACTTTTTACAAAAATGTTGTGGCATTTTCAATATATAACCTCATATAGTTTTAAAATATTGCTGTGAACTAATAATTATTCTCATTTTACACTAAGTACTTCAAGACTCAGAGAATTAAGTAATATCTGGTTATGGGGCTAGGATTTTTCAGGCCCATCCTCACACAAATAGAGCAGAGATTCAAAACCATTTCTGTCCAATTTCTATCCCTTTCCATTACCCATTTCAACATAGCATTCTGCCCTGTCCTTTTGAATTTTCATCAATATTTCAATAGTCATTTTATACTTTATACAATTTTATAGTGAAACTAGAGGTTGAGCCATGCAATAAAAAAAAAACTAAATCAGTTGAGCCATAGCAAAATTCAAAGTAAGTAGTTTTCCTCTGCTGTATGTTAAATTTTATGTATCCATACTGGAGAGGATATGGAGAAACTCACACTCTCAAACACTGATGTTAAGAGCGTGTGAACTATTTCAGCTGAATAAATTTAAAAATAAGAAAAAAACCTCACATATCCCTTCTACGTTATGAAACGCATTATTTGATGTTGAATTTCTTATATTACCCTCTGTTATCTAAAGCCGTTTTCTCTCTCTCTCTCTGCAAGCAACAAAATGTACTAAAATATACACTCGACTCTCATTCAACAATATTCACTTTCCTCAAATTTTTGATGTAATAAGACAATCTGACTTAATCTGACGTAATTGTGACTACCCAATAAACGACTAATCTCCAAATTTTATAGAATATGAACATAGTAATAGAGAACATTCTTAAATTAATATTAAGCTGAAATATAAAATATTACATCACTAGAACATGAGAAGAACTACTGTAAATAGAGAAATTTTAAAGGTCCAATTATTTCTTATGATTATAATTAAATGGCATCTTCTCTTTAGTTGTCTGGTAACTTACAGCTTTCTCTCATCTTCAGGAATGGCAACAAAATACAAAAGTGTACCTTGAGTGATGGTGTTTGTATTGTGTGACTCTGCCATGCTGGGCCACAATGGTTTGATCAAAGTGCAGTAATTTGGTCTAAGTTTGAGCCAATCAGCTTCTCTAACAGGAATGTGAAATCTCAAATGAGGAGAAAGAAGCCATCTTGTGGCCTCAGAAAGAGCAGAGCATGAGAAAGGAGTCTAAGTGCATCCGCTGAGATCCCACTGTCTAGAGTCTTTTATTTCCTAAATCTTAATTATTTAACTTTTCCTTCTTGTATCTTTCCAAATAATTATCTCTTGCTCGCATTTCTGGTATTATTACTATTTAATGTAAGCACTGATTTATCTATTTGTTCATTTATTCAACAAGTATTTGATATGAATTTTATACTTTAACATGCTCCAAACTATTCAAGGCACTGGAGAGCCTTCAGAAAAAACCCACATGGTTCTATTCTTGTTTAACTTGCGTTCTAGTGAAAGACTGATAGTAACAAGAAAGCAAGCATATCTTATCATTTCATGTAGTGATAAGTCCTGTGGAGAAAAGATCAAAATAATAACACAGAAAGTGAGGAAGTTAAGTAGAAAGGTTATTCCAGACAGGAAGGTCAGAAAGGAGATGGCATTTCCTCAGACTTAAATACAATAAGAAGTGAGAGCATATTCTTAAGGTCTGAAGAAAGATTGTTCTAGTCTGGAGGAGTAGTATGTTCAAAGATCCTCAAGAAGCACTATACTTTGGTAGTAAGTGGCAGACAAGCAACAATGCCTGAAATAGTAATAGTAAATTTGTGCAAATTACTTTATTTTGGGGTGGTTTAGTTTCTTGATTTAAAAATGAAAACTCTAATTAGTGAGTTTGCTGGCATGTTTAAGTAAGATAACATATTAAAATCACATAACATATTGTCCCACATATAATATTTTCTTTTCTTCCATTTGTTTTTCATGTTCTCATTTAAACTTTAAAGTTAGGGGAACCTCCCAGGCTATGATTATTACGGATTTAAGAATATCTTTGATAAGGCTGTTCCAAACAATAGAAAGACAAAAATCATGTATAATTATTTTTCAGTCGTTTGAAGCGGTTCTTGCTCTTCCCTGAACATAGGAAATATGAAACTTTGAATGAATAAATGGATGAATGAATGAAACTAATAGATATCAACTACGTCAAATATTTCTAGAATTAAGAAGGCAGAAGCAAACACCACTTTTAGAAAGATATAAAAAGTTGAAGCAAGAGTTTAGTGCAGTAAATTCTAATAAATTGTAGTATTGAGTTCAAACATTTAAACAGATTTACCTTGCAAAGGGGAATTATTTATAAACATCACTGATTTGCCATCTGGTGACATCATGTAATGTTTATTTATATGATGGCATATTTAAGGAAAGTGACTCCTCAGTATGATGTTTAGGCTTCTTTACTGCATTCGAGAGAGATTATGAATAAACGTGGGTTGTTTATTTGAAAATGGATTTATCTTATATTTTATTCCTTACTAACACACCAAAAAACAATACAAGAATGTGTGCTTCCCTCCTTCTACCTTCCTATCTTGTGCAACTTGACTGGAAAATGAACTATTTTATGCCTGGTTAGAGATCACTGCAGTGCCTTCTCTCCATGGCCCTGCTGTAATTGTGGGATATTAAAGCAATCAGTAGAACATACTCATTTACATGAGGATGAGGTAAGACTATTTCCAGTGTCGGTTTATGAGTTTTTCTGAACATAACTGGATGCTATCCCACAGCTCAGAATTCCCTTCTCCCAGAAGATGGTGCATTCCTGGGTTCCAGCTTCACATCTGCAAGGACGCATGGACGCTTTCACAGTCCCTGTAAATACTGTCAAGAATAACTGGTTTGGCACTTCTCTTAGCCTTGTATAGAACAACGACGTCGCGGGTATGTTGAAGTAGTAATCAGAAGAAAACAAATGCTAAAACATGAAAGCAGTAATACAATGTACGATATTCTTCCAAGCAGTGTGCAGTAATCTCGTTCTTTATTCTTTGGAATGTGATTCTAACAAAAACAGAAGGCAGGGCTGGGTCTACATGCCTACATGTATTCTCTGTGTGTGTGTGTGTGAGTGTGTGTGTGGCAACTGTTAGTTGAAAAATGGTAATGAACACTGATTTAACTTAGTTATTCAACTGTTGAAATATGAATGATTTTCTCAGTTTTGCTCCACCGCTTCAATTAAATGTTGCTTCCCTTTGCTGTGAAAAATCATTCCAAATCTTTGTAAGTGCTTTGCAATTATGGAATTTTTCATAATTTAGAGGCCAAAGACAACTACAATTGACAAATGGCTTTGTAAAGAAGACACTTTTCTTCAAAGGATAAATAACATGCCATGTCAATTTAGAATAGGCCTCAGATCTTAGAATTCTATGAGAAACTATCTTTTCATAAATGTGTTAATGATTATTAATTATTAATGATATTAATGAAATATGAAAAATGAGTAATATTTGGAATTCCTTAGAGGTTGTTCACGTTTATGCTTACTAAATGCTTAAAGAATTTTCCTTTAAATTTTTGAAATAAACGTAATGATTGACAGAACTGGAATTTCTTGAGAAAGTGGAAAGAATTTTATATGTCCCAACTTCCCAAAATTTGTTC
The DNA here is from genome assembly GCF_021613505.1 of Equus quagga. Taxonomy (NCBI): domain Eukaryota; kingdom Metazoa; phylum Chordata; class Mammalia; order Perissodactyla; family Equidae; genus Equus; species Equus quagga. Next base: position 5,072,258 of record NW_025798627.1, on the reverse strand, counting down.
AATGCTTTTTCTTGAGAAAAGCAACTTAGATAAAGTAAAGAGGGAGAGAGCAAAGGGGAGAAAGACAGAGGAAGAAGGAAAGGAAGAAAAGAAGATCACATCATATGATTCTCAGTTTTGGAATGCCCTGAGTCATGATCATGTGTTTGCAAATCTCAATGGAGACTTTTCAGTCCAGGATACAGAGAGAGCATAGAGTGGAGGGTGAAAAATTGATGGGTTATCTCTTGCCTACTCTTCATGCATCAGCCTGGACCATTTGCAGTTTCCCTTTAATTATCAACCTCAGTCTCTATATTTGATCTCCAAAGACAGAAGTAACAAAATAACATACAGATATTACATAAATTGACCTATTCTTCAACATATATAACTCATCAGTGACAAGGCATCAGTACCTGAAAAATGTCAGAAAACAATAACAGTTGTGAAATTTACGTGAAATAATTTGCATGAACTATTTCGCAAAACATATAGCAGGCATTCAGTAAGTGGCATTGACATGTTGTATTTATCTGGCATTCTTTGAGTTGAGGAAAATTGCCAGCTTTGTAATAGAGACAGTTCTCACAATAAACATACATGTGTAAAATGAGATGTAATCCTCACAAAGTCCCTATGAAGTTTGTTCTATATTTTTTCATGAAATGGTCAGCCAGGTGTGGCCACAAGAGGGGACACACGAGAGGTGCAAGAAAACAATCTTAATTATGCTTACAGATCCTAGAGATAAAGAGTCACTACATGCCACCAAGGAGACACATCAGGGGAGCATCAAGGAGTGGGCTTCAGGACCATGGAAAAGTGCCTTGACTGGAGGCCAGGGAGGAAAACACAAGCAAAGGGTACATGGGTATTTCACTGGTGCATTTGAATGTCGCTAGGTCACAGTCAGGTGAGGGTAAGACAGGGAACATATGACAGGGCCAGCCTTATCACACTGTTGCACTTGGTCACCCAGTGAGGGTGCTCACAGCCTGTTTGTGCGGATATTAAGACAGCAGGGAAATATCAACTTTTAAGACTTATAATACAGTTTATATACCATTACTACCGTTATTTCACAGAGGGCAAAGGCAGGCCACCATAGAGCTGTTCTTTTATTACAGAGCTAGTAAGCGGTGAAAATAGGATTTGAACCCAAGCTGCCTGATTTCTGATCCCTCAGATTTAACCACATCCCCGGCATTTCCTTGAAGCTAAATACTGTATTTGTTCAGAAGAAATTCCTTATAAGCTCACTTAAAGAAAAGTTAAATTCTGAAGGGACCAGATTGTGACAGAACTGCATGGCTTAAGATATGAGGAGAAGTGCTATGGCTCTTCCCGAAGAAGAAGAAGATAAGAAAGTAGAGAGAAAGAAGCTGAGCAGGGGTTATGTCTGGGGTGGGCAAGGCCTCACTATTTCTCGATCCTTCCATGATCTCCAAATTTTCTATCAAAATATATGACAGGCATAAGTGATGAAAAGAAGATTCTTGGAGAAATCACTAAAAATTAAAGACCCTTTAGCACCTAGATTTCTGTCAGTTAAGACATTTGTCTGCCCTCTCTCCATCATCTTCTCAAGGCAAAGACCTGGATCATGCTAAGGACATGGTAGGAGTTTTGAACAAGGGAGTAAAAGCTCTGGGATCTTCCCCAGCTCTGCCACTAACTAGCCCTGGGAACTTGAGTGAGTTACATGATCATTTGGTCTCAGATTTCTAACCCTTCTGGCCCTAAAAGTTTATAATCTCATAGCTAGAGTTGTTCTTTGAACTTTTCTCTAAAGTGTATAATGTATTATTATCCCTTTTCAAAGAGAAATTCTCTGTCACTTGATTAAGCAAATTGTTCATGGACTAAACCATAAACGTAAAAATCATATTTGATTCATATTCTATTCATGCAAATGTAAGTATATATTCATGCAAGTATGTTCCAAATATTTTAGAATCATTTTCCTGATTTCCTAACTATTTGTAGAGTTGTTCCTTACTGTAGTTTGTATTACTTTTTAGTTAAGAATCCCCACAATCAGGACGTTTGTTTAAATGAGCATATCCAACTACATAGTGGCTAGAAAAAGCCTAAATCTTATTAACTCTAGTGATTGTTCTCATAACCATTTCAATGGAAAAGGCATGTGGCTGCCAAATATTATCTAATATATTAAGTCTCTTTGGTTGCATAAAGTAACCCTGGAATATAACATATTCCAAAAATCTGGTGGTTCATGAAGTGAGAAATTATGGGCTTGGGCTTTTATAAAATTTGAAAGGTCAAGAGGGTAAGCAGATGGCTAGCTGTAGAATTTATTACACATTAAGCAATTGTTTTGATGTGCCAGGCAAAGTCCTGGGAGCTTATGAGATTGTAAAATCCAATGACCCTGCATTAGTCTGAGGGTTCAGCTCATGATACACATGCAATTTTAGAGATCACATCTATCACTGGTTTATTATCTGTCAAAAACGTGATTCAACACGATTAATACCCTGCGCTGTAGTTTTTACTATTGCTCTTTTTTTAACCTCCTTTTTTTTCCGTCTTGCTATTTTATGCTTCTTTTACAATATTACTAAGTTCAGGATAATCAAGTGACAGCTCAGCAATGCTGAATGATTTTCCAGTAACTTCTCAGTACTCATAAGTAATAAAATTTTATCAGGGATATAAAGAATTTAGATACTCAACCCCACACACTGTCCTCCATGTACGTGAGCAATTTCATTGTCATGAGCTGGAGCTTTCAAATACAGAGAACAGCAGTATTTTTTTTTTTTAACTACATAAAATGCTTTAAACAAATTCTCTTCCTTAAAAAAAGTTAATCCTAAGAAGGTGATCTAGAATATTGTCATTGCAGACTTTCTAAAATCAAAACAAAAAAGCCGAAGGCAAATAAATACCTTAGATACTGAAGGAAATACTTTCTAGGGGATATTTTTAGTATGATGCTAATGAAAGTTTACCAATACTCTATGAAATAGCATGCCAGAGTGCTCCATTTCAGGTGTTCCTAGTGTATCATGACTAATAACTTAATATTTACTGAAAGCCAGCTTATAAAAGTTTACCCTCCCTTCTGAGTTTCAAGAATTAAAGTACTTCTGATTTTTCAGAATATTACATGGGCAACCATGATTCCATTAAAGGTACTATTAAAAATTCAAATGACTCAGAATTCTGAAGTAGCGACCAGGCAAAACTATGGTTCATCATTATCTTCATTTTATTAAAAGTTACTCATTTTAAATGCATTTAATTTTGTTTAATGGTAGCTCCAACTTTTGGGCATACTTCAGTAAGTAGTTTTTAATAAAACATAGGTGCCTTTTAAAAAAAAATCAAGTGATAACATTTCTGCTCCATGTGTTTTAGAGAAAACAATTCAAATGTCAAGACATCACATCTCAAGGAACGTTTTCCAAGACAAACCTCCCTTCACTAGCTTCATTGCAGAGTTTATTTAGTGGAGAGGACTCTGTTAACAGAGGTTTCCCCTTCTCCTCAGTTCCCTGGGATGTTCATTAAAGATAGCGGATATTTGATCAAGTGAGCATGTTTCTCTCTACACCAAATTAAGACAATTTTAGGAATTATTTATTTCAGATTGTGGGGGAAGCTACTATTGTTCACTAGCAGGCTTTCTTGTTTAGCGAGGTTTCTCATTTAAAGAAAAGTTTAAACACATGCCAAACTATTTATCAAGGAGGACTTCGTAATATGTGAATCTTTTTGAAGTTAATACTAAAAGATAAAAGTCTTTTGAGTGGGTGAAAGGGTTGGTATGATAGAAAGCAAAAAGTATTATGTGATCCCCAGAGCACTGGGGTGTGCTCCTGGCAGAAAATGAGTCTGTGCAAGACACTTTGCTTGTCATCTTCTAGGACGAAGTTGAATCCTGTATAAAAAGAAGAGCCGGGACGATAGATCATCTCTCAAGTGGAGCTGCAACGATGTGGCTCCAGTGGGAAACACTTTTGTTTGGAGACAACCCTTACTCATTTTGTTCATCTGTATCATCCATATCATAAAATCCCCCATGAAGCATTGCTGTGAAAATTAAATGAGATAAACTGATGAAGTATCTAGTTTAGTGCATGACGTATAGAAGACGTTATTAAATAATATCTATTCCTTCAACTTTCCCCTTTTCTCCTCTGGCTCTTCCTTCCTATTCTAAGTTTCAATGATTTATCTCAAGGTATTTTATACCCAGGTTTACAAAAGTTCTTGCAGTTAGAGAATTATTCTAGTACAAAAATTCAATTGAGGAGCACATATATGGCTTTAAATCAGTTCAATGTAGAGAAATATCCCCAAATGTAAGTTATCTTTACAAACTTTGAAGAGAATGCACATGATCTAAAAGTAAACTCTAGGAAATATTGCTTAGAGATGGGCACAGCAATAAATACAAGGAATCAGATTTTCACATCAAACAATATTCCAAACTCAGTGGAAATTTTACATTTTCTGATAATCTGTAGAACTGTATGCTTATTCTAAGAGTCAGAAGCACTATATTTCCCACTGTTTGACAAATTCAGTGAGAGAGCCAAAATTCAAACACACCACATTTTACATACCTGTAAGAGTTGCTATATCTAAGAAACATGAAAGAATGCAAGAGGACATGCAATTCAAAGTATTTATCATTAGACAGAAAATATGCTTACACATATTAGGATAACGTCTAGTTCAAATGCTTTTAGAATACTAAGAGAAAAAAAATGTACGTATATATCTTAGCCAGAGAATTTCAAATTCCAGTCGAATGATCAAATGTGGTAGGAGTGGCAGATTCTCTAAGTAGAAAAGAATCAAGTAAGGTGTATATTCTGAATCTCAGGAGATGGGCAACATAAATCGCTCCTCTGTGTTATGGAATCATTGACAAGAAACTCTATACATAGGATTTTATGTGAACCACCAATGTCACCTACACAAATTTGGTAAGCATTCCACTCAACATCTCTGGTCTGTCTTCACTTTAAGCATGCTGAAAAAGTCACTCCCGAACTATTTAAGGAGGTGTAATGACTTCCTTGATAGATAGTGAGAAAAACTGCTCTGCATGTCTGTTGATCAAAGTTTCACAGCAGGCCAAAACTATCTAGTCTTCAGTAATCTGAGGCAATGAAGATGGTAACCTTTTCTTTGCGAGTAAACATTTTCAACTGTGGAAAATTTAGAATTCAATGTAGACTCTAGTTTAAAAAAATCAATAGCATAATATTAATTTTTTTTAAAAAGCAGTTAGTAGGGGCTGGCCCCGTGGCCGAGTGGTTAAGTTCGTGCACTCTGCTGCAGGCGGCCCAGTGTTTCGTTGGTTCGAATCCTGGGCGCGGACATGGCACTGCTCATCGGGCCACGCTGGGGCGGCGTCCCACATGCCACAACTGGAAGGACCCACAACGAAGAATATACAACTATGTACCGGGGGGCTTTGGGGAGAAAAAGGAAAAAAATAAAATCTTTAAAAAAAAAAAAAAAGCAGTTAGTAGTACTTTATGTGTGTGTAACAAATTTTGTCTATTGGAGTGACAGGCTTACAACTTCAGTTTAAAGAGCGTAATTAATTTGGATTTTTAATTTCAAGTTGAAATCCTACAAAGTTTAAATAGTATTAGAGCATTTAAGAGAATTTTAATTCCCTGATATTTACATATTTAAGTTATTAAACATTAGGGATTATTTATTATTCAGAGAAGTTTTGTTTGAGAAGTAAGACAGTTGAAATACTTATGAAGGGAAACAAATATATTACATTTTAAAATGCAGGTAAAATATTTGAAGATGTTCAATTAATTACGTTTGTAAATGAGATCAGACATCACTTAAAGCCAACAAAAAGTGATTGTTAAAACTCACTAAATATCTAAACAAAATAATAAAATCTCTGTGCTCAACTTAAAAGCTTAAAATAGTTTTGCTATAACTTCAATAATTTAAATCTGGAATACTAAAACAACAAAATGAATCTCTGAATAGTCTCTTTTTTAATTTTATTTTTTTGTGGTAAGAATATGTAACATGAGAAGTGCTCTCTTAAATTTTTAAGCCTACAGTTCATCATGGTTGACCACTAGTACAATGATGTGTAGCGGATCTCTAGAACTTATTTATCTTGCTTAATGAGACTTTATACCTATTAATTGGTAGCTCTCCATTTCCTCCTTTCCCCAGCCCTTGGCAACCATCATTCCACTCTTTGATTCTATGAGTTTGACTATTTTAGGTACCACATACAAATAGAATGATGCAGTATTTGTCTTTTCTGTGACTGCTTTATTCCACTTAGCATAATGTCCTCCAGGTTCATCCATCTTGTCACATCTTGCAGAATTTCTTTCTTTTTTAAGGCTGAATAGTATCCTGTTGTGTGTATACACCACATTTTCTTTATCTATTAATCTAATGACAAATATTTAGGTTGTTTCTACATTTTAGCTATTGTGAACAGTGCTTAAATTAACACAGTAGAGCCAATATCTCTTCCAGATCATGATTTCAATTCTTTTGGATAAAAACCCAGAAGTAGGATTACTGGCTTGTATGGTGGTTTTATTTTTAATTTTTTGAGGAATAGTCATATGTCACTTAAAAATGGGGATAGGTTCTGAGAAATGTGTCTTTAAGTGATTTCATTATTGTGTGAACATCAGAGAGTATACTTACACAAATCTAGATGGTATAGCCTACCACAGGCCTAGGCTATATGGTTCTAATCTTATGGGACCACCACTGTATACGCAGTCCATTGTTGACCAGAACGGAGCTATGCAGCACATGACTGTACTGCTTTCCACAGTGGCTACAACATTTTGCATTCCCACCAACAGTGTGCAAGGATTTCAATTTTGCTACATCCTCACCAACCCTTACGGTCATCTGCTTTTTCGATAATAGCCATCTTAACAGATGTGAGGTGCTATGTCATTGTGGTTTTGATGAATAGTCTTTTCAACATACAAAAACCACTATTGAGGAATCCAAAACCCTTACGGGAATGCAGAGGCCACTTTTACCACTTTGTGTCTTTAGAATCTCAAGAATATCATTTAATTTCACTCAGCCTTAGACATTTAATCTGTAAAATAAGGATAAAAGCTACTATTTAAAATAATTGTTTTGAGGAAATGACAAAATGCATACAGAAGGCTTATGTAGTGCTTGGCACATAGTGCACAATAATAACTATTCTTATTAAACCCCTTAAGAACTCTCTAAAACAATAATTATTCTGTTCTTAGTACTTAAAAAAGCTCTTTTTAAAATAAAAATCTGTCAATCTCAATGCCAATGTACGGAGCTGCATTTGTTGAAATCTCTACCTTCTCTACAAAGAATATCTTTGCCATGAAAATGTGTGAAACACTTTATGAATTAAGCATTCAGACAATCTCCAAATATATACATTAGAAGCATAGTTTGCCATATTTATGTCATGAGTGTGCTCTGCTAAAGAAGTTTTAAAACATATAAATTTATGCCTATAAAGTTTTTAATTCTACTAGTAAACCTTAAATAAATATATACTTAAGTTTACCAAAGATTTTCCCGACAGTTTTTTAGTTCACTGGGAGTATTTCTCTAGGGTTAAGAGGATATCTTTGGCTTAAACAAAACAACACATACGTAAAACTTCAACAATAAAATGAGCAACAATAAAACTTGTGCTATATAAAAGATAAAAAGCACCCCATCTCCCTCCAAAGGCAGGATAAACCCACCCCTCCTAAATGTAGCCAACTTTCCTAGATAACGAATTGTAAGACATTTAACTGCTTCAGAAATGTGAAACAGAATCAGTGGTCAGAGAATGTTAACATTAAATACATGGATTTTTAAGGCTAGTGATTTCTTGCCAAACGTCAAAGGCTAGTAAATTGGTAGGACACATTGTGGAGAATTAAATGTCATTTAAAGTTGGGCATGAATAAAATTTTATAAGCTTTTCTTGCAATTAAAGATAAAAACCACTAATGTCAATATAACATTTTTTATAATAACACCAACTACTAAAAAAGAAATTGATTCATTAAATTGTAATGTTTCTGAATATCTAAGTAATGAGCATATCTTAATATACAGGGCATTATATCACTCACTTATTTCTTTGCAATTATGTAACAAAGGTGGAAACCTTGGGCTAAGAAGGAAAACATCCATCAATCCCAGATTCGGTCCATTGTCAGGAAATACCTCCTTTGTGGGTAAATAACGCCATGTATGCATCATTCTTGTGTAATGAACTGATCCTGTATGCAAACATCTGCGTCTAAACACCAATTTACAAGAAACACAGGGTAGAAGAATAAGTCTATAACACAAGAAAGAAAGAAGTTAAGCCTAGAATGAGCAATATTCTACAGGAAATTGGCCTGAGTTCTCTTAAAAACAATTATATACAAAAGGGAAGGAGGGTTACTATAGAATAAGAAGGGCTCACCACAGATAACTATCAAATGCTACCTGTACCTTATTTATTGATTCAAAGAAACCAACTGTAAAGTGATTTTTTTGAGAAAAGTGGGGTAATTGAAACAGAATGATTATAAGATAATTTTGTTAATCTGGTTAGATGTGGATGACTTGCTGGCAATTATTAGACACTTACAGAAGTCCTTATCAGATGCATAAGATGTGTATTGAAGCATATGCAGATAAAGGGATACAAGGCTGGGATTTGCTTTACACACCCTCGTCTCTCCCCTCACACACACTTTTCAAAAATGTATTTTGACCTCCTTGGATATTTTGGATTTTTTCCTTACTGGAATGTTTTGGCTGTACTTTAACTATTATCAAACATACTTGAGATTCTAGATATATGCATAGATTTTTATTATATTTTACTTTCATTATGAAATGTTGGCATCATGGGACATACTGAAAAAGTTTCCCACCTTTTAAAATTTTACTGTTTTATTTGTCTATCTTGAGATAATTTATCACATTTTACACATGGTTTCAATGATGTTACATTAAACCAAATAATTACTAATTGAAAATTTTAAATATCTATTTCTATAATAGTATTCATATGTAATTAGTATTCATGTCTGTTAGTATTCATGTGTAATTAGTGCTTAGAAATTATTATCATGTTCACCTGCTATGTATGAGCCTAATACTGTTGAAAGTTTCAAATCATTACCTAGCAACTAAACACTAAAATTCAAGGAATAGAATTCACAGTGGTATGTCTTAAAAGACTAAGTATCTCTAGGGGCCAGGCCAGGGACACAGCTGTTAAGTGCACATGTTCCTCTTCGGCGGCCCAGGGTTCTCCGGTTTGGATCCTGGGTGCAGACATGGCACTGCTCGGCAAGCCAAGTTGTGGTAGGCGTCCCACATTCAAAGTAGAGGAGGATGGGCAAGGATGTTAGCTCAGGGACAATCCTCCTCAGCAGAAAAAGAGGAGGATTGGCAGTAGTTAGCTCAGGGCTAACCTTCCTCAAAAAAAACCAAAACAAGAACAAAAAAACAACAAAACACAAAGATGAAGTATCTCTGATTTAAATTTTCATTGGTATAGTAAGCTGTAATTGACAAATTTTCTACTAAATTACGAAATTTGATTACTAAATTCATATTCTTTACTAATTAGTCCCTAAAAACAGGGGCATTGAGAATAGGGAATAATAAACTACTAAAGCTAAGTCAGATGCTGATAAACAGTGAATTTTGCCTTAGATAAGATCTTCCTTCTTTTGTAGGAAGAATTGAGCTGATGAAAGCCAAAAGTTTTCACCAATCTTTCTTATTCATCTCACTGACATAAGAGAAAATTCGTACACCACTCATTTCATGTCACTAACTGGTATATTTTTGACACTATGGTCGCAGAATGTTAAATCAAATGAGCTTGTATGTCACTCGTCTGGTGTCTGTGTGTGTCTGTTTTATTTTAATTTGATCAAATTAATAGCTATTCATTTTCCCAATGGTCTGAGAGATTAGAGTTCGTCATATAGTAGGTACTCAGTAAATACTTATTGAATATAATTAAGGATAAAAAAATCATAATTTAAATAAAGAATATAATCAGTGTATTGAATACAGTTATATAACACGTAAACTTATATGAAGATTATTTAAATATGTACTTCCCAGAGGGAAACAGATTAATTAAATGTAAACATACATTTCAGACTTGGATTGGTACTAGAAATATACTCGAGAATACGCATGGGAAAGAAAATATGAGTAAAGGTGTATTGCTCCGTTGACTTTGTTTTGCTTCATCATTTTTTTCATTTCCTGCATGTGTAATTTTCTTTCAAACCATATTTTACATTATTAAAAATTCATCTGCATGCATTTATTTCATTAATTACTGTTATTTAAAAATACTGCAGCTCAATACTGCTCTAGATCCCATGATATGAATTGGATTTTTTAGAACACATTCTTTTAAAAAGTGCTAAAAATAATGACCTTTTGTTTGCTGTCTGTATTACCTTTCAGGGTACGTTTATCATTAAGCTTTATGCAATTACTGCTTCATACTAATTCCTCAGGCATTCCTGAGCAGAGAATTATGAGGACTAATTCCCTGGAAGCCAGAGAAAAACAGTGAGTCATTGGGGATTGCAAGAACTTTTATTTGATTTTCCTCTAAACGTTAAATAGATTTTAAAGAAAGTATTGATAAACTAACCGGCAGTAGAAAAAGTAAACCCTTTAATACGGATAATGAACAAAGAGTGGCAACTAAAACTGGCTGCATATAGAAGTGCCTTGAGCAACCACATATCATCTAAATGGATGATTTTGAAAGAATGTGTTAATAATTACATTGGCAAAATATGTGTGACCTGTGTCTCTGCCAGGCAAACAGGGTGGGTAATCATCCTAGCACTGCCTACTCAGGCGTTTTCAGCGTATATCAATACAAAGGCAACAGCTTAATAGTTACGGCTATTTCTCACAATGGAAGGCAAGGCTGCAGTGTCAGGCTGAGTCTCTACACTCAAAACAATGCTTTTTAAAGTCTTTAATTCCAAATTTAAATAATTTAAAATAGATATTTTGAAAATCCCTGGACAATTTATATGGTTAACATCTTGTTACTTTTAAAAAGGCCATTTTCTTCTATATACATATATAAGATTTAAAGTCAGAAAGAAAGAAGCCTAAGAAATAAAACAAGCTGTCATAATTTCCTCCAGAAAAAGAAATATTCTAAATGCTTTACTTAGAAAAAAGAAAGAGAATAAAGTTCATTAAAATAACATTTACATTATAAAAGTTATTTCATGTTTTTAAAATCCTAACATAGTTGTCAATAATAAAATATAGGAGAAAATCTTAATCATAATTTCAGCATGTGGCACAAAACAATATCACTGTGCAATTTTTTGTCTTTGGAATTCTGCTGGAAATATCACTCTTTTTTTGAAGAAAAATATTTTAAAGTTTAAATATATTCTACATAGCTTTAAATGGTTATTACATGAAATCTACTTTTTTCATATTATTGCTCCTTGAAGCAAAATAATGGTCCTATAAAATGGTTCTGTATCATGTATTTACCTTTGTATTCAGTTATATTGAAATCAGCTGGGATTTTCGCGTGAAGTTACAGCCACACTCAAAATAAATGATGGTAATTTAATAAGGGGACTATTATCAAAGGTGTGTTCAAGAGCCAATAAGAGGAGGAAAACTCACCACCCCTGTAGCTGAGCTAACAAAGCAAGAAAATGATGGGAGGCATGCAGAGGTAATAGTTTTACCAACAGGAATTGGTCCTCCTACAATCTTCCACTGACCAGGGCTATTGGACTACAAAGAGCTGAGAGGGTCCCGAGTGAATTACCCTGGATTCTTGGTACCACTTATATGTGGAATCTAAAAAAACAAAACTCAGAGACACAAAGAGTAGAATGGTGGTTGCCAGGGGCTGGGGGATGGGGAAAATGGGGAAATGTTGGTCAAAGGGTACAAACGTCCAGTTATAAGACGAATCAGTGCTGGGGATCTAATGTCCAGTATGGTGATTATAGTCCACAATACTGTTTTATGTTCTTGTAAGTTGCTAAGGGAGTAGATCTCAAATGTTCTCATCACACACACACAAAAAGATAATTATGTGAGGTGATGGAGGTGTTAACTAACGTTGTTGTAGTAATCATTTTGCAACTTATATCAAGTGTCACGTTGTACACTTAAAACTAACACAATGTTATATATGACCTATATCTCAATAAAGCTGAATGGGGGAAAACTCCTCTTAGTTGTTGTATAGCAACAAGTGGCATCAACTCCCCTGGCCAATAGAGTTACCTTCTTTCTTCTGGAGCTGTCAGTAGCATGAGGAGCACAAAATGGTGAGGCAGGGTCCCAGACCTAATGTTCTGCTTTTGCTGTCTTGAAATCTTAATAATTTTAACTTTAAAATTCTAGCTTGTATGTGAAGTCTGATAGGATAGTGGAGTCTACATGTGAGCAGAGGAGATACGTGCAATATGCATGCTCACTACTGTTTCTTGTTTCTCCATTTGTGTACACTATTTGCAATCCCCATAAGCACAGAATTCTGGTGGATCGGTTATGTGCAGGAGTTCAATGAAACTCAAAGCAAGTACAAGGTCAGCATGCTGTGTCTACAACTGAGCAAGTGGGAACATTGACAATTTGCCATGCTCTCCAATGAACCAGAACTTGCTTCAAACAGAGAAAGAAGGCAAAAGACCAAGGAACTCTATCATATCCTTTCTCACTCATGTTCCTTCCACCTATGAGCTATCCATTCATGCTGGAAATGATGAGAAAGAAAAGGCAACCACAGTTCCGTTTCCTTTCAGTCCTTCCTTACTCATTTGTAAGCCAAAGGTAGAGAGTGTTGATAGAATGTGTTGATAGATCAAGAAGTGAAATAAAAAGTTAAGTTAGTTTTATGCATAGAAAATTGTTATAAAATACTTTAAATATTTTACATTATTGTGCTTTAATATAAAAATAATTTTGAGTGCTTATGTATTATTAGCCCTATAAAGTATATCTAAATAGGTTACTTACTAGAGTAACCATTTGGCAGAAAACCTTAATCAAGCTCTATAAATAATTCATTTTATATCATTGTAATTTTAATTCTTCTAGGAATCCTGAGTGATAAAACCAATCTGAGGTATAATAATAATATACGCACTAGTGACAATTATTATATCCTGACAGAGCTTTAGGTACAGTTTTCTACAAAATGAGGAAAATCCTATTTTATAGTAAAAACTAAGTGCATAGAAATGGTATAATTAAACAAATAACTATGGATTAAGTAATTTTAAAAGAGAAAATCAGAAACCTTTGGAAAGTTACTGATAAATCACTTCATTTGAAAAGACAGTGTTGACAGCTTATGAGTGTGAGAGATTTGGTATTAGAAGACTCCAGATCAAGAGAGCAAGAAACAGAAATTGCAGAGAAAAGCTACTTTTAAATACACTTGAATACATGTATTTAACATGTATTTGCCAAGGGAACACACAGAAAACAGCTAGATAATTCTTAAATATTAAGTAATTTGTTTCTAATTTTTATGAATGACGTTTGATTATAAATATTTTCATCAGGAAACAGAACTGTTCTCTGATGAAAATGTAGGCCAAAGGTAGCAAGCTATAAAGTTTGGTGGACATGAGATGCAGAAAGAGAACTTTAGCTTCTTTTCTAAACTGCCTTATATGAGATCTTATTTCTCATCACCATTTAAAGTAATACAGGGAAAAGTACAGATCTAAGTGAGAAGTTAAAAATTTGTAATAACTAGATTCCATTGAACGTAGCCCCTATATTGATTCTTATATTTATCTTGGGATAAAATCGCTCAGGCTATTTCACTTTGCCTTCTCTGTGCATTCGATAGATTTTTTTCACTGAAGTAAGCTGTATTTCTTCCGTGATGCACTAAGACTGGAATAGAATTGTATTAAGAACTTACAGTAATAGGAAACAATGAAGGGCAACATTAGCTCAGAAACTGGTATGTTAGGTTGAACATTCCCACGTCCCCATGTCACCAAAGACCCTGCAGTTTGAATTTTTAACCTAGGTTTTAGCATATGTCGTGGGGATCACATTGAATGTGTCCTCCAGTGAACACTCCACTCACTTTCCAATCCCATGGCTCCCATAATTTGTCACTTGATTGTTGAATCTCTAGAATCTTTAAGCCTCCTGGAATGAAAAGACTGTCCACTCCATCTCTATCATCTTCTTTCCCTCCGAACTTCTCAATTACAGGTGTGATGAGTACATATGTGTTTGCCACAATGAATATTCTAGTCATATCAATAAGATACAATTAACATGCCCATTTTATGGAGAAAGAACACGAGACCTTGAAAGAACTCAAAAATTCACCCAAAGTTACAGGAAACAGAAAGAGCTGTTTGACACAAAATTTCAAAGAAAGATGAGTAGAGTTCATTCTCTCATTAAGCTTTTTCTGCTTCTCCTATGAGTAAAATTTATGATTTCACAACTTTCTTGTACATCTGTGGGTTTATCTGTTCAAAATTCTATTCCATGCTTTTATTGGTGTTGGTGAGAAAAAATGGGGGATAAGATCTGTGTCAATAACAACCCAGTGGGATTTTCAGTTGAAGCTTGCCTGACATTCAAAAGGGGCAAAGGTTCCTAATTGCTTCTCCTATCATAATTCACATTGAGTATACTTACTATTAGCCTCACCCAAGACTGAACTCCAGGGAATTTATAGTGACGTAGGAAAATCTTCTCTCCTCATGATTCACCTTTCAAATTTAGTAGAAAAAAGATGGTGAGGGAATTAATGCAGACTACATTGTCCAGCTTTAGAAAGAAGACTCACACGGAACTAACATATCAAACTGGCTTTCTCAGTAATCTGAACAGTTATAGCTTTTGTTTTAAAGACGCTTAATAAAAAACTAACATACTAGAGCTAATAAATTCTATGAGGATTATTTACTGAGGACCCCTAAAGAGTCAGTAGCCTTTCCTTGTAAAGACATTTAAAAGAGGACTTAGAATTTATATTTAATATAAAACAAACAAATCAGTGTGGAAAACCAGTATTTGTAGTGAAGAAAGAAGAGAAAGAATTATGTAAAAACCTCATTATAGTAATTTGGAATATGAAATATCAGCATCAAATCAAAATATTAATATATACTTAGGTATATATTTATGTATTTTTTCTGGTTCTGTCTCCCAAGGGAATCTAGAAGCAATGATGCTTTCATAGCAATGTATTATCTCTAGATCCCAAAATTTGGCCTCTTATTATCATTCAATCTCAAAGAAACTAGGGCTACTCAGAGGAATGTCTGTTTCCAAGTCTGGAGTAGGAAAGTTATAATGTGAATCTGAAACATCCTGTTGCCTCAGAAAATAAGGAAATGAATGGATTTGTGTCAAAAGGACAAGGAAGCCAGTTTAAAGTTGAGTCCATAGACAAAAGGTGACTTGAGTAGCACACGGAAGAAAGGCTGTTATTGACGGAAACACATTTCACATGTAAAATCCACTAGTCTATAATAATATGCAAAATTTTTAAAAAGCCTATTTGCCACAATTTTATGTAACCATGACACAAACTACTTACTCTCAAAATTAATAGTTAAAAGGAAGGACTTAAGCATTAACTTTGTTTTACAGTAGGAAATGTGTTGTCCTAGTTGATCAGAGACAGATTTGTCTAAAAGAATGACAATTAAGTTTAGAAAGAATGATAGAATTAGAAAATCACCATTTTGTAATTCCCAATGAAATAATTGATTCAGATGATGATCATCACTGATTCTAAACCATTAGCTGAAAGACTGATGAGAAACCATGTATTTGCATTGTACCAAAGTATCACTCCATAGATTTCTTGTTCACAATGGATGGAGGCAACTTTCGTTACCTTACCTCAGTGATCAGTCTTACTATCACTCAACCAGATGTTACATACTTGCTGACATCTTCCAATCTGAAGTTCATAGCACCACCTCTGAAGTGTGTTTGGAAAACATATTTAACCTCAATCTATTCAAATTCTTAGATCTAACTTTCCAGTTACAGTAATTCAGGTGATGAATGAACAATTCATGTAAAAACACTCACACAACTCCAGAAGGTGGGACGTTCTAGGACCTCTTCAATAAGACAGTGCTATGTAGGAAATAAAGGGTGTGTGTGTGTGTATGTGTGTGCCCATGTGTCCATGTGTGTCTGTTTGTATGGGTGTTGTCTTTTAGGTTGAAATGACTTAAAAGATACACCAACCAAATGTAATGCATGATTCTTGATGGATACTGATTAATGAAACCAGCATGAAATGTATTTGGTGAATTGGGTAAATAAGCGTGAGTATGATCAGATTTTAGATGATTAGGATATTATTTATTTTATTAGGTCTGATGATATAGTAGTTATGTTTGGAAAATAACCTTATATTGTACAGATGCCAACAGTATTATTTATGTCTGATATATGTTTTATAATTCCAACTTATTTAAAACACTTCAATAAAAGGATAAATAGATGGATCAAATGTAACGAGATGTTAACAGTTGCTAATTCTTATTGAAAGAGATATGCATGGTCTCTGCTTTATGTTTTAAATATCCACTACAAAAAAGACAAAAATAATTAACCAAACAAAATTTGTACTGTAGTCAATTTGGTAGTTATTTTATGCCTCAATTTAAAATTGAAATTGAAATCCGGTTACTCATTATACATATATGGTAGCCTGAGGTCAAATTTACCCTAATTTGCACTAATAAAGCCAAATTTGTGGAAATGGGTACCTAAGGACAAACCCAGAAACCCAGTAGATTCTGCTAAAGTATCCCATCCAAAGCGTAACCATTAGGAAAAAGCAAAGATTCTTGTAAACATACCATCATCTGTTTCCGCGTGTAAGGGCAGACCGCCTACATCTTCCCTGGTTTCCTAAGTTAGCACAGCTCCTTCTATCTATTTAATACTTTGCCACTTTGAAAGGATGATATTCTGACTTTGAAGAAGTAAGCTGGTGAAATAGAGACGGATAAATGCGACAGAGTGTGGACTGGAAGCAGAAATGTTAGAATCCCTGTTCTGTCGTTGATGCCTCTCTAAGGATAGTTTTGTATCTATAAAGAGGAAAGGATTTATACGGTGCACCAGTAAGAATGTCACACTTTGAAAAAGACCCTGCTTTGGGTATGTACTCTGGAAAGAAGAAGAGAGCGCGCCAAAGGGAGAAGCAGCATAAGAATGCTTCTTATAAAAGAAGTATAAAAGAACTTCATGGTATAAAAGAAGGTGAGGAAAAGCAAAAGCAAACCAAAACAAAAAAACCCTGCCTATGATACAGTCCTGCTACAACCAGCTCTTTATGCCCTATCCATATACAATTCAAAACATTCCAGAACATGTTTCCTAAGCACAATATTTTGTTTTTGAAAGATAACAAACTCTAAATTCTAATATTTCTCTTGACTCTTAATTGGCTTTACTGTAGTTATATCTACCTGAGTCTGAATACACATTGCATTTCGAAAAACATTGACATGCACTCCGAGGGGGAAAAAATGAATTCTGGCATGACACCAAAACCAGTAGTTCCAGATTCAGAATTATTCAGCTTAACACATTATTTTTTGTCAGGAAGATTTGAAGTCTTAGAAAATACCTTAAATTTGTTTTCAATTCTCTAACACCCTCTTCACATTGTCTGTAACCTGCAGTACTGGAAATGTTCTTTAGGGAATCTAACAGTCCTAACAGGTAAATATGTAATTATAATCAGTGTTAAAAGTAGATTTTCTAAGTTCTCATAAACTGATTTTTTTTAATGTCAGAGCTGAGGCACTAGCAGTTCTGCAGAATTTGTGTTGAGTGGTGACATTTTCGAGTGCATGCCAGTATTTTTATTCACTCATCCTAAGTAAGTATACGGTCTTATAAAAATACATATACATTCCTTGCTCAGGCAAAAGATAAACAACTTTCTCGTTTACTATTATCAACAATGATAGCTTTATCTGATAAGGTTAATTTTATGGAAAGATATATTCATATATTAGAATTCATTTGTATCTATGAAACCAATTTGTACTATTTCATAACTTAGAAATCATGTTGTTTTTTTAAAAGTGGTAAAAAAAAAAAAAAGGCATAGAAAGCTACCACTTTAGTGTAACTTTTTACCATGCATCTTCTATGTGCTCAGAACTGAGTCACTGCAATTGATGCAAAAGTGGTACCTTGTGCAGGATTTGGGGGCTAAGACTAACTCTGAGGGACTCTGGAGTAAAGATTTCCTAGGGCTTCTGAGGTTTTGGTTCATTTTTCAGAAGGTTTGGGACATAACATAATAAGGGCCAAGAACTCCTGCCTTCAAAATCCTAGCAATGCTAATAAGTGATTTAACGTTGTACTTCATCAAAGAGAAAGGTTCCCTGGACTCTTTTGTAAAGAAAAAGGCAGGTTTGTAACGCTGGATAATTATGAGTGTGTGATCCCAATGTAATTTCTGATCTTCAAACAATATGTGTACTCCTGGCTGTTGAGATTAATAAAAAGGTTTCGTCAATGGAAACTCAAAATCTGAAATGAAAGAGTCAATAGAGAAATGTACAAGATGCAAAAATACACAAGATGTAAAACTAAGAAAATAAATGTAAACCCAGGGTAAGGAACAAGATATTTCAACAAAGAAATGTGAGAATCTAAGTGCTAGATGCATGCAATGATTAAAACAAATCCTACAATTTAGGATCTTATTGCCTGAGGGGAAACAAACATTTGAAAATGTAATTTCGACGGAATGTAAAACATGCAACAGTACAACTAAATTTAGAGATCACAGGAATAAGAAGTGGGGCATCTAAACATTTTTGAGAGGAAGGAGGTGAGGCATGAGATGATTCTTAGAAGGCAAGTAGAGGGGACCCAGATTAACAAAAGACAGAAAGGAAATTCAAAGCATATCATTGTCCTCAAGATCCTACATTATTTGGTACTAAAGCACCATGAATTATACAGGGGAAATGGTATTAAGAAGACAAGATATGGGCCAATTTCTGATCTTGAAAGGCGTGTCATTTTAAGCAATTAAAACTATCCTCTATGCGATAAGGAGATATCAAAGAACTATAGACTCTTGGTCACTAAGCCAGAAGTTGGGGAATATAAAATTTAGGAGGACAAAATTGGATTCATGAAGAACAATGAATGATTACTGTATTGAAGGCAAGAGATCACAGGGCCTAAACTAGGCATTGAGGGCAGAAGTTGTTTCAAGAGGCTGTGCATGTGCGTGTGTGTGTGTGTTTGTGTGTGTGTGTGTGTGTGTGCATGGAAAAGATGTACACAGATGATCTTTATAGGTGGAGTATAAATATTTTTTAAATTTGGTTAAAATTCACATGACATTCAATTAACCATTTTAAAGTATACAGTTTAGTGGAATTTAGTGTATTCACAACGTCATAAAATAACCAGATCTCTCTAGTTCAACTTTTTCATCACCTCATACAAACAGCTTGTACCCGATAGGCAATCACTTCTCATTCTGCCCTCACCCTATCTCCAGGTGACCTATGACCTGCTTTCTGTTTCCACGGATTTGCCCATTCTAGACCTATCATATAACAGAAATTGTACAATATGTGACCTTTTTTGTATGGCTTCTTTCACTTAGCATAATATTTGCAAACTTCATCCGAGCTGTAGCATGTATCAGTATTTTGTTTTTAAGGCTGAATAATGGTATATACAAAAACTTTGTCTATCCGTTTATCCATTAAGGGACATATAAGTTGTTTTGACCTTTCCTTATTATTAATAATGCTGCTATAAACATATATGTACAAATATTTGTGTGGACATGTTTGTATTTCTCTTGGGTATATACCCAGGAGTGGAGCAGCTGGGTCACGTTTAACTCTTACAGTAGCTGCACCTTCTATATTCCCACCAGAAATGTACAGGGGTTCAAGCTCTCCATATCCTCACCAACTCTTATTTTCCATTTTTTTAATTAAAGCCATCATAGTGGGTGTGAAGTGATAGCTCACTGTGGTTTTGATTTGCGTTACTTTAATGATCAGTGACTAACATATTTCACATGCTGATTGACCATTCTTTGAGTGTATATATACATAATATTTACATGATGAATATAGTACTTATACAACATATAATATTTATACCACATATAAATATATAGTATATTTTTTGGAGGAAATGTTTATTTAAGACCATTCCCCATTTTTCAATTGGGTTGTTTACCTTTTTGTTATTGGGTTGTAATGTAAGCATTCTTTACGTATGCTGGATATTAAATTGTTATCAGATATGATTTGCAGATATTTTTACCAATTATTTAGTTTTTCTTCACATTCTTCATTGGTGCTCATTGATGCAGAAATGTTTTTAATTTGAATAAAGTCCACTTTATCTAGTTTTTCTTTTGTTGCTCATGCTTTTAGTGTCAAATCTAAGACTCCAGTGGCAAATATGAAGTCATGAATAGCTACCTCTATGTTTTCTTCTACAGCTTGAAAGTTTTGGCTCTTATATTTAGGTCATTGGTCTATTTTGTGTTAACTTTCGTATATGGAGTGAGATTGGATCAATTTCTAGATTCTCAATTCGATTACATTACTCTATATGTCTCTCTTTATGTCAGTACCATCCTGTTTTCATTACTGCAACTTCGTAGTAAGTTTTGAAATTGGTAAATGTGAGTCCTCCTACTCTTATTTTCCAATATTGTTTGGAAATTTGGGGCTCTTTGCAATTCCATTTGATTTTGAAGATAAGCTTTTCCATTTCTGCAAAAGATGTCATTCAAATTTTGATAGAGATTACATTGAATCTATAGATCTCCTTGGGGAGTACTGTCATCCTAATACTGAATCTTCCAATTCATGAATATTTGATGTCTTTTCATTTATATAGGTTTTTAAAATTTCTTTCAGAAATGCTGTGTAGTTTTCAGTGTACAAATCTTTCACCTGCTCGGTTAAATTCATTCTTAGGTATTTAATTCTTTTAGGTAGTATTGTAAGTGAAATTGTTTTCTTTTCTTCTATTTTTTTGGTGAGGAAGATTGGCCCTGAACTAACATCTATTGTCAATCTCCCTCTTTGTGCTCGAGGAAGACCATCATTGAGCTAACATCTGTGCCAATCTTCCTCTGTTTTGTATGTGGGACCTTGATGAGCAGTGTAGGTCCACATCAGGGTCTGAACCCACCAACCCTAGGCTGCTGAAGAACAGTGTGCGAACTTAATCACTGCTGCCACCGGTTGCCCGTGAAATATTTTTCTCAATTTTCTTTTTGGATTGTTCACTACCAGTGCATAGAAACACAACTGATTTTTATGTAAAAATAGCTTCTTAAGATGTATATTTACAGTACCTATTAGTTGGTAATATGGGGATGGGTTTTAAAGAGTAATTTCCAGCCTTACCAGTGAGTGCAACACTGGTGAGTCGACCCTCCCACGCAGACAGCATTTGGGCCAGAGCACGCTGGTCTTCACCTGGCCAGGCATCTGGGGACAGGCTTTGCAGCAAGGTGACTCTGATGGGGACAAGAAGTCCAGAGCAGTGATTATTGCATGACAGGCTATGTGAGCCAAACTCCTTAAGGATCAGTCAAGGAGGAGAGACCTTCAGCACCAGAGCACCGAGGCGCTTCTCATCTCCTGACTCCTGCCAGCACCTGTAGAACTTCTGAGTTCCTGAGATCATGCATCCAAGGAGCGAGCGAGGTCTCCACTGCACCGACTGGAGCCTGACTGCACCCTTCTCCGAGCTCCTCGACACTCAGCGCATCCCAGCTCATCCTCTCTCTGTCCCTCAGGGAGGACCCACACTTAGCGCCCCTCATACTCGTACGTTAAGTCACGTAGTGCACCTGCTGGCTACAACTGCACCCTGGTTTTTTTTTTTTTAAGGAAAAAAATAAGACTCGTTGAATACTTTATATAAATGTAATTCTCATAACTACACTGGAGACAGCATTACCCCAGTTCACAGATGAGAATAAACAAGTCCCAAGGTCATGGAGCTAGTGGAAGGCAGTGCTTGGATGCAAACTCAGATCTGCCCAATGTGAAGTCTCTATTGCCATCTTTGATTTTGTCACAAGTTAACTTTGTCTTATTCTATAAATATATGTCATTGTTCTTATGGGACTATATGTAGACGTTTCGACACAACCTGGGCACGCGTTGAGGGGTGGGAGGGTATTGATGTATGTGATGATACGGAAGATGGATAGTGAGAATTAAGCTGCAGGCTATGTTATGGAGGGTATATTTTGTATTGTACTATATACAGTGAAAAGGAATTGAAAAATTTTATACAAAGGAACGCTATGGTAGATTTGAATTTTTAAAAATCCCTCCAGTAGTAAATAGAAGAAACAGTGTTAGATGAGGACAAAACAGAAACAGACCAGTTTGGAGGCTCTTGGCTCATGAGGGGAAGAAGGAGGTTGGCGTGAACTCAATATCAATGGTGTCAATGGATGTTTCTGAGAAGCTCAACTTAAAGACAGGATGAAGGACAAAGGGAGGAAGAGCATCAAGGATGACATCCAGAGATTTTAGCTGATTCATTCAGGGGACAACGTTGTTCACTTGACCGAAAGACAGCACGAGGAGAATTATGTTTATGTTTTTTCTAAGGCCTGGGGAAAAACATAGTTCATTTCTTGGATTTAGACAGACTATATATAGCATTGGGTCTGAATCCTGGCTTGAGAAATCTAGAAAACAAGCGAAGTCCTGACTGCTTTGTTGGCAGTCAGGAGAGCTCTGCAACACGTGCTCAGTGTCTCAGAGACTGGAAGGTCCAGGGGTGGTGGTGCCACCAGCGAGGAGATGTGAGCCAGCTGGGAGAAAGGGTCACAGTGGGAGTCTTGGGACACCCAGTAGCAAAGCCTGTAGTGTGAAGAGGGTGGAGCACATTGAGGGGTTCCCAGAACAGGACACAAATTGCAGACAAGAACCTTTCTGTGAAGGGCCGTGATGCTGGAGCAGATTGAGATGGAGGGCGGGATTACCCCATCATAACCCTCTTGCCAGTTGGAAAACAGCCTGCAGCAGCTAGAGACGTACAGTCAGAAGCAGCCTGAGCTGGGGGAAGAGAAAACATTTAACATAACCTAAATATTGTGTTTTTAAAAGTTTGTGTATGTTGCTTATTTATTAAATTGACATGCTGATTGTGACATAGCAAAATAACAGGACTGTCTCTTACCTAAGAATTAAGAGTATGGATGCTGGAGCTTTCAGCAAGGAAAAGAGATTACTCTAACTAGGTGAAGTCAAAAGAAAAAGAGAGAGAATCACTCAAATTGAGCTTTGATCAAAATCTTTCTCAGTGCTTATTTAACATTTCTGTTAGAACCGTGTAGCCCTTGGCCCGCTCTCCATCCTTCCCTTTCAATATGCTTCAGACACACGGGAGGCCTTCTCTGAGGCCCTAAAATACAGCAAACTCTTTCTTACAATAGGATATTTACACATCGTGTTTCCTCGGCCGGGAATGCTCCTTCCCTGGTCTCTTGCATGATTGGCCATCTGAAAATTCAGTATCAGATTAGAGCCTGGATCTTTGGATGTCTTTCCCTGGCTCCTGCCACGTAGTCAATGAAGAGATGAAGAAAAAGAGGGGCAGAGAGAGAGAGCCTACTTAGGGCCTCACTTATTTTCATACAGCATGCCACATTTTGTAATTGCATGTTTGCTTCTTTGCTCATTATATATTTTCTCCAGTAGACTCTAAGCCGCATGAAGGCAGGGACTTGCTCCTTTTCACGTACATTTTACACTTAGCACTAAGCTCAGTACACACGGTCAGTCATTAGATATTTGTGGAACGAGAGAATGAACATACTGGGGTGTACGTTGAATCACTATAATATTTAAAAAGTTAACTTCCTAATAAAGACAAATTGAATAAATTATAGCACATAAATATACCAGAACATTAGGAAGCCACTGAAAATCATGCTTCAAATATTTTCCAGGACTAAGGGAAATGTTGAAAATATAATAATGAGCAAAACTCCAGGATATAGTACTATATATACAGCAAGATTAAGATTTTACATATTAAGCTGTCTTTTATTGAGTACTACTAAGAGTGGAATTTATCTTGTGGTGTATTAAAATTTATTAATTAATACCACTATGAGATTGAGATAATGAAGCTTTTTTGTATATTATAAAACCATGGTTTATAGCGATTAAGTAATAACCCTAACATCATATTGCTAACAAATAGCAGTGTTGAAAATATGAATCCAGTTATGACAAAAATCCATGCTCTTTGCCAGTAAGCGACAAGATTACATGTTAATAATAAGTATCTCTGATTGGGAGGAGGTGTTTTTTTAACAAATTTCCTAAACTTTCCTTAATGGCTAAATCTTGTGTTTTATTTCAGAAGGGAATAAGTATTCTCTAAAAGAAAAGAAAAAAATTAAACCTAAATTTTACTTGTGCAGATAAGGATATTGTTAATGTCAAGATTTATTTTTCCTCCATATAATGGTTGACCTTTTAAGGTCTGATAGTGTTAACACTTCCATAAGCTAGCTCAATTGAACTGCTTTATTATTTCAACACCAATTCAAAAAGACTTTAACTCTTTTTAAGAATTACTGTTCAAAGTTAGCTTTATTTTATTATTATTTTTTAAATTTCAGAGAGTTTAGATGTAGAAAATGATTAGGGAGTTTATTATAGAAAGCATAGTGCTAATCCAAACCTTTAAGAATTAGCAAATGTCTACTTTTTCATATATGCTTATATCATATGTTTTATACTTTATAATATGCAGTCAATCCTCATCATTCGTAGATTTTATATTTGTCAATTCACCTATTTGCTGAACTACCTTTGCAACCCCAAATCAATAGTCACAGTGCTTTCACAGTTGTTTGAGGACATGCGCAGAGCGTTGAAGAACTGGAGTTGCCTGAGGCACGATCCCAGCTGAGGCTGAACAAGGGGACGCTGTCTTCTTGTTTCAGCTCTCAAATTGTGTACAAATGTCCTTTTCGTGGTGTATTTAGTGCCATGTTTTGTCCATTTGTGTGCTTATTTTGGCGATCTTGCTGCTTAAAATGGCCCCCACATGTAGCGCTGAAGCGCTATCCGGTGCGCACAAGCACAGGAAGGCTGGGATGTGCCTCACGGAGAAAACACACGTGTTAGACAGGCTCTGTTCAGACAGAGGTTACAGTGCTGTTGGCTGTGGGTTCAATGTTACTGAATCACAATAGTGTACATTCAGAAAAAGGAAGAGGAAATTTGTCAATCTGTATGTCAGGCCACTCTGGAAAGTACAAAGGTAACATCTATAGTTGTCATGAAGCTATGGAAAAAATAGAAAAGCAGCTAAATCTGTGGATTCATGAGATAATAACCACTAAAGATAGCCCAGTGGACAGCATTGCTATGAAGCTGAAAGCCAAAAAAGTTATGATCGTGTTACCCAGGGACAGGACAATGTTGAACCCTTCTTAGCTAGTATTTTATTATAGACAAATACTGCATAAAATTAATTATTGTAAGAAGTACTTAGTAAATGGTTATGTATTGGTTGATTGACAAAAATGTTGTAACTAGAGGCTTGTAGGAACCTAACCCTGTATTTCTCCTGGGAGCAATGACTTAGTGTTCATTAATTCAGTGTTTGTGGCCACTTTATAGAATGTAACTGCTGTAAATAAGGAGAATTGACTCTCTGCCTCTCTTTATGTGTATATAAAAATATAAATATGTATGTCTTACACAATACATATGTATATTGTACCTCTTTCCATTCATAATACTTAGGAACAAGGAACTGCCAGTTGCACTAAACACACCTAGCACCCAGATCTTGTTTACTAAAAACCTTTCACAACTAAAAGTAACCAGTGCCCATGGATGCTTAGAAGGCTAAAGCAGGAAGAGCACACGATGAACCTGGTGCATTTTTTTGTGCCAGGAATTTAGGGAAGGCTTAAAGAATGAGGCGGGGGGGTGTGTGTGAAGTGGACACTGAAGCTGACTGGCAGATCTAGGAACACTAAAATAAAAAATGATAATAATGATTACAACTCATTAAAAAAACAGAACGCATGTTTTATACTGATATAAATAAATAGATAGAGAAGAAAAAGTTCTTCCTTAGGACACAATTCCACCAAATAAATATAGAAGGATTGATGGACTAAAAAAAAGATGCTAAAGGTAGTGAGTAAAAGTTTAATAAGGAACAGCATCTATGCATCGTCTCAAGACATCTCTCAATAAAATACTTATTATTGAAAAAAACAACAACAGTAACTTCACAGCGGTGAAACCTGGAGGACACTTAGACCATCTGAACGGTCTAAGCTAACATCGTCTACATGGGGACAAACATACAGCACGCTCCTCCGAGAAGATTCTGAGAAGGGACACAGTATCCTTTCAGTGATATTCTTGCCAAAAATACAGGACTTAATTCTAATCAAGAAGAATAGCAAAAAAAAAAAAAAAAAAAACCCTAAACTGCTCTACAAAGTAACTAAGCTGTTCTCTTCAAAAAGTCATTTTCAAGAAACAGAAAGAAAGGCTGAGACTGTTTCTGATTAAAGGAGACCGAAGAGTTATGACAACTCAGTGAAAAGCGTGCTTCTGCTTTGGGAATTGAGCTGGAAAACTTGATGAAACTTGCATGTGGACTTTGGGTTATATAATAGTGCTATATCATAGTTAAATTTTCTGTTTTTGATAACTCTATTGTAATTAGGTAAAAGAATGTCCTTTTACTTAGGACATAGACACTGAAAATTTTAGACATAAAGGGATATAAAATTTCTGCGTTTCTCTCAAAATTCCAGGAAAAATGTTTTGATACATCTATACAATACATACATATGTATAACACATACGTGTGTCCACGTCCAGGTGTATATATCAAATACTAGAACAAATGAGGCAAAATTTAAACAATTTATGATTCTGGATAAAGGGTACGTGGGATTCCCTGTATTACTCTTGCAAAATCTTCTATAAGTCTAAAATTGTATCAAAATAAAAAGTTACAAAATAAAAATGTTGGACTTTTATAAATGATACCACATAGTAGTAGCTCAAATGTTTTCCTTGTTAAAGAAAACAAAACCTTTTAAATCCACCACACAGGCTGAGCAACTTTTGGAAAGATCTTGCTGTGATGATGAATTTCTTTTTCGGATAATCGTTACCAAAAAATAAAGAAAAATAGCTGTTTCTTTCCTCTGTAGAATAAAGTCCAATTTAGCGAAAACTTAAAGAAATAAAATCCAGCACTTGCTGATGCGGATGACATCTAATTTAGAATTCTTTACAAATGTTTTTAAAGGATCCAGTTCATTGCCAGTGAGAATTACTATTAGCAATGGATTTTTATAAGAAAATAATTTGAAATGCCCATTTAAAATACATTTATTTCAACTCTAGTCGTGTTAATATTTGACGTTCAATCTCTAGGCTTTGCTATGCTTCTTAGCAAAAAGTACACATATTTTTCTCTCATTTTAGCTATGTAATATTTACAAATGTAAAATACATATTTAGGGAGACAGTTGGTAATTTTAAACTTGGTGAAAAACTGGTTAACTATTTAAAAATGATGTAGTGACAAGAAAATTGTAAGTGCGTACTAATTACTATTTCTTTAAAGACAGCCTGTTATTTTAGGTTTATCATGGAATATACGTTAAGAACGTTGTCTCTGGAGCCAGATTGCCAGGGAAAACTGGTCTACACCAGTTTACAAGTCGTGTGATATTTGGCAAACTTAGTTAGCCTGTCAAGACCTTAGTTTACTCATCTGTAAGCTATGAATGACAGAGATGTCTCCTTCATAGGATGGTTGTGATGAATACATGCATTAATACTTGACCTATTACGTATGAAGCATATAAACAGCATCTATTCTATAAGTTGTCAATAAGTGTTAGCAATTGTTATTCTCAAAATTAAAGGAAATAAATTAACAATCTTTCAATTTATCAGGATAAAAACAATGGCATATTACACTGAAAATACTTCCCTGAATCCATGTCTACCTGAGAATAACTGAAAAGCAAAAATGTTCACCAAAATAATGCAAAGCAAGTGAATAATTGTCACAAAGTCTTATTTCTAGTGGACAATTTCCATTATATTTCACACAATTGCCACTTATTCTTATTTCTAATTCATACTTCTCATTATACTTCATATGTTTTATTTCTCTTGTCCTTCACCCAGTTCTTTGTCTATCCTGTTAAATACTTTGCCCTTTTTTTTTTTAAAGATTGGCACCTGAGCTAACATCTGTTGCCAATCTTCTCTTTATTTTTTTCTTTGTTTTTCCCCAGAGCCCCCAGTACGTAGCTGCATTTCCTAGTTGTAGATCTCTCTGGTTGTGCCACGTGGGACGCCGCCTCACCATGGCCTGATGATCCGTGCTGTGTCCGCGCCCAGGATCCGAACCTGCGAAACCCTGGGACACAGAAGCGGAGCCTACGAACTTAACCACGAGGCCAGTCCCCTTGTCGTTTGTTCACAAGTGTTCGTCATTCCTTTTAGATTCTTCCATTAAGGACTTTTCCATTTCCTTCCTAAATATTCTCCCTGTCTTGGCTGTCATTGCCTACATTCTGCCAGAGTCCAGTTTCCTCTGTGTTCTGCAGAATAGCCCTCAAAGATGAGAGATCTTTCAAAGCAGATGCTGTAGTGTTAATTTCTGAGCACTTCACTTCTTAGATTTTGCTCTGTACTCACAACTGTTGCTTCCCAGTGAGAGCGAGGACACAGAGCAGAGGGTTAAAGGCCTGAGTCCTCACACGGCCTGTTGCAGACAGCTTCACGGCAGTTAGAAGGAGAGAATGTCTGGACCAGATGGCCCCTCCAGGCTGCCACTTAAGAGCTACTGCACAGGCAACTCGCTCCTCCATCCATGTAGCCTGCTGCTTCTTTTCAAGGTAGAAATTCTTCGTGAGTGCCACATCTATTCATAACACATCTCTTAGAAAATAAGTATTTGAGGAAATAGGCGCTTATTTGCAACTTATATGACAAGAGATAATGTTGACAGTAATGCTGAAAACCATAAAAACATTTTTCTCTTCAGAAGGAATGACTGAAGATTTTACTAAAAAACCCAGGAAAAAAGTATATATCATCACGTTGCTCCAGGCATGATTTTTAAAAGGCAGGAAAATGTTGGAAGGAAAAAATCAGATTGGTAAACTTCCTTGCATGTATAATAATATCAACCCACAACAAATAACATGCTAATTATTTCCAATGTTAGTCAAAAGTAATCTACAAACACATGTGGATTATCTTCATTAGATTATATATGAATACATATTTTTAAATTAATATAAGATGAATTGCATGAGTTTTTCAATATTGGTAGATATGATTTTAAATATCTTGAATATTCTCTTAAGGATCAAGTTACTTAGAAGATTTCTAAATGATACATTCACCTATCAATGATTCTATTTTATTATTATCCTTTTTTAATAAGCCTTGGAATGATTTGATTATAATTAACAATGCATACATTATAAAGTTATTATAAGATAATTACCTAACATATACTCTTGGCAGCATCTACAATACTTCTCCGGGTCCAATTCTATGGTAATCTATTATTACTAAAGTCATGGTATATATTTTTCATTTTTAAATCATGATTTGCCTTTTAGCTTGCGAAGTTTTAACAAAGAGGGGTCTTACGTGTTATAAATGCCAAAATGTACTAAAGAAATAGTAGGAAAAGTTGATATCCCATCCTCCAAAGCCTTTCATTTGCTATTTGATATTGCTTTTTGTCTATGAACCATAAAACAGCATTCCTACAAAATGAATTCTGCTGAAAAATACATTTCACTTACTGTTTCATAAGAATTTGGACTCAGGAAAAAACAATTTTATTCCTTTCCCAGATCTACCTTTTTGTGTTTCTTTTCAGTTGAGGAAAAAAAAACAGGAAGACAGGCTTTTGTTATGATGGGCATTTTAAAATTTCAGATCTCAATTAAAATAAATAACAATGGAAATTCCAATTGCAAGAAAGAAATGTACAAATGTCTGTTTATGAAGGACATTCTATGGTCAAGCACTTTAAATTAAAAAAAGAAAATCCACCTATAATCTGAAGGTGATTCTTCCCTCAGTTACTTTTTTCATGTTGTTTTGATTTCTCTCCATTTAATTACATTTTTTCAGTTGTATCTGTAGTATTGAAAATCTTCTGCTCATTTATTTACTGATTTTTTTTTTATTTAATTCCTCCAAAGACCTAGCTCATAGATTTGTGGAGCAGTAGTGCAAGAAGATACTCATACACATTGCACTGCTTCTGTAACACAGCCGAATCCTCTCCATCGGTCAGTGTCCGTCCCTCTGGTCAGGCGCTCCCTCCCAGGTATTGTAACTGCAGTTGGAACAGACTTCTGTGCACCACTGTAACACGCTCCTCTGTTGTCAGACACAAAAGAGAAGAGTCTTGTCTGGAACTCACAATAACTGGTCTCTAAGATTTGGTGTGCAGAAGACAACTACGCAGAATTGTGAACGTGAATCGTGAATCATGAATTTCTATACCAGAGCCCTGTCTTAATTCTTATCACTTGAGCCTGATGTTTTCCGGGAACTTTTCCATAGAAGTTTTTCAATGTGTATTTTTCATTATATATACTCCTGTTTAATTATACATATTCTTACTTCATCTTATATATGTTCACATATATGTGTATTATATATAGAGAGAGAGAGACTGAGAGGTTTTAGAAAGGAATTTACGAAAACCTTCAGACAACATGACAGTGTAGATTTATAAAGTTTAGCAAATACAACAAAAAAGGAACACTGCTCTGTGATGGAAATTGAAAAACTATTTGCTATACTGATACTTAGTTACTGTGGCTCCTACAATATTACTTTTTTCTGAATCTAACTTTTTTCTTTCAAGTCTCTTTCAAGACTTCTAAGCAAACCTAATCATGAAAATTGTAATCATCTTTCATTTAGCCAGGCTATTGGCTGACAGTTGAGATGGAAATCACAAATATTTCCAAATCATGTGAAAGCAAAACTGGTGGGAATGGTATAAAATACTGAATATTAAAAACATGGACAATCGAGGTGATGAATTGCAGCGAGAAGCGTTATCTTCTTCTACTTGTTAGGTCCTTCTCCATCGTTTATCTGTGACTCTCCTTTCCTGCTAACAGAGCTAAAATAGCCTCAGGAGCTCAATGTCACCCAATTTCATTATAAACAAGATTCATAATAATGGCCATTTGCCACAAGTCCCATGCTTTTGTTTGAATATGTGAAACTATTTAGAAGATGAATCACAGTAATCATCCATTCAGAGATCTTCAAAGGGGAAAAATGCTTTTCCAGGCTTTTTTTACACAAGCCAATGGATTTTCCGGTACCATTTGCAAATTGAACCAAAGAAGCTATTTTAGCCATGAGTTTTATGAAGTTTTATTGTCCTTAATGAAGTTTTATTGTCCTTAATGATGCTTCAACAACTTATGGGATATACGAGGGAAATTACACTGTTATATTTTCTTTGAATCTAAGAATCTGCATTCCTCCATTCTATATTAGTAAATTTTTTAACACCTCTTTTTTATTTTTTTTTAAAGATTGCACTTGAGCTAACAACTGTGGCTAATCTTTTTTTTTTTTTTTTTTCCTGCTTTATCTCCCCAAATGACCCCTGGTACGTAGTTGTATATCTTAGTTGTAGGTCCATCTAGTTGTGGTATATGGGACGCCGCCTCATCGTGGCCAGATGAGTGGTGCCACATCCGCGCCCAGGATCTGAACCAGTGAAACCCTGGGCCGCTGCAGCGGAGCGTGCTAACTTAACCACTAGGCAACAGGGTCAGCCCATTAACACCTCTTTTAACTACTTATTCTAATAATTTCAAGGTTTTTATTTAATGTTAAATACTGAAAATTTTTATTGCCTTATTTTTACTTACCAACGTGTTAAATATTCAGAGACTTACCAGTCCTATATATCAGTAAACAGAATGTGGCCTCCAAGTTGATTATGACATTTCAATAATAGCTATCTTCTAATATATAGATGGTTTTGATGATTAAATATATTACAATTTAATTATTCAAAAAAGTTATTTTTAAACCATAGTCATAAAAACTAGCCAAGCCAGATTCAAGTAGTTACAAACTGACTTAGAGAAAAGTAAATTTGAAAAAACAAATTTAAAAACCTAATTAAGTAGACAAGGGTCAATCCTGCATTCCCCTATTTGAGCATGATGTGAACAAGTATAAGAGGATAAGGTGACATCTTTCTTGCTAGCCAGATACCTAAAATTATTTCTTTCTCTAAGCATATTTGAGAAGCTGTTAAAAAAACGAGTAGATAAAGTTTGGGACGGTGAAGTATTGAAGAAGAAAGTTGTATGTATTTCATTGACAATAGAGATAAATGTCTGTCGTCCCTAATGCAGGGTTGTTCTGACAGGAGGAAAAATAATGGAATTACAGTTGAAGTCACCCACTCTCAGAAGTTGTAAAAAGGTAATTCCTGTACATGGAGTAGCAGGGAACAACTCTCCAGACACTCAGGTTTCACAGTAGGAGGAGTGTAACTTCAATTATTATTATATTTTTGTTGTTATTGTTATCATTATCGTTATTTAATTTCAGGGGACTGTGAAGGTTGGCAGAAATGAACATCTGGATTTCTGAGTGATCTCTGGGTGAAACAAATTTAACTTTGTCAGTTTATTCTCTTCTTAGA
Source organism: Equus quagga (assembly GCF_021613505.1). NCBI lineage: Eukaryota > Metazoa > Chordata > Mammalia > Perissodactyla > Equidae > Equus > Equus quagga. The sequence goes on along the minus strand of NW_025798627.1, from coordinate 5,039,468 downwards.
CTAATTAATATTTTGTATGGAAGCTAAATATTCCTTAGTATCTCTCAGCATGTGGATTAAAGCGAAGTCAATTTATTGGTTAAAACTGCAGTCCCAGACTTTAGTAAACCACATATGAGGCTGACATGGCTTCTTGGAAGTTTTTACTTCATTTGATATTACTTTGGGAGTCCCCTCCCCCAGGGCTATCTCTAAACACTTGCATGCTTCCGCACGTGCTCTGGTCTTGGAGCCTCTCCATTGTTTCTGTCCTTGTTTGCTCTGCTTTAATCCATGCGTAACCTACCCATCTTCTTCCCCAGCCACTAGCACTATCATATTATGCAGACTTTTTGCTGCTTAAAAGAAAATCAGTTAAAGCAGAAAGTTTCATATAGGGTTATGCATGTTTTTATTTTTTCAATTGTGCTTCTATTTCCCAAGTTTTATATAATGAATGTATATTATTTTATAATCAGAAAAAAAATGTTTAAGTGTATACTAATTGAGAAGACATTGAGTTGTGTCCTATTTATGAGGCAATAATAAATGTTGGATATTTATCTTAAACTTATAAATGCTAGAATGGCAATTACTTTAAAATTTTATTGTGATATTGGAAATCAAAAAGAGAAAGAAACTTCATAAATATTTGAGTTCACCAATTCCATAGACAACTCTACTAGTACTTGAAATTTTGATTTAGTTAAATGTTTAAAGAATATTTACCAGTGAACATGCATCCTTGGAGACTAATTTAAAATGAAAATAGAAATTAATGGAAATATAGAAGAGATATAGCTCAAAGTAAAATTTATAACCTCAAATGCAACCCAGAAAAAATATTTTTAGGGAATTTGATTTTTAGAAATTTAGAACTCAAATAACAAAGATACATATGTTAAGATAATTTCAGGACTCTCTACAGACTTTTTAAATGGAACTCTTGTAGACATTTTTAAATCCATCATTTAGTTCTAAGGCTTTGCATAACTATTAAATAGAGATATGCTTGACTAGAACGAGAATTCTGAGCTCTAACTACCGGCCCCTGGGCCCATTTAAGAGAACTGAAATTGGGTTTGTAGAGGAAATAGGTTTGATCTTGGCAATAAGGCAGACTCCCCTGAGATTGGAGTGGTAGTGACATGCATATCCCTCAGATAACTTTTGTTCCCCATGCTCTGTCAATGCCTAGGCAACTGCTTGCAAAGATTGTCAATAGATATTAGGTACAAAGAAATTAAATGTTGAAATGAAGTAATAGTAACAATTTCTAACTCCTGAATATTTCTCCAGTTCATCTTCTCTTCCAGTTCTCAAAGCTTACACCTTATTTCTGCCCTTCACCGTTTCTATTCTCAATGGTAAGATCTTCCTAAAATGTCTCCTATTTCTTCTCTTTCTGATTATCCATCATTCATCTTTATACTAGCTCCAAATTATTTTTCTAAAAATAGCATGTGGCATTATCAATTTCCTTTTTAAAATCTTTTGATAAATCAGCAAAATATAGTTATATATGCAACTAGTTATATTCAGAAAAAAAATCCACATGTATGTGACCGCTACCATGTATCAACCATATAGAATCTAGAAAGGAAACTAACACCAATCAAGTAGATAGCACTAATTTCCCATGGATTTTGGAGATTGAAAAATAAAGGAACTCTCCCTGACTATCTTATTTAATAAATTAGATCCTATATTCCTTAGCAAACCATCCCGTTTTATTTTCTTGTTGCAGTCAAAAGTATCTGGATATATATATCTGTTTCTATATATAATATAGATAGATATCTATATCTATTTTTATCTATCTCCCTTCTATTGCAATCTACATTTATCTATAGTATATTTAGCTAGACTAGCTAGATTATAGGTAGAGAGAGAGAGAGAGAGAGATAGGTAGGTAGATAGAAAAAATAGCTATCAGTTATTACATGCTCTCTTTATTATCTTTTCCTCCCACTGTATTTACACCCCTTAAGAGCAGAAAATGCATCTGTACCCTTCACCACTGCCTAAAATATTGTTTGGCACACCAATAATTCTTATTAAATAAGATGATGGTTACTAAATGCTGTCTGGTTGGGGGTAAGGGAATGGCTAAACCCACTGATCTAGTGGTCATCACACCACTAAAGGGTGTGAATTAGTACTTTTCTCTTGAAAATCATTTTGCCCATATGTCTACAGTGGGTTAGAAATATGCATTCACTTTGTCCCAGTAACTACTATTTTGAGACTATTTGCAAACAATTGCTTATTTCCCTACTTCACAGAGAAGATGAAACCAGCTTTTTTAAAGAAATTTATGAATCTACCTCATTGGCATATTTTCTTTTCTCTTTCCTGTTATGATAACGAAACTATCTCTGCTCATTTCTAAGGTTAGTCGTTTAACTTGTATAAAATTGCCTTTTGCCATATACACAATGAAGTTGTTCTCTTGTTCCATTGATTTATTGATTTTCCACAATCTCTCTAAACTCTCCCTCATTTAAGCTCATCTGTCTTTAAAGAAATAAAAAACAACAAGAAAAACAAACAAAAAAACGCTTAAAGACCCACAACAGGCAGTGATTACCCTTTCCACTATCTTTCAGTCGTTTTTAGAAAAGGTTCTATAAAATAATTGTCTGATTTCCCTCAGCAGCTACTCTCTCCTCAATCTATTGTCTAGAAAAATCTATGGCTCCCTCAGTCTATTATATAGAAGGTCTTCAATGTTCTACGTGTTACCAAACAATGATAACAAAATCAGCAATAGTAGAAATAACGTGTGCATTAAAACCACGAATTAAAGAAGTTAAATGACTAGTCCAGAGTCACAGAGCAAGTAAGTGGCCAAGCGGGGACTTCAACTCGAGACTTCATCTGACGCCAGTGCTTATGGTCCTCACAGTTCTGTTGCACTATTTCCACAATCCTTTAAAATATTTGACAATTATCTATATTTTTAGTGATTTTTGCATATTTTAGTCTAATTTTTATAGGTGTTTTACTGGTGAGAAAGGGTCATTTAGCAACAAAACTGTTGGAGTCAATCTGAGTTTTTCTCATCGTTTAGTTTCTATCAGCTGGATGTTTGAGGAAATACTCAATGGAGGTGTCATTTGCTTAGGGCAGCCGTCAGTGTACAGTCAACGTCCAAATTGATAACACATATAGCAGAATAAATTTTAAGGTACTTTTAGTGATTTAAATCTTTCGAATATCATTTATAATTTACCCACCTGTATAGCCCAAAAAATTAAGTACTTTTTATTATAAAACTCTACAAGAGGATGAGGCAGGAGATTGCCTATTGAATGAAAAGACAGGAAAAGAAGGGTTAAAATGATAGTAATTACCCATCCCCGACTCTGCTCCTCCATTCCCAACCACGTGATAGAAGACTCTGGTGGCTCTGAGCATCCTTTCCCTCTCAATGTCTAACTGGCTAACTTGCTAGATATATTTGTGACTTTTTGATCTTGGCTCAGTTACTTAGCTCTCTCTCTCCAATTTCAGAGGGAGAGAGAGAGAGAGAAATAAATTAGGATTCTATCGAATGTATATTAAGCCAGTCACAACAGCCCTGGTTTATGAGACATCTAAAGCACAATTTCCCCAACCTGCTGCCTTGGGTACTGTCCTTCAGAGTGGGGAGAAAGGAAAAAAATCTATGTTTCATTGTCTAGCAACGTGAACAGTCTAACGACTAATGGTTCAGCTGCTGGACAGGGTGTCAAATTTAATAAATCTCTACATTCCTCTGGCTGATAGATGGATATTTGTTCTCCCCATCTTGTTTTGCTTGTAGATTCAAACCCTTTATTCTGTGGGGAACCACAATTGTAAGGTGAGCAGTTTCAGAGGAAAGACACTACTTTTAAATTTGAAGCCAAAAGTTTACGCACAAGAATTGAATGAAGTCATTAATTAAGATCAACAAAAATCTGAGAAGTACGTGTGGCAATAAATTCTGGAAGAGCTTAATCTAGAAGAGAAGAACATAGTTTGTAATCAGTTTTGCTTTTTTTTCCATTTACATGCACTTGCCAGAAATCCTGGATTCAATATTTGAGCAATTTTAATAAGTTTCTCTACTAGTTGACTGAAAGTATTCAAAAGCACCCTGTGCTAAAGGAATTGAAATGCCAAACACACCAGTCAGGATTGTGGTAGAATCAGACGGGTATTGAGGAGGTTTTAATAGAGTTATTCTTTACTAAGATGAAGGCTAGATGCAGGCAAACCACAAGGCATGGTGCTGTTTCCTCTCATGAAGCTTAAATTATGAAGAAGGGAGACAGATAACATAAGAATATGCTTATGAGTTCTATGAAGAAAAATGATATATGGAAACAGGATGAGATTTTATGGAGTGAGAAGTGATAGTTTAAATAAGATGGTAAAGGAATGCCTCTCTGAAAAAGGAGTAAGTCATATATGCATTTGAAGAAAATGCCTTGGTCGCAGAGGTATTTACAAGTGCAAAGGTTCTGAGGTGCCAGCATACTTAGTATGTTTAAGAAATTGCAAGCCACTTCGGCATCCCGAGTTCAGTTCCCAGGCACAGGATCACACCACTGTCTGTCAGTAGTCATGCTGTGTTGACAACTCACATAGAAGAACTAGAAGGACTTACAAGTAGAATATACAACTATGCACTGGGACTTTGGGAGGGGAAAAAAAGGAGGAAGATTGGCAGCAGATGTTAGCTCAGGGTGAATCTTTCCCAGCAATAAATAAATGGCAAACAGACAAGAGTGGATTGTCTTCAAGGGTAAATGAAAGAGAGAATAATACTATCCTGATCACCTCAAATGTTTCCACTAACTGTTTTTCTCTGAATCCCAACTCAAAATCCTTTTTGTCAAGATAATCTAATCTGTCCGACCTTAGTTATCTGACTATAGTACAATCCACTCTGCTGAGTAAAGATGAGCCAGTATAAACACTGCTGGATTGTTCCATCTTTTTCAACGGGAACAATTCTGAGAGAAGGGAGATGACTTGATGGTTGTGGAAAGCATGCAAATGTTGTTTCCCACAGATGTAAGAAGACTGTGCTCTCTAGGGGGAAATCCTCAAAATACTGGATAGGGGTTAGACTAAGATTATGTGACATCATGTAGGGGAGGCTGAATATAAGGAAAATATCATAAACTTACATAATATTGGGGTTGGAAAGGAAGTTAGAAAATTTTTATGTGCAGCCACTATATTACAAATGAAGCCAGAAAGTTTCACAGAGGTTAAGTGACATTTTTTTCCAAGGTTGAGATCACATAGCTAATTAGTGACAGTCTAGGGATCAGAACACATATCTTCTGATTCCTTATAATTGATGACCTAGAAAATAATGCGACTTAGTTCTGAGGAAGCACACTTTTCTAGAGAGTCCCTGAGAATACTTCCAAACACAATTAATTAAAATAGAACTGGTGGCAATGTTATAAGAAATCAGAAAACAGCATTAAAAACAGAATAAATTTAATCTACATCAAAGAGTGTCATCATGGGAATGGCTCTTGAACCAAACCCTGAAGGAGAATAATGTGGCCTCAGATCATTTCAGAACCTAAGGCATGAATCTTCCATGAAAAATGCTGTTTGTCTGAATTCTTGTAGTAAAAATATAGGCATTCATTAAAGTAAAATCTCATAAGGAGAAAAAGAAATGCATCAATTTTTTTTTTTCCAAATTTCCTCCCTGTGGTAAGGCAGCTGTGAAAAATAGCAAAAAGTGTGAGCTTAAGCTTTAGAGTCTGAATTATCTTTATTTAAATCTTTGCTTGGCCATGTATTAGATATATAAGACAGGGCAAGTTATTCAATCTCTCTGAATTGTGGTTTCCTCATTCATTTAAAAAAATAAAAAGAAAACCAAAAACCTTGGATTCGACTTAATATCACCAGCAATATTTTCAGAATTACTTATATACAACATGCAAAATATCTTACACAATTGTGGACCTATGTTAGGTGTGTGTAAACTGGTTCTGAAGAGTAGCCAGAGACATTATTTGACACAGGCTTTCCAGAGAGATAATTTTGACTTATTGATCTCGAGTATTTTTCTTCTATCTTGTTTGCTATTCTCTGTTTCCTGAGTAATAAGACATTTCAAAGGTAGTTACTGGGAGTGAAATTTGATGAAAACATTTGCTGTTTTTAGTAATGAGCATTATTAGACTTGAGGCACCCAAGACTGCCACTCTAATGCAGGCTGTAGTAGTAATTGACAAAGAGGTTAAATTGGAGGAGCAGAAACTTCTGAGCTCTAGGGAGATGGTTCAAAGATTCAATGAACTAATTAACAAGTCAAAGGAAAAGAGAAACCAGTGATGGGTCTTGATGTCTTAAATAAAGTAGTAAGAAAAACAGTTGTCATGGAGGTAATGGAAAGGCCAGAATGTTTTTCTAAGAAGGAATGAATTAGAGCACACAATGAGAATGGCTTCAAGAGAAGGAACACACTGGAAAGGCATTTGAATTACTGAGAATTAGAAGAACTTTTGATTTTCCGTCTTCTGTGTAGTGTGTAAAATATCGATTTCAATTCCTTCACTAGCAAATGAAGCTAGTGAACCTTAAAAGTGGCAAGGAATATTTCCAAATTCATTCAACGAAAGCCAAATAAATATTCAGTAAATAAAAAGTTTTACACTGTAATTCAAACAGAGTGTGCCCTCGTGAAGACTTCATGCTTAACTCTAATAACCTGGCAGTTACTACTGTTATTCAACATAAGTTATTCTTCTGTTGATGGGCTGGGCAGTGGTCCCTTGGGTCACAGTCTTAGTTAGAGCTGTACGGCAAATTCTTATTTATTTAGTTAGTTAGTTTGTTTATATCTTATACTTTTTTTTTGTTGAGATAATGTCAAGGAACACACGCATACATATCTTTTTAGCATAAACATCAAAGCTTCTTTTCATTGCTGCCGCTCTGTTGTTTCTTAGAGAGGAGGAAGAGGCTGCAAACTGAAGAGAACACCCCATAATCTTACGTATTGGCAAAATTTGACGTACGTTAATGGAGGCAGACAACCCTGCTGGTCTAGTAGTTAATATTCGGCATTCTTACAACCATGGTCTGAGTTCGTTTCCTGGTCAGGGAACCACACCACCCATCTGTCATACTGTGACAGCTCCATGTTTCTGTGATGTTGAGAGCTATGCTACTGGTATTTCAAATACCAGCGGAGGCACCCATGGTGGACAGGCTTCAGTGGAGTTTCCAGAGTGAGACAGACTAAGAAGAAGGACTGGCTATCTACTTCCAAAATAATTGGCCATAAAACCCTACGAATAGCTTAAAGCATTATCTGATAGAGTGCCAGAAAGTGAGAGGATAGTGCAAAAAGACCAGGCAGAGTTCTGTTCTGCTGTCCACAGGGTCCCTAGGAGTCAGAATCCACTTGATGGTGCTAACAATGACAAATGGAGGGAAAGGCCATCAGGAGTTCACCTTGGAAGTCTATGGGTGCCCTGGTGTTAGAGTCGTGTTTCTATTTTCTTATGCTGTTATATATAAAGGATTGAACTATTACAATCAATATTTTTATGCCAGTATAAAAGAAGTCTTACAAAAAGTGTTCATTGAATCTAAAAGAATTTCCCTCAGCATTTCCTTAAACTATGTAACCAAATTTCTGTTACCAGCAGCAATTTGAAAAACTTGTAAAGGTTTGTATATATATTCAATTATTACACATCAATATTTACTTGTCTTTACCTTTTCAAAAGCTTACTTCTACCCGATCTACTAATTTATTGACACCTCATATTATAGCAATAGTGCACCATTCTGCACTTGGCTTCCCCTCTGTATCAGCTCCTCTCGTACTATTCCCTCAACTTGAAATGTCTTGCCCATCCTCTGTCCGATTGATGAAACATTCTTACTCATCCTTAAATACTCAGCTATAGTATTGGCCTTTCCAAAAAGCCTTCCTTACACACTCAGACTGGGTCATATTCCTCCTCTCTGTTCCCATCATGAAACTGTCTTGTCAGCACTCACTATGTTATTTTCTTTTTGTGAACTGCCTACTCCATTCCCAGATTTTTTGTTATTAGAGGTCAGTAACAGTGTCATATTCATCTTTTTAGTTCCAGGGTCCACACAGTGCTTATTACTACAAGATGCTTAACAAATGCTCATTAAACAAAAGGAAAATAAACACACTGTAAATCTCCCAGACATGCCCACATATAAGCACAATCTGAGAATACTTACTTGAGGCACCACAGTCTTTTTTGACATACACTTCAATCAGACACAGAGAGCTTTTCAAGGAAATAGACAAAGAAATTCTAATTCCTCATCAGAGAGCAGCTGCCATCTTTTGGGAGAAGTGAGAAGAATCTCGCTCTCTCCAAACTGAAAGCTTTGTTGTTAGTGATATTCTGCGTATGTGAAAGCTAGCTTGGGGAGAAACAGTTCTTCCTGATATTGAATATAAATTAATTGTAAAACCTGTTCTGCTTCCTTTTTTTTTCCAAGTGGATAAAATGTATTCGTGATTCTGAAGCTGTAAAAGGCTATTCTGAAACTATCTGCAGACAAGGTTGCTATAGAAACCGCCCTTTTTTTTTGGCATAGTACAATAAATAGTCATCTAAAAGAATACGGAACACAGTGCACCTTGCTCTAGTAATTATAGCTGGCCTAGAATTGAAATATCTATGACATGTTTCGCTTTCAGGTGTGCCACCACAGCATATTTATTACCACAGTAGAATATTTTTGTAAAGAAATGAGATACAAAATGTTTATTTGCAGCAATAACTTGTGATATGGATTGAGAAGGACACAGATTTTTCCTTCTAAGTCCCCTGGGGTCCCTCCACCTCTGCCTTACTCACAGATACACTGTATATGTAAACCAATGAGGATAAAGATTTGAGACAATAAATTGCAAAATTCACTAGAGATCTAGCAACACAGAAAACAAAAGTATTTGAGGATATGTGCAAATCACAGGTAGTTCCAAATCCCCTTTCCCCATACCTCCCAACTTCCTGTTGAGAGACTAGATACCAAAGTAGACAAGAAGAATGACATAGTAGAATTTAAAGAAGTGTTAAAGAAAGAATAAGTATGACACACTTGCCCTGTCTTGTCCCTGGATAACTGGGGTGGGGAAGGCTGCCAAGAAGTCAGGGGATACCTTCGGAACACAGAGCCTAGTCTTGATTCTCAGCAGAAGTTTGCTACCTGCAACATCCAGAGAAGCACTTGGCTCTTCAGGGGTTGATAGAGGACAGCCTTGAGAAATGAATGGAGAGCTCAAAGTGTGGAAACCAAGCCTGACCGTCTAGGAGCTTAGTTTATCTATGTAAGTCTTAAGGAGGGCTGACCATGGGCTCAAGAAGCCATCCAGTGGTATCAACAGAGTAGAATGTTTGCTAGCAAACCAAGACATGATCATACCACGCAGCAGACTCACCGTGAGTCACTGCCCCTGGGGAGAGGGAAGAGGACAGATTTCAAAGTGTAAGCTTTGAACTGGACAAGGACCAAGTTTGTAATACCCAAGCCAAAATGATTATTGATTTGGCCAAAATATTTCCTAAAGGCAACACAATTATGGGAAATTATTTAAAAATTTAGTTTTTTGGTCAAGAAAAGTTTTTCTTTTCACACATATTATTACATTTCTGTCTACACACATATCAATTTCTACACAGATATGATGTGAGTAGTGGGAGGTTCTGGTTCAGTCCAGGGTCCCAAAAAGATACAACAAGGAAAAAATAAAATGGGAGTTTTTAATCCCAAGCATTCTGAATTAATTTCTTTTACTTTTTTCACTCTTCTGCTCATACTTCTCATTGTAGTGAGTTCTCCTAATCCTTTCTTGATACTAGGAGGAGGAGAGTAAAGCATGAAGATAAGAACATTGGTATTCTGTGAGAAATTGGTTTTCTGTTTCTCATTCTAGCATGAGAAAATTAAAGTGCACCGTGGAAAATAATCTTGCCATAAATGTCTAGCAGTGTTAATGCAAGAAAATCCAACTTTATTAATGTGATATGGAACCTGGTTATAACAGTTCTTTAGTATAAAAAACAAAACAAATTACTTGGAAAGACGTGTTCTATTTATTACAGAGGGAGATTGAAAGGGGGAGGAAGAGGCAGAGGGAGATGAAAAGGATGAGGGAGAGAGAGAGAGAGAGAGAGAGAAGGCATGGTCATGTTCATCAAGTATTTTTCAAATGGATCTATATTTGTACTTTATTACTTTACTGAAGGAGACTCTTGTTACCTTTATTTAGCACATCAGTCAGAAGGTTCTCTTTAGAGGTTACCTAAAAGTCATCATATATTTAGTTAGAAAAGATGCAAAACTAGGCACGTTATTTAATTTTCGTAATGAAATATTGACTAGCTAACATTCCATAAGAATCTGACATGAAATATAGAAGCTAAGAAAGAGAAACAAAACCATTTAAAATAGGATTCATTCTCAAAAATTCATGGAAGAGATAAACACATCGGAGGTTCATTTAGCTGTGTGAGGTGTTCAACTTGAAACACTGGAAAATTTATTTTCTTTGTAAAACTCTAATCTGTTTCAAATTCCACTATTGACTTTTCAAACATACCACAAAACAACTGCCAACTGCTGTTAACTAATATGAGCCTGTATATAGTTAAAATAAAGTGTGTGTGTGTATACTCTATTAGCAATCAGTCTAATCATTTCAAGGAGTTTTCTCTCTTTTCTGTTTTTTATTTTCAAAAATATGTCAAATAAAATAAATGGTGTGAGAATGGTGTGTTTGTGTGTGGGGGTTGGTGTACAAACACAGAAACAGAGACAGAGGAAAAAGAGAAAGAGAGCTCTCAAAAGTGGATCCTTATTACCTTAAAGAACATAGAAAATTGTCTTGTTTAAAAAATGTCCTTTTTATTAAAAAATTCCTCCAAGCAGTCCATGGACTCCAATCATACTTTTAAAGTTCTTAAAGCTACATTTAATACAAATAACTGCCTTTCTGTTTCTGGGTTGTTACTCTGCCCTGATATTCATAATCTATTTGGAGGAAAAGATCACTTCGCCAGGGACAGCCCCTGACTGTATGACCAGGAGGTTCCCAGGGAAAGGCTGACACCAACAGGCAAACTACGTGAACCTCCTATAGGCATGGTGTGGGCCAGACTAACCCATCAGCATAGAAGTTGACCCTCTTCTGCAGAAATCCATTCACACGTTTCCATGTCCAGTAACTGCCTAGGTTGCGGCAACATGTGACAGACAGCAAATTAGGTAGAAAACCTCTAAGCGAGATTTTTCTTAATCTGTCCCACAAATGAATTGAAATGAACAGGAAACTGAAACAGAACTTCTTAGCAAAATTAAATTCATTGTTACCTGCTGAAGTGAATATTTTCACAAAGCTTCATTCCTGAGAAGTTTGTTGGCCCTATTTCAGTAATTTTTCTGGAAATACATTTAGGTTCAACAGAAAAATAAATAGCCTTAGTACTGCTATTTTTATTAATACAATTGTGATTTTTGATTTGTGCTTATTTTCCGCTGCAAAGAAACAAACCAAAAAATTGATAGTTTGGTGCTCTAGTCCTCTATTATTTCATAATAAATTACCCTAAACTTAGGGCACTGGAGCAGCAATAGTCATTCTCTCTCATGACACTGTGCACTGACTGACTCAACTTGACTGTTCTTGCTTCAGGTCCGTCAGCCAGGGAGATGTTGGCTGAGACTTCAGTCAACTAAAGGCTCACCCCGGCTGACTGTTGAGCGTGAGCCTCAAATCCCTTCCCAGTCCCGTTCTTGATCACAAAGCTATACAGATTCTTGGTAACAGCAAAAACTGAGTTCTCATTACAATTTGAACAGTCTCTAGGCAAACTCATTCTTTATCTTCATTTATGGCATCCTTGGGACCCTCTTTTCATACCTCAGCACTCAGCATAGTAATTTTACACATAGCAAGGTCTCAATAACCAGTAGATCGAGCAGGTTACATTAGATCGAGCAGGTTGCTTAGATTATTACCATACTTATGCAATTGATTTTCACTTTTGCACAGAAACGTCTGCATAGTATATGAGTTAGATGGAATTAAACATTCCTGAAGTTAAAGACTCACAACTTATCTTGAAGATTTCTGCTTAGCAGGTTTTCTTATGCTTTTATATTATTGTTTATTTTAGAAGACAGGAAGTGGCATTTGAGGTTTTAGAAATAACTCCTACTACTACTAATAGTTAATAGTATGGAGGGTCTTCAAAAAGTTAAAAATAGAATTACCACATGATCCAGCAACCCTACTTCTGGGTATATATCCAAAGGAAATGAAAATAGGATGTTGAAGAGATATTTGCACTCCAATGTTCATTGAAACATTATTCACAATAGCCAAGGTGTGGAAACAATCGAAGTGTCCATCAATGGATGAATGGATAAAGAAAATGTGATATATATAAATAATGGAATATTATCCAGTCATGAAAAAGAAGGAAATCCTGCCATTTACAACAACATGGATGGATCTTGAAGGCGTTATGTTAAGTGAATTAAACCAGACAGAGAAGGACAAACACTGCATGATACCATTTATATGTGAAATCCCTCAAAAAAAGTCAAACTCATAGAAACAGAGAGTAAAGTGGTTGCCAGGGACTGGGAGGTGGGGAAACAGGGAGAGGCTGGTAAAATGGTACAAACTTTCAGCTATAAGGTGAATAAGGTCTGAGGATCTAATGCATAACGAGTGACTATAGTTGATACGGTGTTGTATAATTGAAACTTGCTGAGAGTAGAACTTAAACGTTCTCAACAACAAAAAAAGAGAGAAAAATATTTTAAAAAATAGTGAACATTTATTAAAGTCTTACTATTACTTAATGCAATGTTAAGTAAATAGACAAATGCTCTTATTTGACCCCCATAATTACCTATGAGTCTCATATTGTTACTCTCCTGATTTTGTGATAAGGAAATCGAGGCTTGGAGAACTTATTAAGGTCATGCAGACATAAGGTTGTGTAGCCAGCTCTTCACATCGGCTCTTCCTCCAGATTCAATATTTTCAACTACAGAGTTACATAGTGGGAAGTGTAAAGCAGTCCTCAAAGAAACTGGCGAGAAGCAAATGATTAATTACACATTTATACATAAAGAAGCTCAGTGCAATCCAATGGGAGTACCCAACAATGCCATGCCATCCTTCTAAATATAACGCATTTTGGAATTGTTAAATTGAATCATATGAAACTGCTGTTTTGTAGGTCATAAAATTTGAATATTGACAATATCACATGATTCAAACTAATCTCAACAGTACAAATTAAGCATATGTATAACATTGGCAGAACTCTAATTACCAATTCCCTATCTAATAATACCATTGCACAAAAAAGCAAATAAAACAGTTTTAGGTCAGAAAGTTATCAACAATGTTACAATAAATAGGACATTGTCAGAAATAATTAGTGCAATATTCAGAAGGAGGGTCATCCAAGTGATATCAAAACATGATACAGTGAGTGACTCAAGCCAGTTTGCTTGTGTTCTTCACAACAAGTGATAAAAATGATCTAGAAGTTGAACTTATTCCTTTATTGCTATAAAATAAATGTATTTTCACAAAATTGCCACAAAAAATATTTTCTTGAAATTTAATTTCTACAATAAAGAACAAATCTGTAAAGTGAATATTTTTCCATGTATTTGTCTGTGTGAGTGTGTGTGTGCATAGAAGAGTATATATGTACTCTGTATAATCACATTGATAAAAACAAATCAGGAAGAAATGATTGATAGACATTGAAAGAAAGTCACTCAGGCAGAGAAAATCAGCTTGCTAACCGGCTGTCAAGAAATCTCTTCAAGTGGCATTTATCTTTGGGAGTTTGTCTCACTGCAGTATCTGGCACTCCATTTTGCAGGCTCAGAGACTTGAATTTGTGAGGTTCTCAAAGTTGATGGGGTACTGGTAACACTGATTCAAAACACCAAACACTATAAGAAACAGTTTTATAAAAAGTATATCTACTTATTAATTTGTAAATTGACCCATATGCCTAGTAAACTAGCCCAGCATATTCTCTCTTCAATATATTTTCTTCCAGTATGTAAACTACATTGGAACACACATTATAATCAGAAGTTTGCAGAGAAAGCAAAGCATGAATGAGAAGAATCAGTTTCAAGATTCATAGGCTTGATGCCATGAGACTAAAGAAGACTGAGTCAGACTTTCAAATACATAGATCATTCTTGCCTTTCAGATTGGACAGACATGATCTTGGACAGAGTACACTCTCCCCTAGGCAGCACTTGAATGGAAACTAAGCTAGAAATGTGTATCTTTGTCTATGATGGCCTCCTAAGTCTTAACGATATCTGCCTTGACCACATCTCCTGTTGCCAGGTTATGTCTCTGCACCCACTACTGGCCTCAGCTAATTTGGACCAAAACTGAGCACTTGATTCTGAACGAGTGATCTCCAGGCTGGCCAGCCATCTCTGACCACAGTGTGTGTCCTGGTTCAAAATGATGAGTTAGTCAAGCGGTTTTCTCTCCCAGGATTTTGAATGGGAATAGGACTAATGCCATTACTTTGGATTGGTGAAACTGAAACGATAAGGAAACTGAAGCAGTACACATGCCAATGTAAGCAGAAAGGATGAAGAGTAGAGGTTGTGTTGGTTGGTACAGTGAGGAGAATGAAGCCATTCTACAAATAGAAGCAAAGCGAGAGAGTCTGTCATAAGAGTGAAGTCCTTTAAACACAATCATTTCCTCCATGCTATTTAAGTGACTGTTTCTTAGAATTTATATCCAAGCCAAAGAAGTCTGGTCAAAATGTCTTCTATGGATTTTCCTTTTTCTATAGTTTATTGCCTATAATGCATATTTGTGATGAACACATTATTTGTATATGTTAACATCAAATTTTCTTCCACTTCAATTACTCTTTCTCTTTCAAGAAGACTTTGAATGACTTTATCATATATTATTTTGTGAGTTAACTCAAATGGCAACCCGATTTCTTTTACTTTTAACTTCTTCAGTGGCTGCATCTCACGGCCTCCTCACAATTTGCCTATGGTATTTATAAAATTACAAATGCAATTTCAAAATAGCAATCTTTATTCTTTGTAACTTGGCATTTACTTTAAGCCCAGTTTGTTACAATAATTAACTTCACTCTAGGAATGCATTTCCTTAAAAAAAAATCATGTGGCATGAGAAATGTATCACCTGGATGTTTGAGAAACCAAAAAGGAGTGAGTTTACACAATATATTTTTTAAAAGAATTTTATCTATATCACACCCTTTACAAATTACACAAAAAGTAATTTACTCAAAAAATTTCTAAGTATTTTATACTTATGTGAACTTTTAAATTTTTAACAAACACCTCAATATTCAATATACTGTGAAAGCTAAAATTTTAAAAAGATCAAAGTGTATCCTTGGCAGTTTATCAGTTGAAAGTGCCGTTAATGCTTCCTTTATTATAATCTATTTTGTTTTTGCCAGAAAACTTCTTATTTTATCAAATTTAAGACTCATGGAAGCCTAAGAACATAGATTTGACACAAAGTGGTTTTATTTATTTTACAGTGAATAGAAGGAATTCAAGAATGGATTTCACTACCTTTAAAAAAATAAGTCTACTTTTTTCCATTAACTTGAGTCATAAGTCATCTTTATCAGTCTTATTTCCTTTGAATTGGTGCTTTTATGTTCCCTAAGACTATACTGATGCATTTTCATTGCCTGAGTTTGGTTCAAGGATGCTGGATGTACAAAAATAAGCTACTACCTCAAATTCTCAAGTCAACATTTAAATTTCAACAGCTTTTATTATTGTTGGCTGTTGTGCTCAATCTGAATTATATACCAAATCTGAAGCGGCAGTCCAACCTATCAAAAAATAATTGAGTAGTAGGTTAGTACATGGTCTTAGTGAAATTAAGATTAACAGGGAAATCTCACACCTTTCCTTTTCTAGATGTTAAACTATTTAGTTGAAGAGGTTATTTTGATGTAATTAATAACTAAAGTTTAATTTCCAGAATACCTTTAAGACTCCTAACAAAGTAGCATGTATATAATTTTGCACCTGTCATTATTCTTATATATCTCTTCTCCACTTCTGAAGGTGAGAAGAGATATTGTTTATTAATGTGAACTGGTAGTTATCTATTTAAAATCTACTTAGACTAATGGTATGTACACCCTTCTGTCTACCACATCTATTGTTTGATATTTAATACTAATGTGATTTTGATCCAAAATAATGTTTCAAAGAGATTATCACCATACATTGAAACATAAGCTTTCATGCTCTGTTTTTAAAAATGATAATAAAGAGACAATTTATAAACAATACACATTTGTTTCTCACCACCTTTTTGTGTGTGTGTGTGTGAGGAAGATTAACCCTAAGCTAACTGCTGCCAATCCTCCTCTTTTCACTGAGGAAGACTGGCCCTGAGCTAACATCCATGCCCATCTTCCTCTACTTTATATGTGGGACACCTACCACAGCATGGTGTGCCAAGCGGTGCCATGTCCGCACCGGGGATCCGAATTGGTGAACCCCGGACTGCAGAGAAGTGGAATGTCTGAACTTAACCACTTCGCCACCGGGCCAGCCCCCTGTTTCTCATCATCTTTTTCCCTAGACAGGTTTCCTTAATTCTCTTCTGGGTTCAACTGACCACTGAGGTAACCTTTTGCTTCTCACTCTCTAAAATAATATTCCTGTGTAGCCTACTCACAGTTCACGACTCTGGTCAGTGATCACTTCAGCACCAAAAGATATTCCTTCTTGCTGACTCATTTCACTAATGATTTTCACTTTTAATGATTCTCTGATGAAATAATTATAATTTTGAAATTTCCTTTTAACTGGGCTTTCCCTAGATTCAGCCACGTCTCAGTCTTCCTAATTATTTTATCTTTATCTCTCAGCAGGCAAATTAAGAGGAGATACTGGGTTAGATCAAGTATTGATGTTCATCCTCACGCTTTGAAGTAATCACTTCCTTCACCTAGCGACAAAACAACAAAAAGTGCCAAAAATAACTTTCTGGCTGTTAGAGATCACAAATAAGGTAGAAAGGGCACCTAGTTCTAGTAAATGCTAGTAAGTACTCTGTGAGAAAAGATACCTTAGTTAGAAAGTCAAAGTGTCTGGGTCATTTTCTCGGAAAAATAAATATTGAAACTCTGAAAATTATATACTTAATTTAGGAGGCTCATAGGGGCTGAAAATTGTGCTCAAGACCCCTAGTGCTAGTGTGTTTTTCACAAAATTAGGGGCTATTCTCTTAAAACATCAGCAATTGGTAATTGTTTCTGCAGTGTTAGAAGTTCCTGCCTGAATATAGATAGATTCTTGCATATCGTGCTATATGTGTGTACATAACACATAATATATATATGTAATATATATAATATAAAAAATAATTTTAAAGGCTCTATAAAAAACATTCACTTATTTTTATTTATTTTAGTTTTTCTCAAACTTTATTTGGGAATAATTTTTCTGCATAAGGCATTTTAGCGTATGTTATAAGAATCCCAAGAATACAGTTGAAAAATTACTGCACTAATCTATCCTTGACACAGATCACTCTGATAAAGCCAAAAATTCCCTGTCAAAAAAATATTTTTCACAATTCAAAATACATTTTGGAGCATAATCCATAATTAATATGTAACAGGCATTATGAGTAACTTTGTATGTATTACAAATATATAACATTTTGAGCAAAAAGTAAATACTTTGATCTGACCTTATGAGACAGACTGAATAGGACATGGTTTTATGACTCAAGCATCCTTAAAAGGGTGTCGTGACTTTCCTATTGCTAAAAATGAAGGTAAATACCACATGCAATAAAGCATTCTATTAGGATCTACCGAAGAAAGGCTTCTGTAACTCTAAGCTTTAAAGTGAAATGTGTACTTTTAAAAGTTTCAGATTTCTCAAGGACTAAACTAAGCATTTTCTTAAGTTGATGCATTTGTCTCTTACATGGTTTCAGTGACCCTCTCAAACATTTCGGGAAGCCTATTCACATTCTGTGGTTTATTGTCCATGAGAGCACCATTTAAGTCATGGGAAATAAACAGTTTCCAATGAACAGACTGACTCTTCAGAAAGTTCAATTTAAGCTGGTTATTTCATACTCAGAATTGTAGTTTCCGTTAGAAGCAACAGAAGCTAGGCAATACATCAAATACTTAACCAGGACACCTTATCACCCTTTATAAAATGGTTTTCTATGGCAAAAGTTAAGCAACAATAACAATGAAGACAGCTTTCTTACTTTCTATTATGAATTGTTGTGTAATCATCAAGTTAAAATGTCTTGAGCAGGCATTCTACTTGTGGTGAAAAGTCACATCACCTGAATTAATCTGAAATAAATTCCCATTGATCAAACTCTAAACTATGTTCAATAAACTAGGCAATAAAAATATGCTGGCTTGAATAGCAATTATACCAATAAGATTTAAATTCGTTTTCCAAATACGTTCACATAGTTATGAACATTATCTTATTTAATGTTTTAATTTTTTGTGATCTGTATACCTTTTGAAAATCTATTGAAGATCGTAGGAAATTTTCCCAGAAAAATAAATATTGAAATTCCAAAAATTTGCATTTAATTTAGGAGGCTCATAGGTGCTGAAAATTGTGCTCAAGATCTCTAGTGTTAGCGTGATTTTCACCCAAATTATGGGCTATTCTCTTAAAACACCACAAATTGGGAATTGTTTCTGTGCTGTTAGAAGTCTCTGCCTGGATATCATTTTCCAATAAATGTTCATAACTGCAACTACTTGTACATATAAAAATCACATGAAATCTACATAACTTTGCGTAAAATTTGAAAACCTATTAATGCATAACACAGAGGGAGGAAACACTTGCTGAGATATCTAATAAAATACGGTAGAGTTTATAGATTGGCTGCTATAAGACACAATGGATATCAAGGAAGTTATGGGAAGAAACTTCCCTGGAAAATGGTGCTTGTTTCAATGTTGAGATGTGTCAAGATTTGCCCCGTCACCCCCTATTATTCCTTCCCCTTAAGCCCCATCCATTCCATATGGTGTGAGTGACTTGAATTCAGATGCAACTGAAAGCACATGAAGATTGAATTATAGAGTGTGGAAGACAGTAATTTCTTATGGGCCTTATGCATCTTCATTGGAAACAGACACTTTTGAGTCAGAATTGAGGAGCTATTTTGCTGGTTTCCCATTTGATACATTGACCTAATAAGGAAAATAAACACTCCCAGGTTACTGAAATCAGATTGTTCTTTGTCTTCCTTAAAATTAGAAACCAAAGTCCTTACATAGTGTGCTACAAGTGCCAAGATTCTGACAACAATGAAGTTAAATCTTCATACTAAAGAATTATGTTAGTCTTTGAGCAGTGTTTATTATCCCACCCAGAGACCCCATTAGTGAATTGGGCATCACCATCAACATCGTCTACCCAAATGAGCTGGTAAGACAATGGATCATTCTGTCAATCGATACGGGAATAGAGAGCACAGGAATGATGGTGCACACCTCTTTGCACTTAAGTGCTATTCCCACAGAATTCCTTTCCTTCTAAGCTCCATTTATTTGGTTATCTACCTCAGTACTGTTTAATTTTATGTACAAAAGAAAACAAAAAACAAAGCATTTCATCTTTCTAATTATTTTCACAGATGCAAGCAATAATGTCAATTCACAGAGATAAATTTCAAAATATCCATTTCTGTTCAGGTAACCAAGTTAATTGTTAGATGCAGATTAAAAAATAGTTTAATTATGTAATTTTTCATGATAAAAATGTTCAGTATTCTACTTTGAATTAATTTAGAATCCATATCACACACATAGATGAATTTATTTATAGACCACCTGACATGACTAAATTGTTCTCTTTTGCAGGTCTTCGCCTATTTATTTATAAGGTATGTAAAAATAAATGAAACTTTAGCACATAAATATTCATAGATTCTATGTATCTGAATATTTATGTAGCACCTGCCAACTACTTTGACAGGCACGATAGGTTAGCATGCATATTACGAGGTGGGAGGGAGGGTGTTTATTTGGCATTAGGTTTCAGGTCCCTTCTAAAACAAATGCAGTGTACAACTATACAGTATACACAAGCAAAACCCAACGTTGGTTAGAAATGGACAAACCATGGTAGGTCTAATCACTTATACACTTATCTTTAAACATATTAAGCTAAAAGGATCTCTATCTAGTGAAATTTTTGGGCCCATTTTAATCTTGGTACTTTTGCAGATATAAAGTCTTTTCTGGAAGACAATCCTGGTTTGGGCCTTAAACATCCTGGCATGTTGCCTACATGTAGAGATGAGATGCCCCTTTTGGTAAAAATGCAGGAGATGAGACTTGGTTTTTGTATTAAAATTTCAATGTACTAACCTTTTTTGTTTAGTTTCTAAAAGTCCTGGAACTGCCTTGATGAGGAGACTTACCCTCTTGTTGAATCTTGCTCCTTAATGCAATCTTACTGCTTTATCCACGACTCTCATGAAAACCCTAGGATAGAGAATAAGGTAGAGAAGGTAACACAAGAAACATGGAATTTATACATTTTTCTTAAACCTAAGAATTTAATCACAAGATCCTTGTTCAATTAGATTATCGGAAGACTATGTATTTTGAGCACATAGTGCTTGCCCTTTGCATTTGCATGAATTGATTTTAGTGCTGTCTCTTCAACATATATCAAAAGTCACACATGTCCTTCCCATTTCCAATTGCTAAAACATTAGTGTTCTTAGTGTCTTTTTCTAGAATAGGAAGTAGGACTTGTGCTCTAGTTCCAGGTTGGCTTAATTTGACTCCCAGGTCTGACATCTTATAAGCAATGTGAACCCGGGAAGTTTACTAAACTTCTCTGTAAAATATCATAATAGTAGTACCCATCTTATAGGGTTGTTGAGAGTATCAAAGGAGTTAAAATGAAACATTTAGACCTGTGCCTCAAACAGTAAACTCCTCCCAAATTTTGGAACTTTATAAGCTCTGCCCTTCTCACTCAGAAACATCTGTCTGAGCAATCACATCCACTCCTCCAGCTGAAATTAACATCCATCGGTTGATGATCACACAATCATTAACCATTTAGTTCTGCTGACTTAATTAGGGATTGTTACCTAATTGCTCTTTGAGAAAAAACTTTGTCCAACTTTAAGAGAATTTGCATCTTGGTTCCCTCCAGTGTAGTGACTTTATTCTGCTCTCCGATATTTCGCTTCCTTTCATGTATTAGGTCCAGACATTAGTTCTGATCTAGCAACAACTAAATATTCCACCTTTTTCTATCACTATCTTGGGTACATATCCACTTCCTTTTTTACACCTATCTACCACGCCCTTGAAATTTCATTTTCTCCTTCCTAGCTCTCTACTTCATCTTTTAAGATCTAAGCCTCTCTGAGAAGAAAAATTCTCACTTACTCTAGCTAATGATTACTTTTGATATTTAACACTGAAGCATTTTTTCCCTCAGAAGCTTTAGATTCTCTCTGATTTTCTGAATAATTGTAATCCCCAGAGACAGAGTGTTCAGGGCATAGGGCTAGAAAATGTTCTTCTTTGCCTTTGGATTTGCAGTAATTCAGGAATTTCATTGTTTTATTTCTCTACCAAAGTTCATGAAAATTTTAAAAAATTAAAAAATAATATAGGTTTCCTTTCTTTTTAAAAATTACCCACCCTTCTCTGACATAAGAACTCGTGATCATGTAACAAATCCAGAGCCAATTTTTCACCATATGGTTAAGGTCACCCTCCTGGACCAAAAAGTTTAAAACATTAATAGGAACGGAATTTTACTGCTAATCTAGCACAATTTACTTACATGTTGAACTAATATTATAATGCCAGAATATCCTTATTTTTCCACAGCTCATGTGGAAATCAGTGGTTTTTGAACATTAAACATATAGCCAGCAGAGTTAGCTGAGCATCACAGGGAAAATAGGAAATATTGTCATTAAAACACCTTCTATTTCATGGTGTGGTTTTATTAGGTCTAAAAGTCTCTCTTACGGTCTCCTCCCCCCATTTCTCTCTCATTTGAAATTTCAGGAAAAAGCACATAGTTTAAGGTCTTCTGTGGCAGCCCACACCCAGTGAGGTTCCTGTGAAGGTGTTTACCAAGGTTTGCATGGCAGCCATTTGCCTGTTCCCTCAAGCCCCTTATTTCCTAATTTCTTTGTAGCCAATGATTGCTAAAGCTAATGTGAGGCATAATGACATGCCAAAGCGAAATGTCCAGAATGGTCATGTTTACTAAAGTTTAAGGTCTAAAATCACTGACGGCCTTTAGATGAGTAGCATCGGTCTAAAGACAGACACACAGGTGCGAGACCACTAATATTCCTGCCATATTGTCTGTGTCTCCAAGACATCAGATCATATTAGGTTATTTTTAGTTCCTAGGGCACAGTGACTTCCTGCCCCCGTAGCTCTGCTTGACCAACCCCTATTCATCCTCAGGACAGCACATCACTTCCTTCTGGATATTTTTCTTGACCCTCCTTACTTGATTAGTTGTCTGTGCTTAGATGTATTACATTTCCCTTAGCATGTCTCTTATCATATTTTTACTTTTTTTATCTCTTTCGTTATATCAAAATTATACAAGGTTTTAAAAAGGAGCAAGGGCAATCCATGTGGACCATCAAATGAAGTGAATGAGTCCTGCCCATCAATGGGGATAAGGTAAAGAAAATGCTCTGCTACGTGAGAATGCCCTTCTACTCATTTCCGTATCCCTATGGCGTGGCTGAATTCTTGACCTACAGTAGGGATGCACTGAGTAATTCTGAATGAGTAAACAAGTACAGAAAAATACCCCATAAACCTTCTCTTCCATTTCAGTTCGAAATTATTAAATATGTTGCCTAAGATATATCATTCATAACAATTCTTTTCAGATTTGATTTGAGGAATATA
Organism: Equus quagga; assembly: GCF_021613505.1. Lineage (NCBI taxonomy): Eukaryota > Metazoa > Chordata > Mammalia > Perissodactyla > Equidae > Equus > Equus quagga. The sequence goes on along the minus strand of NW_025798627.1, from coordinate 5,016,477 downwards.
TTGGATCCTCCTCAGAAATCAGTGTGGCATATTACTTTTACCTTTTTGTTTATTAGCCAGAAATCTAAGATCGGGTTGCATTCTTAACTGTTCCAGATTTTGCTGTAATCTCATGGTAGTAGATTGAAAAACAATCGCCATGAGTTTTTCTGTGACTATATCCATGCCACTTAGCGCTAGTTTTTTGCAGGCCCTTTATCGAGTGGAGGAATCTATTTTCCCTGCCTGTTAAATCTGAGCTGGCCTTGTGACTTGCTTTGATGAATAGAATGCAGTGGAGAGGGCTATATGCCAGTTCCAAGCCTGCACTTCAAGAGGCCTCACGTACATTTCCTCATACCTTTGAAACTCTGCTAAGCTGCCAAGTGAACAATCTTGAGTTAGCCTTCCACATGATGTATACACGGTCCAGTGATTTTTGTCACCCCAGTCAATAGCCTGAAGATTTCCAGATATGAGGGAGGCCATCTTTGATCAGCTAGCCAAGCCAAGTCGCTGTGTGAGTATAGATGCATGAATGAGTCTAGCCAGAATCAACTGGAGTTTGCCTGGGCCTGCAGGATTACCTGACTGTCCCACACTCTGGTGAACAACAGTAACTGTTTGTTGCTTTAAGGTATTAAATTTTGAAGTGGTTTGTAAAGCAGTAATTTGCTTCTTACTAAGACCTTCCCAAATGACTCTATTTTAAAATAGCAGCTCCTCTTTCCAAATCCCTTAACCAGTGCTCATAGCCACTACCCCAGCTCCAGACCAACTAGCACCTGCATCCCTCTTCCCTCTTCCCAAAATCTGTCATTTCCCTGAGCAGCATTGCCTCAATAGGAGGAGGCCATCCTCCGAAATGTGGCAAAATTGGCTCACTGCTTTCAATCAACAGGAGCAACGGTGCCTGTGTACCAGGCACTGTGTGAGACTCACCGGTGACATGCATCACGTCTGCAAGGCTGTGCCTCAAGCAGTTTACAAACAATGACTCAGGCCCACAAGGCAGGGCATGTGCCCCGCAGTGCAGCCACGATCCAGCGCTGGTTGTGCATCTTATCCCTGGATGCAGCCAGCATGAGTCATAATGTACAGTGAGGGGGCCCAGCCATCAGCATCTTTCAAATGCTCTGAGGGGAATATTCTCATATGCGGCTGGGGTTGAGAACTCCAGCACTTGAGCACGCTGTGTCAGGCAGAGGGTCTTGTCTTCTTAACTGTGCTCCCCCTATGCACCTGGCGCTCTGCTGGATGCGCAGGGAACCTGTGGTCTTTCAGAAGCAGCCCCTGCCCTCCAGGAACAATCATGCAGCTTCAGAATCAGGGCTACGTAAAAAAAAAAAAAAGCAGCTCCTCTTCACAAACTTTGTCCCTGTATTCCCTTTTCTCTTCCAGATTTTTGTGTACTTCTTCAACAATATATATCTATATTTATTTATTTTACGTAGTTTCCCTTCACTCCCAAATTGTAATGGAACCTCCATGTGGACAAAGATCTTATTTTGTTTTGTTTTCTGCTATATCTTCAACATCTAAAAAGTGTCTTGCACAAAATGGACTTGCAATAGGTATTTGTTTAATTAATCAATTAATTAATCTTGGCACTTTTATTTATTCCACTTTTTAGCATCTTTTTTTCTTTTGAAGATTGACCCTGAGCTGACATCTGTCACCAATCTTCCTCTTTTCTTTTTCCTCCCCAAAGCCCTCAGTACGTAGTTGGAGATCCTAGTTGTAGGTTCTCCTACCTCCTCTGTGGGGGGTGCCTCCTCGGCATGGCTTGGTGAGTGCTGCTAAGTCTGCAGCCAAGATCTGAAGCAGCAAAACCCTGGGCCGCTGAAGCAAAGCGCGCAAACTCAACCACTCGGCCATGGGGTCGGCCCTGGCACTTTTATTTATTATGTATGGAACATTTGCTTCTTTCACCCAACTAAAATTCCTCCTCCTTCCTTGCTCCTCATTTGATTAATTCTGTCGCAGCTATGAGATTTGTTGTTATCCAACATATTAATTATATTAAACAATTAGAATAAAATTAAGCATGCATGAGTGGCTTGCATGAGTCATTGCAGGAATGCATGAAACCCTGTTCTAATAAACAAAAATTATAACTATTCCTAGTGAGATTCAGACACAACAGTTAATTAGAAAAATAAAATCCTGACTTTTTCTTAACTTTTTCTTTAAGAATCTAATAAATATTATGAGTCTTACACAGTGTAGGTAGCTGTTTTCAATAAATTTCTGCCTATTAGTTACAATTTCATCATCTCCAAAAAATGGAGGAATGGATTAGTACTTCCAGCAAGGCAAGAATGGTCACTTCTACCCTGTAGCCTGTCCCTTTCAAGTAAGAAAGTATACAGGTTTAGGAAGGGCACATGTGGTTTGTTGATGGACATAAAACTAGCCATATGAAGAATCAATTCTAGAAATCACTTGGCAGTGTGTTCCAAGTTGATCACTTTCACACTGTATTACATATGCCATTAGAGATGCAAGAATTGGGAATTATTTTCTAAAATAAATTGGCTTTATAACAAGCGAAAAAAATACTCAACTTGGAGCCAAATTGGTGGCATAGTGGTTAAGTTTGCGCACTCCCCTTTGGCAGCCAGGGATTCTCAGGTTCGGATCCCAGGCATGGATCTAGCACCGCTCTCATCAAGTCACGCTGTGGCAGCAACCGACGTAAAGTAGAAGATTGGCACAGATGTTAGCTCAGGGACAATTTCCTCATATACACAAAAGAACCATTCAATTTAATATCAAAAAAACCATTAAATGAATTTATTCTAATATTGAAAGGGCATTTCAAAAGGAAAATATTCTTAAATCTCTTTTTCTTAAAAATTAAATATGTGAAAATTCTGTTTCATAACCTTGGAAGAGTTGTAAAAAATTGAGAACATCTCAGAGTTCATGACAGTAAAGCAAAGCATAATTTTTCAAGTCATAGTAATTACGCTGGCTATCACCCCATTACTGATATAACGTGAAGCTAATAAGCCAAGTAATTAGTGTGCTCTAGGTCAGAATTTTCACCTCAGTAACTGAAGGGTAAATGAAGACAAAGCAGTGTGAGATTAAACATATAAGCAAAAAAGCAGTAATATATTTTAATGAAAATCTGAAAGATTACTTAAAATAGTGTATATTTGTTTGCTCACTGAAGAAAAAATATGGGAAATTGATTTAGTTTTTCAGCTTATTGAAAGTAAAGACATACTCAGCTACATTGCTAATGGATGTTATTAAACACACAAACGCACAAATGTATGTATAAAGCATGCATTAGATAAGTTATGCTCTTCTTAATTAGTCACTGTAGTCTCCTAATTGTAATTAAAGTAAATATTTTTCCTGTCTTGAAGAAGAAAAACCGATAAAATTTAAACTTGCATCGAAGAGCCGATGCCTTCAAAAGGAAGAAATGACAAAAAATCAAATGTATCAGAATGTAACCAGATGTTGAGAGGAGTTTTCCTATTGTCCAGTAATGTGGGCTAACCACAAGTTGAGGACAAAAGGATCAAATTACTCCCCAAATCTATGTTTGGGGAGATAATAGAATGAGAAAAAATCTCCACTCTGTAAGACTTCTTAAGAGATACAGAAGCGTCACTGAATCCACTATCCCCTACTCCACGCCCCACCCCGAGAGAAGGCTGTCTCTCTGGTAGAATACAATGTTCTGGAAAGAGGATATCCCTCCCCTCAAGAGTGGAGGGGTCCTTGTCATTTCCTCTGGTCAAGTTTTGCAGGTAGAAGAACATTTTTTAGGGACTGCTCTTGAGACCAACACCTGTGGAAGTTAGTACAAAGAATTCGAGGGAGAGGAAGGGAAGAAGTCGAGCTGTGGTGCCATGCAGGTACAGTGAAGGACTCAGTCGACCCTACAGAGGGCTCTGGAATTGGACGGCTCTTCAGAGTTGACCTGAGTTAACTTGAAAAGCCAGATCTTTATACCCTCAGATTGGGAACTTACTGAGTATAGGCTGCACCTGGAGGATGCACAACTTTGGGCAAGCCATTTTTCTTTAACCAGAAAATTCCTAAGAAGGCTGAGAACTAGGGGCCACTTTCCAGAAACACTCCCAGCATCTGTGGGAATAAGCCCTTCCTTCTTGAGGGTGATCTGGGTAACATAACACAGTGTCCATTTTGCTAACTTTTTAAATTTTCATGAGATAAAATTGAGAACTTCACATAGAGAAAGAGCAGAATTGCCACCATTGACCAAGCACTTCTCAAGGTCCAAGAGTGATAAAAATGATGAATCCTAGAGTTCAAGAACCCACTGAAGAGAGCAGATGAAATCAGGGACTTCCATCATGTTCAAACATCGTGTTCAAGTATAGGCATGTGGAGTTGTATGAAGCTGTTGTGTGTATGCCGATAGATACAGGTCAGCTGAAAGTGGTTGCCAGATATCATAAGGGAAAACCAATTTCTGGGGGTTTGTGTGGGAATGAGCCATTTTCTGCCCACATTTAGCACATTGACATGGGTCAATTGAGAAGGAGATCACAACCTTACTCCATTAAATAGATAGATGGGACCTCTTTCTTATGTTTTCTAAGAGTCCCATGACCACAGAGGAAGGCTAAGAAGGAAGGAGGAAAGGAAAAGTGAAGAAAATCTCATACTTAATTCCTACCGCATCAGACCATGAGAGCCACAGACATTACACTAAAAGTGAGGGGTTATGTACGGCCCAGGAACATTGGAGATTTAAGGTCCTCAGGACCACAGTTGACTTTTGAGGGACTGACACCAATGGATAAAAGCCTCTGTCTTTTGCCCTCCAGGGCAGAAAATTCTGAGATGTATGATAAGACGTAATGACCTGAAGGAAATCAGTACCCTCAGTGTGAGCAACCTAATACAACATCCTTCCATTGTCCTTCTCTCCTTTCTTGTTTCATTTTTCTTCTCTCCCTCAATTCTGTGTCCTGCTGTCATATTTCTAAGCCTTTGTCTCAGGCTGTGCTTTCCAGGGAACCCAAGATAATATACACTGTACCTGTGTTTTTATGTTTAATAGGAATGTTTTTAGTCCTAGTTTTACAGAAACCAGACACTCTATTAACAATACAAATGATAGCAGTAACACATTTGATAGTTAGAAGATTTTTTTGTCTTGGTGCTTTTAGCATTTTTATTGAAGAAATTGGGATACTTCCTCTCGGGGGTCTTTGTATTGGAAGCATAATTTTGTTCTTCCTTGAATTTGATCAAGGATACCTGATTGTGTGTGTTTTCCTCCAATATCATAGATCTTTGTAAGCTTTATATTGCGGTTTTAGAAATTTGATACATTTAAAAATATTTCTACTTACACTCTCTAGCACCAGAAAACTATAAAAATAATGTATTGCAACCTTGGGTTGGACTTGTATTTAAATAATCACAGAGACTATTCTGGGTTCTCTTTTTGAGAAACTACAGTTGTAGGACTATCAAAGTCACTCTGAAATATTCACGTTATAACTTATATATAATATCAGACCTTCCAATAACACACACTTCCCCTTGCACTTTATGGTTTCTGCAGGGTTTTTTTCTCTCAGTGAAATGAATACACCTTGGACATTTATATAAATCATCAGTAGAGAGATGTTTGTACCTGTCAAGCTAAACAAATGTTCTACACCCCTTTCATTGCCATGAATCTACCAACTGACTGCTTATTTATTCATTGTGTTTGCATGTTTGATTTATAAAGGAACAAAGCTACATGATTGGATACATTAGGTATTACATCATTTTTTATAGTGAATAAATGAGAAGCATTGGTAGGTTTGAAAGAATTTTCAATTAGAATTATATGCTGAGGATCTTACCTCTACATTAAAGAAATTTGACCTAAAATAAACATATATTGAAATATTATTTGAAATAAGTCAAAGTAGACATTTGAAGCGGATCTCCAAGAAACTAAAAGTGAGGGAGATGCTTTGGATAAAGTGGCAGCCAAACAACATAGGAGTGGGGGGTGGGGGCCAGCATGTGGAACCACTCTGCTCACTCAAAACTCTTCTGAATGCTAACATCATATGTTATGGTTCATTTGGAGCCCACTATTTGTTATAGTCCAAAAAATATATTTTTGTTTTTTTACAAGAAAGTTCCCTTCTCAGAAATAATAGTTGTATTTGGTTTGTAGCTACTCTATAACACTTCCTTTTTTGAAGAATATGCCTTAATAACAAGATTAAAAGTTCGTTTATCCTTTTTTCACTCTCCCATCAAGCCAATACTGACTAATCCTCTTACCTTCCTACACCATGCCCTTGACTGTATATCAGAACTAATGAAGCAATGCTATTGTAAACGCGAGTCTCTTGCTAATAGCTTCTTTTGATAGAATTTAATGGCAGAGTAGATGAAAGGCTTGAGACCTAAGACATTTGACAGTACTTGTCAAAAGTAGAGCGAACCCAGTGCTCTCCATTTCAATTTTTAAATTTAGCTCTACAAGGAAAAAGTTCAGAAATGGTTACCCCTTAATCTCCAACTCAACTGTTTTGGCCATGTGTGAAGAAAAGATCATTCCACCAAATGGTATTTCAAAATGCAGAAGCTCTTACCCACATCTCAGGAATTAGTTCCAGCTGCCAAGTCTTTCCGGAGCAGAAACAAAGTCAGAGGAGACACCAGTACAAAATCCAAGCAGTTGGCTCCAAAGACTATTTGATCTAAGAAAATGTGAGCCAAAAATGAAGCCATGTCACAAGGAAAAGGCATCTTGAGCATGAAGCACAACGAAAGGAGTAGATGAAGTATAGACTGTTAGAATTTCTGGAACTGACCACATGGCTGTTCTTCACGTTTATGAGGTCAATGGAAAGAGGTGTGTGACAAGCCACTAATGTAGGGCCAATAAACGGGCAGATAACAAATAATCAGAAATACTGCTCTAATTGGCTCTAACCTCAGAGCTGTAGTGCCCTCTTTGCCCCTCTATTGCTCAGATATTGTTCCACCAACATTTCATTGAATGTTTGCTCCATACCAGACATTTGGTCTTTTATTTATTAAATTCTTAGAGTAAATCTATGAAGTAAAAAACATTATTTCATTTTTAGGAAGGAAGAAACTGAGGTTTGAAGATACTACGAATATTGTGCAAACTCTATAGTTGGTAAGTATCAAAGTCGAGATTCAACCCCTGATCTTTTTGTTGCAGGAGTCCAGCCTACTATGACACCACACTTGCTGCCCTCCACGCCAATCCACAGGAAGTCTTCTCAACTGTATCTATAAAATGTCTATCCAGAGCCACCAACAGTTCAGTTCATATCGTTTTCCAAGTAGATTATTTCCTGATGCCTTTTAATTTTCTTTCTTCTGATTTCTCCCCACTTCAATTCAATATTCAAATTGCTGCCAAAATTGTGTTTATAAAATGCAAATCTGTTCCCATCTCTCCCTTATATTACACCTTCAAATCATGACTTCTTAGATCAAGACATCTAATTTTCATTTAGGCTGAAAAGTAACATGGGTCATCCTTTATAATCACTTGTGTAATTTACCTTTCCTCCAGACTTCAAGAATAAATGGAAGAACTCTGAACCCAATATTGACTTTCATGCTGATGTGCCATTATTTAGTCCAGGACAAACAACTCCGTGGATACTTATGTGCAAGGAGTGCTCTGATGATGATTTGTGCCTATAGTCCTGTACTCATGAGAAGGGTGAGGAAAAAAGGAGAGTGGTGCCATGAAATCAGTGAATTTCGTTCGTCCCATGGCTTATTTCTCTATTTGCCTGCAGAACCTTTATCCACACACTGAACCAAGCACTCCCTCCTGTTTGAATCATAATCAGCTCCACTTTAACGCAGAGTTCAGCACAGCCTTCTGGGTTTCACATGACAATCTCTATAGCTATCTACCCAGCAGTAATTACACTGGATTATAGTCAAAAGTTTGTGTCTGATTCTTCAACTTCAGGAGTCTTTAAGGGTAGAGACCATGCTTTTCTCAATTTTGTGTTCCCAGTGCACAGTACATGCCTGACTTTTTGTAGGTAGTCACCATACATGTAATGAACCAGATTTTAATGATCAAACCAATGCTATTAACTGATATTTTTAAAGTTTTCAACCTTAAACATGATTTTTTTCTTAAGATGAATTAAATATATATTTAATATGAGAAAATGACAATCTCCAAAAATAAAACAAATATTTATAACTTGAACTTAACATACTTTAAAATACCAAGGGTTTTGCAATAACAGTGATCTATAGGAAAAAAACTTTGGTGCAACAAAATATAAAAAATAAAACAAAACAAAACAACCTAAAAACTGCTCAGTATATTAATAATAAGTTCATGATATAGCCATAAAATTATTATTAATTTTTGTCATTGATGAAGAAGAAAAACATTGTGTTTGAATTTTTATACATTAGAGGTAACACATAATATTGCAAATTATGTTCTAAAGTTTTATTTTCAGCTACAATTTGGGATGAAAACATTCACTAATTTATTTAAAAAATAATTGACTTAGATTTGTGGTCTATAAAAAATGGAGATCTTTTGGTTTGATTTTCAACTATGGATTATTGTCTAAAATAATGAACCAAAAGTAGCATTGGCCCCTACTAAGGAAATACCTATAATTTCTCTACATTGTAATTACATATTTTCCCTAAAGATCATGGAAGTCAGAAAGCCAAAGCATGTAAACTAATGATGCTGGCATGTAAGAGTTTAAGGTGAACAGTAGGCAAGAGAGAACCTCATAATTCCTAACACATGAGAATACAGACATGTCTATTCTCTAGCTTATGTGAAGAACAGAGCGAAGAAAGATGCTATTATAAAACACATTATAAAATTATTTAATAATTATGTAAAAATAACCACCTAGGCAATGTAATGCTCACATTCTTTGTGAAATGTAAGGGTTACTTGACAAACTTTTCATTACAAAAAGTAGTTGGATTGTTTTAATTGATGAGCTCATCAAACCACGATATCTGACTCGTCCATCATTATAGGTATATGGGCATTAAAAGGACTAGGGACTCAGGTGTGATATTCAGAACACTCTTTATTATGAGTATTGTTGAAAATACTTTAACAGATATTTTTTTCTTTTGACAAATTCACTCAAAGGTTTCTCTTTATGTTCTCCTGTGAAGAATATTCTTCATTCTTTTTCTGTGAAAACTGTCCTTTTTATAAAGATATCATGCAAATTAATAAAGCCGTGGCCCTGCACGTATCAACAGTGTTTCATTCACTTGGGATTACTCCTTGGCCCCTTGAATAGGATCTGGGTACTCCTGAGTCTCCTCAGCCATTCATTTAAATATCATTGCTTAGGGTGCCTTATATCCACATACGACTCATCACATGCATTCTTTGTTGATATTTTTAAGCAATCTCCTCCTACTCCAAATTATTTTACCCTTGAGCCTGTTGGGTAATGTAATTACAGTCAATTTACTGAAATATTTTCCTTTCCATTTTCAGCTGGTCTCCATGTTTTACCTATTCACCGTATATCAACCTTTGATGCCTTTCTGATTTGTTTGTTTTTTCCAATTTATTTAGAATCCTATTTTGTCAAAAAAGTTTTCCCATACTTTTTATGATTTTTATTGAAGAGCTTGTTTAGTGGAAGTGGAAAGGGGGTATCAACCCTCTCATTCTTCTCTTTGTTAGGTAGATTACTCATTCTTTCAGTCCTGGCCCCACTGGATGCAAGGTTCTTCACAAGTAGAACCTGAGTGGCTTGGGTGCGCCATGTTCACTTTGACATACCTCTGTGATATATGGCCTATATAATACACAGACCTACTCGCTCCCATTCCTTCCTCTGCATCCCCGCTTTGGAGCTAAGCAAAGGGGAAGAAACATCGTGTTCAGCTTTACCATGTTTGGGCAGATAGGACTGTTTCAACCTCCACTTACAGCAAGGCTATGACTTCTGGTTTCATGCGGGAACGCTTCCTATTTCCCTGTCACACGTGAAGTGAATGCTGACTCTTTTCCATGAGGGTGCCAATATACTAAAAGAAAAGAAACGTATACAAAAACATAAAGGGCCAAATAATACCTAAGACTTATTGAAAAATACAATATTCCCCACTTTTGCTCCTCAAGTGCTCCCGTTTTAATTGCTCATTTTTATATTTATCTCCATATTGCTAAATAATGTACTCCTTTGATAATTACTTTAAATCTTTGTATACTCTCTACTGAATCCTTACATTAAAACATGAGGGTTTTAGTCTCCTTCATCCTCCATCTACTTTCACATACCCCACACTTCCCATATACATCTATCACATTTTTGTTATGATTCATTAATATAAATATAAAAAAACTATTGCTAGCAGATATGTGGTACATTATGATCATTTTTCCTTTATTGCCAACATTTTATTTTCTCTAGAGTTTTGTTTTTCCTTTGCTTCATTTTCTACATACTTTTAAAGAATTCAACCTCAAACTCTTTCCCTATTGAACACATTTTCTCTATATATATTCAATTCTACTAAGAAGTCTATCAATTTCATCTTTTAGAACTGTTTCCTGAATCTCATGACCTCCTATAACTCTAGTGGTTTCATGTAAAATAATATATTGGAAATAACACTTTTAGACTTTGCATGTGAGAAAGTATTTGCATTTGGCCTTGCATTTAATAGATACCTTAGTTCAGTATTGAATTACAGATTGGAAATTATTTTCCCCAATGATTTTTCAGACCTGGCAGCATTATCTTCTAGACTTTCAGAAAACTCTATTATCTGATGCTATTCCAATCCTTGGTACTTTAATGGGAGCCTTTTTGTTTGTTTGAATTTGGTTGAGGTTTTACTCTCTGCAAACTTATCATTTACTACCTGTTCCCATTGTTGTGATGTTGGAGAGTGATGTGTGTTTTGGTTTGAGCTCTCCCAGAAGCAGATACTGAGACAAGGATTGAAGTGTAAACAGGTTGGATGATTATCTCAGGAAATGCAGACTGTAGTTTGGGCAACTGAGATGGGAAATGAGGAAGTCAATAAACGGTTTATTATCAACCCATTTGCCACTAGGAATAACTGGACCTAATTTACTAGAGAATTCTGAGGGAAAGCATAGAAAATATCTCAGTTATCTTAACCAAGTAAGGAGTCTGTACATTTATTCATTAATTGCACATTAGTCAATGATTAAGGGCTGCTTCTAGAAGATATTGACACTTCCCCGTTGTCCACTGGCTTCCATTGCCAATGATAAAAGCCCTCAGTAAGACAATCACGTGTGTCTGCATGAAGCATTCTTTCATTTGACTCCCTGAAACTTACATCATTTAGTACTTTTGGAATTTTTCTGATTCTTAAAATAAGGTAATTTTCCCACTTTATGTTTCATAACCTTACCTTTCAAAGAGCAAGAATTTTAATTTGGGGAAGTCCATTATATTTTCTTTCTTTCACATTTTGCTGTATACATTTTGCTGAATTAAAAAGTCTTTGCCTATCTGAATGTTCCAAACATTTTCTTCTAACGTTTTGTTCTAGAAATTTTGTCATTTTATTTCTTCAGTTTAAGTATATGATCTATTTTTAGCTAACTTTTATATTTTATACACAAAAATTATTTATACACAAATTATATGTATAGCACATAAAATTTTTGGATTTGGCTATAAAAGGTAGAGGCATTTTTTTTTCTGAACATGTATCCAGCTGCTCTACCACCCAGTTGAAAAGACCATCTTTATTCATTTAATTCACTGGACTTCTTCCAAGAAAATCAATTGACCATATAAATGTGGATCTATATTTGGACTCTCTATCTCTAATAAATATAAGAAGCTATTATATTTATTACATTTGAAAAAAATGAAAATTAGGAAGTAATTAGGCAGGAACATCAAGTGTGCACTTTTTCCCATAGCTTTTCTGGAAAAATAATTCACTTTAAAAGATAAATTTTATAAGTAGATAATTTGCAGAAAAAACAATAGAAAAGCCATGAAACATTTAAATATTCAACTCTACTTTTAATTAATAAATTTCAAAATCCAAACAAAATGAACTTTTATTTTGTTTTATTTATTTATTTATTTTTTGAGGATGATTAGCAGTGAGCTAACATCAGTGCCCATCTTCCTCCATTTTTCATGCGGGATGCCTGCCACAGCATGGTTTGATGAGCTGTGCTGGGTCTACATCCAGGATCCAAACTGGTAAATGTTGGCCCACGAAGTGGAGTGCTCGAACTCAACCACTAGTTCTGTTTCTTATTGGCCATTTAATGATGAATTTAAAAGCCTGATAATGCTCAGTGCTTGTGAGAGTCTGGAGACAGGCATTCTCACACTGCTGTAGAACTTAAGGGAACATTCTGTAGGATAATCTGGCGGTTCCGCTGTTAGTAGTTTACTCAATGTGTATAGTTCCCTTTGTATTTATAAACATATATAGAATGTTGTTTATCTCTTTGTTTTCAATAGTAACAAAAATGTCAAAATAATAGGTACAGGAAAGATAGTTTATTATGGACTTCCCACAACGGAAAACAGTGCAGCTTAAAAGAAGAGCCATATCTGTATATGCTGATGTGAAAAAAATCTCCATGATGTATTGTTAATAAGAAACAAACAAGAAAGAAAAATAAGCTTAGTATAATAAACGTGTGTGTGTGTTTGTGTGTTAGAGAAAGAGAGAGACAGAGAGAGAAAGAAAGAATGCAAGTGCATTAGGTTGTAAAAGGGCTCTTTTCCAACTCTGAAAATGCACATTTAAAAAAATTTCTCAAAAGCTTTCACGCCAAGAAGAACGCAATCTGACAAGGTAGCTGAGGGAATAAAAGCATAGGGAATATATGTCACTTAAGTCATTGAAGAATATTGTCATCAGAAAATTGGAGAAATTTAATAAGCAGCAAAATAAATTTTAAAAGTAAGAAGAAACTTGGAAATTGAAAGAAATATACAGTCTTGAAGTCAGTTACTAAAATATTGCAAACAATGCAAAAAAATAGAAACAATGTAAAAATAGGACTTTCAACTATAGAAGCTATAAAAAATCAACTCACCTCCTTCCCAAAAAGCTAGATGAGAGGATATAACAGAGTTAAGAGTTGAAAATAATGAAATAGAGACAACAAGACACAAAACTGGCATTTGAAAAAGATTAATAAATGTGACTGTCTTCTTGTAAAGCCAGTGTGCATGTGTGTGTGTGTGTGTGTGTGTGTGTGTGTGTCTATAAGAGGGAGAGAGAGAGAGAGAGGAGAAACGGAGGGAGGGAAGAAGGGAGAGAGAAAGAGAGAGGTTATATACTTGATAATATTGGGAATACACACCAAAAAGTCACAGAGGGAAATTAACGCTCAAAGCTAAGAGAGCATAAAAAATAATTAAATATCACTTGAGGACAATATCAGCTTGAAGTCAAAACTCTGCCTTTGGAAATTGCACCAGCAGTGCCAGTCCCATATAGTTCCTCATTATAGATAGTTCTATAGTCCACAAGATTTTAAGCATCAAGAGTGCCCTGGCAGTGGTATAGCCATCTTGTTAATCGCCAAAATGTCTGAATAATGTCTTACTCATTAGTAAATTTTCATTAAGTATCAGGTGATGAATAAATGAATATATTAATGTCACTATGTTGAATTTAGTGAAACAAAAGCCAAATATATTTATCTTGTAGGCATAAGAATATTAGAACAAAGTTTGATATAAACATTTGGCCCAGAAAAATAAATTTTGAATTCATCAATACAGAGTTGACAGTCTTGTGAATAAAACCCCAACTAATTGCAATTTCTGCTTTTGGACATTACTGAACGCTATTATTACATTTCTTTGAATAGTTTTATTCACATCTGATTATGAGAAGAGAAGGATTTTCTACAGATCTTTTGAGAATTGTTTGAAAGGAAAGCCCTTCAGTTGCTACTGCTCTTCCCGACAGCCCTAGCCCCACCTTAAAATCAAACTGCGGCACATATATCCTGTAATAACTTCATGAAAAGTCATTATCTAAAACTCTTATTTTTGTGAAATAAAGGTGCAGCTGTTGAGCCTGTCTGTCAAAATGCATCTGTAGACAAGAAAAAACATGATCATAGCGGAAGAAATGGAAATGGAAGATACAGGAACAGCACATCTCTGTCTACCGATACATTGTATGGAAAACATTGAGAGGGAAAAAAGTGGTCTTGTCTGGAAAAGTGAGATAGTTATTATTTTGAACAACGTGAATCACGTATTAGTCAAGTGTCAGAGACTAAGTTCATTTTTACTATGTTATAATAAAACAGGATAAAGCTTAATAACATATAATATAGAAGTATACGATAACAGTGCGTAACAGTGCATATTTAGCATAATTATATTTCTTCCTTTAAACTACAATTTTAGGGTAGTACCTTTTATATTAAAGACATAAAATGTAGAGACTTTCAGTATGTATACTTCCCAGTAATTATAATTAAGTCGTCCAAAATATAATCATTTTCTTTGGTAAAACCTATTTTTTACACAAAGGCCAAATTGGATGTGTCAGTGTTCCACTTAAATTAGCCACTCAATTTGAAAAATGCTATGGTTCATCCCTGTTTTATATTTCTTTTGTGTCAGATTGTCTATTTTTGCAAGTGTAGGGAAATCCATTTTCTTAAATGCAGGGATTTTTTTATGGCACCAAAAGTAAAATAAAGACTTTTGTTTATTTTTCTCATGATAACACAAGTGCTGTGACATAAAAGAAACATGAACACTCACAATGTATCCTTTTAAATTCAAATATGTGCCAAAGAAAGGAAAACATTGCACATGACTTATTTCACTACTAAGGTTAACACCCTCATTCTTTGTCTTAAAAGGAAAATAAAGAAAGAGAGAGAGAGGCAAGAAAGAAAGAGAAAGAAGGAAGGAAGGAGAAAAGGAAGGAAGGAAGGAGGAGGAAAGGAAGGAAGGAAAGAAGGAAGGAAGGAAGCAAGGAAGGAAGAAAGGAACGGGCAAGAAAGAGAAAGAATGTGTTTGGAATACATTCAATTGAAAACATGGACCAGAATGAAAGATAAGACTCCAATAACACTGAAAAGACAAAGAGAATTGAATCCTTTATAAATGATTTATGCTCCAGGATCATGAGGTTAAAAAGGCAAAAGCTTTAATGCTCACTCATGCGAGAATGTCAAGTCACTGGTCTAGATAAAGAATTTGACAGTAATAAGATTTTAAAAGCGGATATTTTCTGGTAGCATTGTCTGCTATAATAAATAGAGGTCATAAAGCTTTGGTCTAAACATATTCAGGGGGGATTAATACTGCAAGCAGATCATTCATCTGAACTTTGAGAATGTACTTACAGGCCAATTTAATAAATGGATAACCACATAGTCTATCTGTGGGTCTCAGGGAAAAGTAAGTCTCTTTCGAGATTTTTTTTATCATTATTTCACTATAACTCTTCTTCTAATGAATAATCTTTCATTGCAAATTTGAACAAAGCCCTGCCTCTTTTAGAGTCAAAAATATATAAATCACTTATATTAACTACAATAACAAAAATGTCAGCACCATCAACATTAATTCTTGCATGCCCAAAAAGGCGCTGAGAAAAGTGAGCCAAATGATGGAAATGGATTTATTTTTAAGAAAGCTAACTTTGAATTTGAGTGAATCACTCACTTAAAAAATTGGTTCATCTTCTGAGAGTTCACCTTTACAGAGATTAATTGTCTATAATATTTCACCAATAATTCTATTTATTTAAGCAAAATATCAACTTAAAAGACTAGTCATTTGTTCCAAGGGATGTAGGTTAATGATTAATCAAAACTATTTGAGTCTATCTGGAAAATATAATGCAAATATTTGACATTCATTTAGTACAGAAACAAAATTAAAACATCTCTTTGAATTCTAATTCTAACGTTGTTCAACACAAATGGGGGGACAGAGTATAGATAATAAACTAGCTGTATCTTTATATCTGTGATGTGTTCTCAACTTAGTTTAATTAGTGCACAGCACTGAGATGACTTCAATACTTTCATTGCATATGAACTGTAGTTCTCCAATACAAGTAACATATAGCATTCTTTAAAAAATTGCACAGAAAATTTGAAATGCTCCAGAAGTATGTTCTTAGTAGTGGTTCACAGATGAACGTATTATTTTTTTCCACTAGCCCCAGTAGGTATTTCTGAAATCTTGGCATTCTCTCTTTCTCTTTACTTTCCCCTAATGGAACTCCTATTATTTGCAAATTGGAACTTCCTAATCCACCTGCCTTATTACTTAATATTTTCATACTATCCATACTATCTTACATACATTTTGCCTTGTACTGAGGTCTTAGAGAATTCTTTGTAATGATCTATTTGAGAAGCCCTTGTAACAACTTTAGTCCTTTGCTCATCTGTGTGTAGTGTGTGTGGTTCTTTGTTTGTTCATTCATTTCAAATAATAATCTTCTACATTCCCAAGCTATTAAATTAGTTGATATTCATAAAGAAATGTAGGTCAATCAGGTTCTTGCCATAAGAATGTGACATCCTTTTTTATAATTCTGAAGATACTATACTTGTTTTAAGGAATTAGCATGATCATTCTATTAACTCTATTTAATACAATTTCAATGTTCTCAATAGCGGAGTTTGTTGACTTTTTTTTTAATTATGTTGTTTTCTTGATATATTCAGTCTCCTTGATTGTGCAGTCAGTTTTCTGTTGCAATTTCTTGTTAGGCATTGCTGTTTCTTTTTGGGAAGACTGCTTCTGAGAAGAGGGGCAGAAATAGTCGTATTGTAATTTTATGCTTCACTATTTACACTAAGGATGGGAACTGAGCAGAATCTACCTTTTTGTGTTTTATTGTCCTGGCTGGTTTTCTGGGGATAGTTCTCTGTCTTTCTCCTGGATTTTTCTTTTCCTTTAATTTCACTGACATTGTGTTTTAATAGTAGAAGCCATTCATTGTTGGGAGATAATTAGCCAGGGATCTCTTACTTTCTACACATCTAGGCATTAGCTGCCCATTTGCTCCAGGACTATCTTTTCAAGAATGTTTGTATAAGCTGACATCTCTGGAAAAATGGAGAAGTGACTCCTTCTGGAGGAGATTTATTTACATTCTTAGGTAGTAAAGATTGAGACATTCTTACGTAATACATCCCAGCAAAATAAAGATAGAAAACCTCTCTCCCTTCCTTGGAGAGAGTTGCTTACAATTCAGCATGTTTCTCTCTCCAGGGACGGGGCTGCCCAAATTTGCCATCAGCCACTGCGTAAGATCAGGGTTCCTCTTCTGTAATACATTTTGAGGTTCCTCTTCTGTAACATGTTTCCACTATATGAGCAGGCAACATCTGGCCCTCTGAGAATTGTGGCTTAGGAAACTAGCACCAATATTTTACTACTTCTGTAAGTAATAAACTACCTAAATCTCTTGGGACTCAATTTCTTACCAGCTCAATCTTTGGAAGTATGGCAAGCCAAAGTAATAGCTGCCACTGTCATGGTGCTTAGGAGCTGCTCAAGTCCTACATTTTGCAGAATTTCCATCTATTTGAGTATTTCTGATGTTTTCTCATGAATAGATTCAGGTTATACATTTTTGGAATACAACACAAGGAATATTGTCAATCCCCAGAGTACCATCATAGGAGGCACACGATGTTGACTGGCACCATGATTGCTGGTGCTAATTGTGATCACTTGATTAAGATGGTGTCAGAGAGATTTTCCCACTCTGAGGTTACTTCTTTTATCTTTTTCCTTATTGCAATTAATAAGTAATTTGTGGGAGTAGTTTTGAGTGTATGTACATATCCTGCTCCTTACTAGGTCTTAGCATCTATTGATGATTCTTACCTGAATTACTACTATGATGACGGGAAAATGGTGAATTTCTATTCTCATAATTCTTTTTATGTAAATGAGTGGGCATCATACTGTAAGGAAGAGCATTTACTTCATATGCATGTCCATATTATATATGACCTTATGGATTTTTATTTTACTTAAGGTGTATAAGCTATTGCTATCATTATTTTAATATTCTAAAGTTGACCAGTGGAGGTCCTCTTGGGCTCTTTCACCATAGTCCTCTCTTATTATTTTGTTTTAGCACTCAGTTTATGGCAAATGAATTTTCAGGCTCTTTCTCAGTCCTAGAATCAATTATTTTCCCAAAGTGTTCTAGATCCTTTAAATGGGACATTGTATTTAGAAATCAATATATGCATGCTAGGTTTGCTCATTGCCACTGACATAGTATTGCTTATAGGTCATTTCAGCAGACAGGAAACTGACCAAGTGAGAGATAAATTATAGGGTATTCTGAGATTTGCTTCAAAATAATGAAATTGAGAATAAGAGGAAGTTGGTGGAGCTCAACACAGAACAAAATTTCAGTCATAATCATTGAAGCTACTTGATAGATATCCAGGATTCATTATACTATTTTACTTATTTTTTGTGTATGTTGGAAAAAATTCTGCAATAAAACAATTTCAAATCAACAACAAAACCCCAAATAAGCTCCCCGCCAAAAAATAAATTTTCCAGTATTATTAGTCCTTAATCTGAAAAGCTATTCAAATGGATGTCTAAGCATTTGGCATTCAGTCACAATACCTAAAATGAAAAAAATATAAAATAGCAAGATTCTACTATATTTGTAAGCAATTTTATCTCGTGTAATTAGTTTACTTTCTTATTTCCAAATTTTATTTCTTATTCCCCAAATTCCTTTTGGTGAGTCAACACTAGCTATACTAAGCGTATTTAATGCTTTGGAGTGTTCTTTCATGTTTAAATAGGTGCTTCAATTCTGGATCTTATATAAAACTTTGCTAAACTGATCACAAAAAGCCCTATTTTTCTCCATCTGCATTTGTCCTGTCCCTTCCCCCGTCCACCAGGCTACTACTTTTCTTCATCATTACAAGCTTTTTCACTTCTGTGAATCTAAGATACAAACACGGCCTCCATTCTCAAGTGTCTCAGGTGCCCTCAAGGCATCACGCTCTGTGTTTCATCTCAGTGTCTCCCTGTCCTATGGACTGTGTGATGACTCACATCCACCAAACGTTCCCTACAGTGAAAAAAGACACTATTGCCTTAATCCTACATGTATACTTAATACCAGGAAAGCACCCTAATTAGCTCAGCCTTTGTTAAAGTCTAAATATGTTGTTGAGTGTCGGGGAACTATCCTTGGCTACCCCCTCTAGAACCAAGTGGTTCTATCTGAGTTGCTTGGAATCAGAAGAAAACTTGCATGTCCTAGGAAAAAAGGGTAGAATAAAGTACTGGGAATATCAAAAAATTGATATCTGCTATCTTATTCTTTTCAAGAAGAAATACATTGTGTATCAATTTATATGTCTAATTTATCTTTTTAAAGCCTCCGTTTTATAAAAATTATGAATGCATTATATTTTATTTAATTCTATCCCCCATAATGAATAGTTTGTTCCTAAATTCTATAGCCACTTTACATTAAAAATATCACTGGGAATTTAAAAATCAATAATTACATATCATAGAATTTTTTAATTGATTTGAGATAGAATTTTCAGTCATGTTTATCATCTTATTAAATGAGGATTACTGGAAAATGGTCACAATTAGACAATAGATTATTCAACAAATATATATTCATGTAGCTTTTCTTAGCACAGTAATTTAAAAAGAAAAGAAATATTTGTTGGACTAAGAGTCCACCTGAATATCTTTTCATTATAAAACAGTATACTATTAAATCTGTACAAGAAAAGATGACTGGGCTCTGGTTGAGACACATTTGCAAAGGACTAGCAGAAGCCCACTTGCAGTTAGCCGGAGTGTGCGCAAATACATATCTTCTTCCTGATATACAGCACACAAACATTACATTTGTTGTCTAATTGAGAAAAATGTAAAAATTACTTGGTGTAAATAAGAACATCCCATGATTTAATGAGCATGGGAAATAAGTAGTGCTCCAACTATAGGAAATATTGATTTGGGGGTCTCTTAGGTTTTACAGGATACGGTAATCCGTGTCTTAATTCTGATGCCTGTATTTTTACACTCTGTTCAGTCAAAAAATTTATTGGGTTGTTAAAGGGCAAGTCCTTGTGAATCTTTCTTTTTTATCCCCGAAATTAAACACAAACGATATATAGTGTAATCACACAAAGAATATTCCATAACTTGAAGGGTTCAAGAAATTAACATCAAAATGCAGTTAAAATCTGTGTGCATATTTCATAATCTCAGTTCTGGCTTAAATAAAATTTCTTTTCCTTTTTTAGTAATGGTTCTACGTATATGTTGCTTTCAGTACTGAAAATGTAAAACTATTAGAAGATATCTTCTTATTTTATGAGAAATTTTTCTTCTTTTTTGTGTGTTATTTCACGGTTCTCCATTACTTTATACCACAGTCCATAAAGAATCAGGCGGCCTCTGAAACAACATCTTGATAAAAATGAATTCATCAGCCCGGCACATCCCTAAGCATCTGGCTTGGGAGAATAGAAGACATAGTCTAAGCATCTCCACACATCTGTGTGAAAGACAGTGGAGCTAGTTTCATTTGTTTGTTTCCTTTTTACAGTTCAGAAAATGAAAGCTGATGCATTTGAGGCTTACAATAATGATAGCAAATATTCCAAAGGCTTTCATATGCAAAATATTTTAATTGCTGAAGACTTGGAATAAATCTTAGCTCACTTGCATTCACTTTTCTCTTCTTGGGACTTTTGCTTCATTTTTCACAAAGTTTATATTATTAGTACTTTGTCAAATTTTACATAAGCTTTCTTTCTCTTGATCCCCTGAACAGTAGACAAAAAAAAAAAACAGACTCACACTGAAATTGAATTTCATAATTAACGTTCAAGCTATAGCAGTGTTTTCAGAAATTTTATATAATAACTGATAAATCAGCAAGTCAAGTCTATTCCATTTTGAAGCATCAGGCTTTTGAAATTCTTAGGAAATTGTAGTGGTGATATAAAACCTGAAGAGATGTAAAATTCAATTGATATGACATTGTCTCCCAGAAAAAATATTTTTATTATTGTGATAGCATCAATTGCTATGAACTCAAATGCTGGCGATTTCTATTATTTGTGTACTCCTCTATTCACGACAGTTAAAATAGAAGAACTTTTCTTTTTCTAGTCTCATTTATAATTAGATAAGGCCATGAGTTCTATTTCTGGCCAATATAAGGTGAGTTGAAAAAATGTATACAATATAAAGTCTCGGCTCATAAAAAAAGAAATAAATCATGTTTGATCCTGTCTCTATCTTTCTCCATTTCTCAGTTGAATCAGAGGCACCAGCAGGGGATTCTGGGGCTCCAGAGGGTGACAAAGTCACAAGATGGAAGGCACCATGGTCCCTGGGATTCCTTTCGGATTACTGAGTGAGAAATAAATATATGTATTAACCTCACTTTGATTTTGAAATTTGAGAGCAATTATCCTATTCTGACTTCAGCCTCAGTATTACCTTGGCTATTTTGGACCCTTTAAATTTCCATAAAAATTTTTGGAATCCACTAGCAAATTGCCACACACATGCATACACACACAGAAAACATCTGGTAGGAGTGGACTGGCAATTGTATTAAATCTACTGATAGGTTAATTTAAGGATAATTTATAACCCTGCAATATTAGTGCTTCCAACCCAAGGCCATCACATATCCCCTTATTTCTATTTATTTACTTATTGCTGAGGAAAATTCACCCTGAGCTAACATCTGTTGCCATTCTTCCTTGTTTTTTGCTGGGGAAGATTAGCCCTGAGCTAATATCTGTGGCCAATCTTCCTCTTTTTTGTATATGGGCCACCACCACAGCATGGCCACTGAAAAGCGGTGTAGGTTCATGCCCAGAAACAGAATGCAAGCTGCCAAAGCAGATCACGTCAAACTTAACCACTAGGCCACTGGGGCTGGGCTCATATCCCCTTATTAAGTTCTACTTATTTCTTTTTAATATTGCATTATAGTTTTCTATGTAGGTGTCTTCTACATTTTTTTCATTAGCTATATTCCTAGGTATTTGATCATTTCGATATTTCTAAGTGATATTTTTTGAAATTTCATTTTCTTCTTGTTCATTGCTAATGTATAGCAAAACAATATTATTTTAATTTTTAATTTTTTGAAGTATAACACATACAGCAAAGTGCACTAACATATGTACAGCCCAACACAGAGATCAAGATAAAGAACTTTTCCAGAAGCCAGTAAACTCCCTTATGCACCTTCCCAGTAAATAACGGTGAGGTGACCCCTATTCTAGCTTCTACCACCTTAGAGTATGTGTATGTATATATATATATTACATTTATATAAAAGGTATCATACAGTATGTACTTTCTGGCTTCTTTTGCTCAATATAAAGTTTAAGATTTATCCAAGTTGTTGCATGTAACAACAGTTCATTCATTTCAGTGGTGTATATGATTACATGAATCTACCTCAATTTATTTATCCAATATCATGTTAATGAACATTTGGGTTGTTTCATTTTTTTCTATTAGGGAAAAGAACACTACTAAGATATCTGTACAGGTTCTGGTTCAAGATGGTGATATAGGAAGACCCTGAACTCACCTTCTCTCATGGACACACAGAATCTATACCTATATATGAAACAATTCCCTCTGAAAAAACCCTGAAAACTGGTGGAGAGACCTCTTCGCATCAGGCAAACAAGAGGGAAACTACATAGAAGTGGGTTGGAAAGGCTGAGACATAAACCAACCCGGGTGCTGCAACCTGTGGTCTGGAGGGAACTCACAAACCCTCAGCTTCTCCCTAAGTAACAAAGGGTTCATACTCCAAATCAGGTACTCCAACTTTTAAGACCTCCACATAAGAGACAAGCCCCCAAACCACCTGGCTTTGAAACCCAATGGGGCTTGCACTCATGAGAACCAAAGGGCACTAGTGAACTGAGAAATGGTTCCTAGAGGGCTGGAGCTTTCAGACGCACTCACTTCAGGGCCCAGCTCAGATGCAGCCCTTTGAAAAGCGCCCAGACTTTTTGTGAAGAAGTCTCATTTGCTAATTTACAGCGTTGGTCTGAGGGATAGGGGCCTGTTGGAATATTCTTCGGCGACAGAGACTGGTGGGTGCCATCTTTCTGCTCTCCCTCTGCCTTACTAAAGCTGGCAGATGCTGTCTACTTTTTTTTCCCTTTCTTCCTTTCTGGTGGGTGCCATCTTTATGCTTCTGCCCTCGGGCATGGACTCCTGCGCTCTCCCTCTGCCTTGCTCAAGTCTGTGAGTGCCATATTTTCTTGTTGTTAGTTTATTTTTTTTCTTTCTTCCTATTTTTTCTTTTCTTTTCTTTTTTCAGTGGGGGCCATCTCTGTGCTCCTCCTCTGCCTCACTCCAGCCAGTAGGCACCATCTTTGTGTGCCCCCTCTGCTGTGGTCCAGAGCACCAGCTTCTCCTGGAGGAGAGCTTCTATATACATCTGGTGCCTGCGTTTTTACATCTGATGACTCGGTTTTTGCAGCTGCCATCCAGGGGAAGCCCCTTGATCACCTGGCTCTCGAGGCCAGTGGGGCTTGTACTCCTAGGTCTCACAGGACTGTAACAATCAGAAAGACAGTTCTTAGAAGACTATCATCCCCAGGGCACTGCACAGATAGCAGACTGAAACACACCACAGTCTTTCTAAGAAGCCTACAGAGGTGCTCTCGGGGAATGGAAGCTGGCGGATGCAATCTTTGTACTCTCCATCCACCTTGCTCTAGCTTGCTGTATCTCCCAGGAAGGAGCTTATACCCATGTCTGGTGCTCTGATTTTTGCAACTGCCCCCAAGGGGACGCCTCCAGGCTGTCTGGCTCTCATGGCCAGCAAAACTTACACTTGTGGTCCCACAAGTCTGTAAATATTTGCATCCTTTAAAAGCTGCTGCCTAAGGGTCTGGCTTCCAATTAGCCTGAATCTAGATGCTTACTGAAATCCTCCCATTTGGGACAAAAACTAGTCTTGGTACATGCTCCTACTGGTAGCTATTAAAAATGAAATAGGCTGCTTAGACAATCACAAAGGTTTCAGAGACAAGGAAGAGCTAAGGCAGTGTTGAACAATAACGTCCATCACCTACACAAGGCCAACCCTTCAAGACTGGGAGAGGTGGCTATTTCATCTAATGACAGAAGCCAACACAGAGAGTCAAGCAAAATGAAGAAACAGATGTATATGGCCCAAATGAAAGAACAAAATAAAACTTCAGAAAAAAACTCTAATAAAATGGAAATAAGTAATGCACTTGATAAGGAGTTCTAAATAATAGTCATAGAGATACTCACTGAACTCAGGAGAAGAATGAATGAACACAATGAGAACTTCAACAAAGAAATAGAAAATATAAGAAAGTAACAAACAGCAGTCACAGAGCTGAAGAATACAATAACTGAGCTAAATTTTAGTTTTAAACTAGAGGGGTTCAACATCAGACTAGATAAAGCAGAAGAAAGGATTAGTGAACTCAAAGACAGGGCAGAGGAACTCACCCAATCAGAGCAGCAAAAAGAAAACAGAATGAAAAAAAAGTGGAGATATCTTAAAGACTCCTGGGACAACATCAAGTGAACTAGCAAAGAATTATTTCCAGAAGGAAAAGAGAAAGAGGCAAAAAGCTTCATTGAAGAAATAATGGTTGAAAATTTCCCTAACCTGGAGAAGCAAACAGACATCCAGATCTAGGAAGCCCAGAGAGTTACAAATAAGTTGAATCTAGGGAGGCCCACACCAAGACACATCATAGGTAAAATGTCAAAGGTTAAAGACAAGGAGAGAATCTTCAAAGCAGCAAAAGAAAAACAGTTTGTTACGTACATGGGAACTCCCATAAGAGTATCAGTAGATTTTTCAGCAGAAACTTTTCAGGCCAGAAGGGAGTGGCACAATATATTCAAAGTGCTGAAAGAATAGAACTTCCAACCGAGAATACTCTACTCAGCAAAGCTATCATTTAGAATTGAAGAAGAGATAAAGGTTTTTCCAGACAAGCAAAAAGTAAGAGCTCATCACCACTAAACCGGCCTTAAAAGAAATGTTAAAGGAATTTCTTTAAGCTAAAAAGAAAAGGCACCAGTTAGGAACAAGAAAACATGAAAGTATAAATCTCACTAGTAAAGATAAGCATATGTAGTAAAGGTAGTGAGTTAATCACTTATAAAGTTAGAATGAAAGGTTAAAAGACAAAAGTAGTAAAAATAACTGTAACTATGTTAATTAGTTAAGGGACACATAAGACATAAAGATGTAAAATGTGACATCAAAAACATAAAACATAGGGGGGAAATAAAAATGTACAGCTTTAGAATGTGTTTAAACTTGTTATCAACTTAAAATAGACTGATAGAAATATAAGTTGTTATATGTGAGCTTCATGGTAATCACAAAGCAACAACCTATAGTATGTTCACAAAAGATAATGAGAAAGGACTTAAGCATACCACTAAAGAAAGTCATCCAACCACAAAGGAGGAGAGCAAGAGAAGAAGAAAGGAACAGAGGAACTACAAAACAGCCAGAAAACAACTGACAAAATGGCAATAAGTACATACCTATTAATAATTACTTTAAATGTAAACAGACTAAATTCTCCAATCAAAAGCGTGGCTAAATGGATTAAAAAAAATAAGACTTACCAATATCCTGCCTACAAGAGATTCACTTCAGATGTAAGCACATACAGGGAATAAAAGTGAAGAGATGGAAGAAGATATTCCATGGAAAAGGAAATGAAAAGAAAGCTATGGTAGCAATACTTACATCAGACAAAATAGACTTTAAAACAAAGTCTGTAATAAGAGACAAAGTAGGGCTTTACATAATGATAAAGGGGCCAATCCAGCAGGAGGATATAACATTTGTAAATATTTATGTACCCTACATAGAAGCACCAAATATGTAAGCAAATATTAACAGACATAAAGGGAAAAATAGACAGCAGTAAAATAATAGTAGGGTAAATTAATACCCCACTTACATCAATGGATAGATCATCCACACAGAAAATCAATAAGGAAACATAACCTTAAGAAACATATTAGGCCAGTTGGACTTAGAATACACAGAACATTCCATCCAAAATCAATAGAGTATAGATTCTTGTCAAGGGCTCATGGAACATTCTCCAGGATAGATCATATGTTAGGTCACAAAAGAAGTCTTAACAAATTGAAGAAGACTGAAATCTTTTACTTAGGCTAATGTCAATGGAAAGATTTTTAGACTAAATCTATGGACAGTGGAATCCATTCCGTTGCTAGCCTTCTGAGACAAAACTATTAGATATTAAAGAAATTTTGTGTGACTTACAAAAATACTTTCCAAATTGCTAGAGACTGAAAAGTGAGTGAAAAGGAATTCCCGCTAAAGATTTGGAACTGGTTTTCTCGGGGCTACAGTGTTGCTCCCACAAAATTCTGCTCTTTACCGCTGCACAGAAATATGATCACTCACTGCATGCCATCTCCCTAAGTCTTCGGCATGGCAACAAAGATCTGCATTATTCCAAGAAACTTACTGAAGTGTCTAATATAAAATGTGTAAGCAGTTGTGTTTTTGTTTTTAATAATACCTGTTAAAGTCAGTGAAGCAAGCAATTTTATTCTTCCTATTATTGCGTCTGCAATTAGTTGAACCTGTTCCTCTTTACCTTGATGAAATCTTGAGAAGTTCCCATAGCTTTCATGGCCACTTTAATTTATTTAAAAGTCCAGGCCACTGATTTGAAATAGACTCTCCTCTTCCCAAGGTCAAGTGAGCCTCAGACTGGGCAGTCTATGGTGAGAGGAGAGGTAGTAGTCTCAGTTTTTCCTCTTTTGCGCTCTTTCCCACCCCACTTACCTTCTGTTGTTCTGGTGTTCTCCAGGACTGAAGGAAGGGGGAAGAAATATGAGGGACAAAGAGAATTTTATTTGATATGTACATTTTACTTTAGCATGGCTGTTCACTGAATGAGCAGAATTCCAAAGCTGACTCGACTCTGACATAGTTACCTATTGCTGCATAACAAATTGCCCCAACATTTAGAAACTTAAAACAACACATTTTCTGTGTATCAGGGATGTGAGCACAATTTAGCTGAGTGGCTTTGGCTCAAGAGTTATCATTAAGTTGTAGTCAACTGAGACTGTGGTCTCATTTGAAGGTTTGATTGAGGAAGGATCATTTCTAAGCTCACTGATGCTGACATTGGAAGGCCTCAGATCTTTATGAGTTGTTGAATTGAGGGCCCAGTTTCTTGCTGGCTCTTGGGTGGAGGCCCCTCTCAGTTTACAAGCCACAGTAAGAGTAACTGTAGCTCAAGTATTCTTAGTGTGCCAACCCAAGCAAGAGCCTCTGTTCAGTGAGGGGCTCCGCAGAAAAAGAGAGCCCCTACCTCTCAATCATACTGCCCAGGATTTAGCCTCAGTAACAGATAGCTGGGGATAAGATGGAAAATGCTGAAGTCCTTCTCCTGCTACAAAGAGAGCTCTCTGGCTGGGAGCTGTGCAGAGAAGGAACCTTCTTGGCTACAGCAGTCTAAAGTAGAATCTCCACCCTGCTGAAGAAGGAGGAGGCAAGGAGGGAACAATCTTAGTTCAATAGACTCTTGCTTTTCTTCCCAAGTTTTCATGAATAGATTTTTTTTTTTATTTGCTGTTTTCTCTTAGGACAATTTCCAGATGCTGTAAATAGTCGTTGATTTTAAAATAATTTCCCCAGATCAGTAGAGCTCATGTAGTCATGCTAGAAGTCAGTCTCTCAGGTATAATTATTTTAAAAATACATAAACACTGTGTTCCACTGCTGACTGACTTATAAGTTTTGAATTGTTGATGGCCGTCTTATTTGTATTAAAAATTAGTCATCGATATATTTTAAAGATTTTATGAAATATTTTTAAAGAATAATATAGCATTATGAATGGTAGTCATGTTTATAAAAGAAAATAAAAATTGGGTGATGGTATAAGGAGAAACAATCAAGTTGACGATGGCAAGAAATGAACAGGTAGATTATTATAAAGGATGGTCTATATAAGCACTCAAAATAAACACCTTTTATTGTTTAGGAGTTTTAGATTTACATAAAGTTTTGAAGATAATACAGAAAGCTCCCATATACCCAAACCCAGGTTCTTCTATTATTAACATCTTACATTATTATGGTATATTTTTCACAATTAATGAACCAATAATGAACCAATATTGATACACTATTATTAACTGAAATCCATACTTTATTCAGATGTCCTTAGTTTTTAGTTTAATGTTCTTTTCCTGTTCCAGGATTCCATCCAGGATACCACATTATAATTGTTCATCATGTCTTCTTAGGATTATTTTTGCTGCAACAATTTCTCACTTTCCTCATTTTTGATGACTTTGACAGTTTTCAGAACTGGTGAGATGTTTTGTACAATGTCCCTCATTGGGATTTGGCTGATATTTTTCTCATGATGGGCTGATAGGTTGTTGGGAGTAAGAACACAGAGGTGAAGTCCTATTCTCATCACACCATATGAAGCACACCTGCTGTCGATTTGATTTATCATTGTTGATCCTACCCTTAATTTTGGTAGTGAATATAGAGTTTATCAGGTTTCCTCACTATAAATTTATCCCCCGCCACCACTTTCCCCACTGTGCTCTTTAGAAGGAGGCCACTGTGCTCAGTGTACTCTTAAGGAGTGGGAAGTTTTACTCCACTTCCTTGAGGGCAGATTATCTACCTAAATTATTTGGAACTCTTCTATATGTAATAATTGTCTATTTTTCCATTTATATATTTTCTAATCATTTATTTGTATGAGTATGCATTCCTGGGTATTTATATTTTATATTGCATTATAATCTTATGACACTTTATTCTGTTGCTCAAGTTTTCTAGGTTTGGATATTGGAAGCTCTTGTCAGTTGGCTCTGGTGACCATTTGACATATCCCTATTATTATGTGTTTGTTTTGTTTTGCTTGTTCGTTTTTAGTACTTCCTTACTTTCTGGGACCACAAGATGTTATGTGCTCATCTTGTATTTTTCCTGCCTCAGTCCTAGAACAGGCCATTTCTCCAAGTATCCCAGGTTCCTTTTATTGGAGATTGGTATGAGGAACCAAGATCTGGGCTCTCATTGTGCTCATTTTCATTGAGGGGACATTGCTTCTAGGTCCTCTCAGCTGGTAGAGCAAGTAACTATATGTGTGAATATTAACTCCATGTATATACACAGATCTATAAATACTTCAATATGTATTCATATGTTTCTATATTAAGGGAATCTGAGTTCATACTGATGTGTTCAAATCTACTCTATTATATGCACGGGTCATTCCAGACTTGATACCTTGTCTCCTTGCTTGCCTGCAACTTCTAGTTCGAGACTGCATTAACTTTTCATCTTAGATAAATTCTTAATCAGTTCATTAACTTTACCTTTTTAAAGCTAACACAATAAAATAAAATAAAACTATACCAAATTTTTATACAATTAAGTAATTGTATAATAATTTAAAATAAATTGTATAATAATTTAAAAGCGTTTTTGTGTGCTATGTTATTTACACTTTAAAACTACACATTCAGGATATTATTTTAATATTCTCCCATTTTATGAACACTTCCCCAAGATCATGCTGCCATATGTTACAGATTCAATTATTCTATATTCAAATTCTATCCTCTTCCACTTCTCTGTGCTGCATTTTTGGTCTAAGGAAAGTTAATTTATTGCTCACAGATACTTCTTTTTTCTGATTTTAACTATTTACATCTATACTTGTGGCAATCTAACATCCTTTAAATACAATCCCCATCTAGGGCAAGTAATAAAAGAATCTCTAAAGGCAACAGTGATATTTGAATAAAAGCATGATCAGACTTTAATTATTTTTATCTCTTTTAGTGATAAAATTTGTTATATTGAAAAAGTAAGTAATATTTAGGAGACAGGCTGATTTTGTTTTATTTTGCTTTTGATTGGTTGGTTTAGCAAAAATCATGTAGAAACCTTTGCTGTAAAATGGGATTGATATCATTAAAAATTTTTAAATTAATTTTTTAACAAAATTCTCTCCATTTGTCATGTTAGTTGACTACTAACGGTTGGCAGAGTTTATGGATCAGCCACATTAAGACTGTTCTTCAAAAATACCTTTCCCTTTGAATCAGTCAATGTTATGGAAGAAATTGAGGCCCCCCAAAATTCATATGTTGAAGCATAACCTCCAACGTGTATTTGGAGAGAGGGTCTTTAAGGAGGTAATTAAAGTTAGATGAGATCATAAGAGTGTGACCCTAATCCCATAGGATATGTTCTTATACGAAGAAGGAAAAACATCAGAGACTTCTCTCAGTCTCCATGTGTACACCGAGGAAAAGCCATGTGAGGACACAGAGACATGGAAACCATCCAAATCTTCTTTGATCTTGGACTTCCAACCTCCAGAACTGTGAGAAATAAATTTCTGTTACATAAGCCACCCAATCTGTGATATCTTACTATGGCAGTTGGAGCAGATTAATACAGCATGCTACTGTGGGTGTTAGTAAAGCATTGAGAACAACGTTACAAAGAAGAGAACATGTCCCCTTACCTTTGCATATGCAATTTTATATAGATTTTTAAAATATGTTTTCTCGTCTGAAAAAGATCATTAAGCTTGAAAATAGTTATTTGCATTGTTCAGGCTGTTTTCTTTTGTAGTATGGGGGCAGAAAGTAGGCAGGGAGAAAAGTCATTAAATCATTATCTAATATTTTAATAGCCTACTATTTTCAGATACTTTGTTTTTAGTGATGACTTATTAGCAAAAGTTTATTTTACTATGTACAAATTTAAGAAATC
Source organism: Equus quagga (assembly GCF_021613505.1). NCBI lineage: Eukaryota > Metazoa > Chordata > Mammalia > Perissodactyla > Equidae > Equus > Equus quagga. The sequence continues at coordinate 4,985,640 of NW_025798627.1, read as the reverse complement.
ACTGCTTTCAAGAAGAAATGCGTATTACTATTAACGTTTTCAGAACTGATTGAAAGGATATTACATGCACACCTGTAAGGATCTATTGACTTTGCATTTACTATAAAATATTTCAAAAGGTGACTTTCCCAATTTACAGTATGACTCATCAATTGGCAATGTTCCACTGCTGTTTGCTATAAGCAAATTTGGGAGCAGATGGGTTTTCTGAAATACAGCACTGCATAACTACCAGAGTTTTGAGTTTTATTTTTACACAATGGTATCAAGTTAAATCATGTACCACCACTGAGTTTGAATTTTGGGTCTCTTATATTCACTATACAAAACTTTCCTAGTTTTGTGTTTCGAAAGTTTGAAACTATGGCAAGGAATTTTTGAATTATGATAGTTAGGATAGGAAATTAGAATTCACGTGTGAAGAGTTTTCTGGGGCTGAGGAGCAGGGAAAACCTTATCCCAGTGACTTCTATCTTTGAATCCCTGCCCTAACGGTAGTCTAACGATGCTTCCCAGTAGGCAGAAAAGCTTTCTCACGTTCTAGAATATCGTACTTTCCATGAAACAGTGAACAGCCTAAAGATGGACCTTTCATCATATATTTTATGATCTTGCAGAGATAAATTAGCAATTAAAGCCATTAGCAACTAATTCCATGCAAGCAAGTGAAAAATGAAGTGTTTGGGTCATTGTTCTAAAACGCCTTTGTTCATTGTTGCAAGACGCCTGTGTTCAAATGCTGCTTCAACATCCTGAAACTCCTTTAAAACCCATTTTCCAATTAAAGATTTTTTTAATCTCTGGAGGAAAAAATAGAGAAAGAATTCAATTGTGACTTAACTATGGTTATCAAGCAAGTCATAAACAATGTATGTGTTCCTTTTGTAGAAAGATATTTTTTTACATTATTCCAACAAATAGAGCAGGCAGTCTTTAAAAAGTTCCTGTGAAAAATTTCTGCTCGAATAGACTTCTGATTTACTATTTAGTTTCTTTACTGAAGAACTGGCTAAAATGAAGTTAAAGATTTAGGATTGGATATCATTATATCCATCATATCTACCCTAAGATTGGTTACAAAAAAGCTGTATAATGCTTTCTTCTTTTGAAGCCGATGATGGAATTGGAGTAAACGGGTTAAGGTGGCCAATTACCATGGATGCAGGAAAGAGACTAAATTATGTAACATAGGGCTGACACCAGTGTATTTGTATCTTCTTGCAGGATAGCATTATTTTGAGTAAAGAGTAGAAGAGCAGCATAATAATCATTTCACTAGTATCTGTGTTCTTTGTTGTACTGAATTATCCACTTTATTGATTCAAAAAGAAAGAAAAGAAAAAGACCAACAAAACAAAAATTGTATTTAACCCAAAGAAAGGACTGAATCTCTATTTTAACATATATACATTTTTGTGCGTGTATGTGTGTGTATACACACAGGTTGCTCCTCAGATCTCAGAGAAAAGGCAACTGGAATTAGAGCCAGACCTGGTCATACAGTATTAGTGAGAAATTTATGTTTTTGTAATATTTTGGGATCATTATTACAGCATAATCTACACAATCTTGACTGTTCCAACATATTATAAAATACTGATGTTCCTAACCAAGAATTCCATATTTTAAACCTAATGTGATTCGTGACTCTTTTCAGAAATTTGTCTTGTCTTCTCTAAGTCCTGAGGAAGCTATCCCACTCTCATAGTATTACCCCTTCGTCAAACTGGAATTAGTCAGTAATTCTGGAGAGAATGCAGGACTGGCAGCAGCCTAGAATCACGCTGGTCATCAGACATTCCTATACTTTCCAATTTTAGAAGCTCATCTTCGAATTCGGCCATCTAAGATATGGGTCACTTCTTACAAAGTACTCTCAACTTTATTACGAAAAAACCTAAACGCTATTTTAATTCCAGAGTCTCCCTTAGTTTGGATTTTGGACATTCTACCATCTTTAGTTTCAAATACGCCACCTTCAGATCTTTGAGCTACATGTGCTATGTGTAAGTTGCCACATACTACATACTTCCAGTTCCCCTCAACGTTTCTGTCAATTATTTCTAAAATTTTGCTGTACCTTTTTTTCACAAAAATCGGACAGATACGAAGTAATTCCCAGCATTAATTTCCTCTCATTTATAATGTAACTTCAGCATCTCTACCAAGGCTTCTGATAACCTTGTGAGTCCCGTTGGTCCCCACCACCCAACTCTGCCCCTTGGACCTGAATGTAGATGAGGCCTTGCCGTGGTCAATGAGTCACAGACATGCTGCCTTCTTCTTAGTTGGGTCAACCCTCTCAAGACTGAGAAACTAGTATTTGAACAAGTCTTAAATTAAACGTCATAAAAATAGCTACAATTTATTGAGAGTTTGCTGCATATCTGACATTTAGCTAAGCCTTCTAATATATCATCTTATTTAATACAATACCTACATTAAGTACCATTAACGTGCCATGTTATATATGAGGAAACTATGGGCCTCAAATAGTAAATAACATGCTCAAAGTCATGAAAAACAGAAATGGAGGAGACAAGTTTAAACTCGCTTTTGATTTAGAACCTGTACTCTCCATTGTTAATCTAAGCTGCCTCTCTGAGAACTGACTGTGTTAACATCAGAGTGTGTTCTTTCCTAACAGGGCGCTCAGTTTCTCATCCTAACATGCCGAGTCTTGGTTAGATACCCAACCACTCTTGCAGATATCCACAGATTTATCTGAATCCCGGTAGTTGACAGAGTGTAGGCTCAAGAGAATGTAAATTACAACTAAAAATTTGTGCAGAATTTAGAGATGAACTTAAAGAATTGGAAATATTCCTCCATGCTGTCAGCAAGCTGGGGCGCAGAGTTGATTGAAGAATATTTTAACAGGACCAAATCTATTCAGTGAATTTTGGCAATATATGATTTAAACACGGCAGATTTGGCAGCTTAAAAATATTATTTTTTTAGAGTTTTAGATACTCCAAAAACTTCATCTTGGCAGAACACAATGAATTAAAAACATAACATATTTCACACTCAATAGCTTAACATAATGAAGAGTTACAAACTACCTCATCCCTTCTGAATCCATATTTGAAATGTTTAACATCACATGACTAAAAGTTGATTTATATTCTAACACAAAATAGAAATGTTGAGTAATACATGTATATTTGTATTTATATTACTTAGAAAATGAGATTGAATCCAATCACAGTGTTTTGTAAATTGCTCTTTAAGTGTATTTTTCTTGTGAAATATGACAAACACAGAGAAAATTACATAAAATATAAACCAGTGCGAGATGAATTCCCCTGTAATTCTAAAATAAGTCAAAAAAAAAAAAGTATTCCAGAAGTATTCATATTACTCTTCCTGATCATAACCTCTTCAGTCTTCCCAGCAATAGTTACTAATCTAACATTTGTGGCACTTACTTGACTATTTTTCTTCATTGTTTTATTAGTATCTAAACAAAGTTTGAATTTTATTTAAATGTAATCAAAGTGTATACATTCTATTGTGTCTTTCTCTCAACAGTATGTCCTTAAGATTCTTCCAGGTTTTTGCTTATTTATGCAATTCTTTCATTTTCATGACTGTATACTTTTCCATAACATCAATATATCAGGATTTGTTTATACATTCTATAGATATTTGGGTTGTTAAAAGCTTTGATGTGTTACAAACATGTTATCATTAACCCTGTGAATGTTTATGGATATTCATAAGTTTCTATCCCTGTGGAATATAAACACAAGCATGGGGTTGTTGAGTTATAGGTTATGCTGATTTTCTATTTTACTAGGTGCTGCCCTTCCTTTTCCCATTTCTTCAAACCTTCTGGATGTGTGATGGCATCTCGTTGTGGTCTTAATTAGCATTTACCTGATTCCTAACAAAGTTGAGCTCATTATCAACTTAATTAGGTATTTGCATTTCATTTGTTATGAAGTCACAGTTTAGAGTCTTTTTTTTGTTTTTTTGAGAAAGATTAGCCGTGAGCTAACATCCACCACCAATCCTCTTTTTGCCAAGGAAGACTGGCCCTGAGCTAACATACATGCCCATCTTCCTCTATTTTGTATGTGGGATGCCTGCCATGGCATGGCTTGATAAGTGGTGCCTAGGTTTGTGTCTGGGATCTGAACTGGTGAAGCCCAGGCCACTGAAGTGGAGCACACGAACATAACTGCTATGCCACCAGGCCAGCCCCTCACATTTTAGATTCTTTACCCATATCTCTCTTTGAGTATTCTGTTACTTGCAGCTGAAAACATCTAGACAGACAGATAGATAGATAGATAGATAGATATAGGTATAGATAGATAGATATAATGAGCAAAGCTATCAATACAATTTTTAAAAGATATTTTAATGTAACCTCGGTTTTCTCAATCCTAATTAGCTATGGATACATATGGGATGCCATTTTCTTAATAATTAATATTCTACAGTGTTTGATCTTCTAACATTGTGGTAGAGCTCAATCCTCACATACACACAGACATTGCTCAACAATGTGATTCTGAGAGTCTCAAGATAGAGTTATCAAGAGATCATTAATCAATTCCATTTTGAATCCTTTTGAGTAAAATTTCAATTTAATTTGTCAATCATCTCCCGCAGTCATTCTCTAGTTAACATTATGTCCATGGACTTTGGACCACGTGTGATATTAAAGCTGCCAGATGATTTATTGCAAATAAATAAAGACTTCTTCTGTGTGTCCAGCCCCAGTAGTTAAGTTCGGTGTGCTCCACTTTGGTGGCCCGGGTTGGCTCCCTGGGCCTGGACCTACACCACTAGTCTATTAGTGGCCACACTGCTAGAAACCCACCAATCTTTTCCCTTGCGACAGACATTATCTTTATTATTTTTTAAAACAAGTAAATCTGCCTTCTGCTCCTGAAGGAGACGTTATCTCTGTATTCCAAAGACGTTTGCTCTACAAGCATTCTTGAAATGACAGTTCTGAACAAAAACTGGAATCCCCCTTCTCAGAAGACATGCAGAAATGTGAGAGAATATGGAGAATCATCTCTCATCAGCTCTTAAGCTCTGCACTTGCTTTCTTTAAAAATGATGTTTTACAGTAAAAATTAAGATATTTTGTTATTTTAGAGAAGCATTCATGCATTTTGCCTACATACTGCTGCTGCTTTGATATGCAACCCAATAATTTTAAAGCACTAAATTCACATTGAGATATATCCATTAATATTTTCAAGTAATACCCTCTCCTTTCTGCATTCCCACCCTGACTCTCAGAGAACAGCATGTTGTTTCCCTCACTATTCCTCTCCTCCTTTTCACCCACTTAGCCTGAAGACTGGCTGAGTAAACAGACATGGAATCTGCTCTGCAGAGCTGGTCAAACGCAGAAGCTAGATGTAAGTAACAAGTTCCAGATTCAGGGCGTGGAACAGGAGCAAGGTTTTCAGATTGAAGCAAGGTTCTGAAACAGAGGTTGCTAGAAAACCAACTCGTGGAGGTTATTTGGCCTTCATACAGCTACTATGAAGACTGATGCTTTGGTTCCCTCTCCCTTGCTTGCTTTTCCAGCAGATGCCAACCAGCAGCACGCGGGGCACCCAATGAAGTATATCCCAAGAGAGCCTCAGTGGAACCAGCCCAGGGGGTGGCTTCTCAGTGAATTGCACAGCATTCCAGTTTGAGGCTTCCCTTGACATCCACTGAGTCTCACAGGTGCCTGAAGTGGTAGTTTCCCAGGGGATTGTGCCAGCTCCTGAGAACACAGTTCCCTGCTGGCCAGTCCGGGCTCACAGCATGATAGCGATCTTTTCTTGCATCCAATATGCCATGGACACTGCACCTTCCCCATAATATCTGGATGGAGGAGGCTGGGGGAGGGGATCCTTTATCTTTTTTGGGAGGGTACTCTATCTCAGTCCTATACATAGCTGCTCTTCCCTCTATCTACTTTTTCTTTATTCTTTAGAATTTTCTTTACCTATTAGTAGTCAATCTCCATTACTAGTTAATATTTCTTTATATTACACTTTCTTTGTTTGAATTACTCCAAGCCTTCATTCTCCTAACTGATTCCCATCCCTACTCCTGATAAAGAGAGAGAATGGATTTCAGGCCTGTTGCTAACTATTTTTAACTCAATTCCCCCAAAATGTTATGGACTAAACCAAAGGTTATTAAAACATCGTTCACATACACCCTGGAAAAATTTTCAAATAATAAATTATTCCTATGATATTTTCAATTTTTAAAAAGTTTTCACGGAAACTTTCAAGAAATATGTATTTTTCATCTTGTAAATATTGCTATTTTAAAACAAAAATTGCACTATTTACAATAGCTAAGACCTGTAAACAACCTAAGCATCCACTGATAGATAAAAGGACCAAGAAAATGTGATATATATATATATACATACACAATGAAATATTATCCAGGCATACATACACAATGGAAATCCCGCCATTTGTGACAACATGAATGGACCACGAAGGCATTATGTTAAGTGAAATAAGTCAGAGAAAGACAAAGACCGCATGATGTCATCTATGTGGGGAATCTAAAATGACAAACAAATCAAACTCATAACTGGAACAGATTGGTGTTGCCAGAGGTAGGGGGTGCAGGGCTGGTGAAATGTGTAAAGGTGATCAAAAGGTGCAAACTTTCAGTTATAAAATAAATAAGTCCTGGAGATGTGATGTACAGCATGGTGGCTATAGTTAATAACACTATATTTGAAAGTTACTAACAGAGTAGATCATAAACGTTCTCATCACAAGAAGAAGTATTTTGTAACTAGTTGTGGTGATATGTTAACTAGACTTATTGTGGTGATGATTCTGCAACATATACATATATCGAATCATTATGTTTTACACCTGAAACTAATATAATGTTATATGTCAGTTATATCTGAATAAAAAAATAAAAACAAAGCTGCTAGATCACTATTTTATTTCAATAGAAGAGTATACTAATATTAACTTGCTATGACTATTACCCATTTAAAAATTTCATGAGAAAAATCTTCTTTAACTTACAGAGATTTTACTCTTGGTTTTGTTGTCCTTGAAAGTAATTTTCGTTCCAGTTCCTTCACAGACTTTTACCTTATTATATTTTCAGGTAATATAGTCTTTGATTGATCATAGTCTGAAAGATATCTGTAACAAAATATTTGTCTGGATTTTAATTATGAATTTTATTTTATTACCTGAGACCATAAATTTCAGGATGTTAAATTTTTTTCTAAATTGGGTTATCATTATAGTTTTCGATATATAACTGACCAAACAACTAAATATATTACCAGCTTTAATAATGATTTTTTAAACATAAGTGATAAAATTTTATAGAAATACATGTCTAATGAGATGAATGATAATCAAACGTTTTCTAAGCAATTAGCAAAAGAGTGGAGTATATACTGCTAAAAACTAATTAATGCAGCACTTAGTATATTATTCCTTAGGAAAGATGATATTTGATTGTTTATAGAAGTAGAAAGGAATCTAGTTCTTCCAAGATTCTTGACACATATTGGGAATAGCACCAGTTTCTGTGGTATAAAGATAAATGAACGTTTTTGGTAAAAGTCAGCCATGTTGGTGATATTTCTGAAAGGGCCTTGGTTTTAGGAACAAGCAGGCAGTGGGGTTTTAAAAAATATAATAACAATATAAGAATATCAAGTGCTTACAAACTTCCTCTATGTTAAATAGTTTACAGAATACATCATATTATTTAATTTCACAACATTGCAATAGTTATTATTTATTCCATGTTACCCTGAAAGAAGTGAAAACAAACGATAAATAAATTGGTCTTGTAGAGGTTAAGATTTGGGATTTAACTCAAGTTATTCTGAATCTAAAGCTCATGTTCTTGACCATTTACCATTCTGTCTCAATAGTACATGGTACTACCTACCACTGTAAAGAGAAAAAAGATAAACGTACAGTTAAATTGGATATGGAGTAAGGTAGGGCCAAATAATAGATCCTAAGGGACGGATCTTAAACAGTGAATCTTATTTGGAGACTATAGAAGGATTGTAATTAAAATACCTATAATTTTATGGTCTCTATGAAAAATATATGAGGCTTATCTTCAGCAATACCTATTTTACTTTATATCGATTCATAGCACTTGACATCTTCCAGTATTCCACATGGTTTCATATTTTGAGTGATTCTAGTGGCTTTTTTTTCTGTTACTCCTAGTAGATTCTGTTATATCCAGTAGAATCTAAGCTCTATGAGAACATGTATTTATGTCTATTCACCACCATATCCTGACCACTGAGAAAAATGCCCAGTAAATATACATGGAGTGAAGGAAAGCCCAGAGTTTCGTTTAAATTAGGGTTAGACGAAGGTAATAATTCAAGGTAATAATTCTCCAATGAGAAAGTAATGACTAATAGTGGATTTTGTATGTTTAATTGTGTTCTCCTAGAGATATAAAGCTTTATATCAAGTGATTTTTCTTTTCCTTTTTTTTGGTAAGGAAGATTGGTTCTGAGCAAACACGTTACCAATCTTCCTCTTACCATTTGCTTGAGGAAGACTATCACTGAGCCAACGTCTGTGGTAATCTTCTTCTATTTTGTATGTGGGATGCCACCACAGAATGGCTTGATGAGTGGTGCATAGGTCCATACCCAAGATCCAAACCTGCAAACCCTGGGCCACTGAAGCAGAGCAAGTGAACTTAACCACTATGCCATCAGGCCAGCCCTTCAGTGATTTTTTTTTTAACAGTATTGCTTCAATTAAATTAATAAAAGAGCTTGGGAAGTTGAAATTTTAGTAACGTTCTATAAATCATGTATAGTAAGTGATTAATTATTCTAGCCATTCATAAGGGACTGAGCACCTCTGACATTTTAGTTATCTTAACAATATTTTCCATAACTTTTTTTAAAGGAACCTCCCTTTTTTATGCATGCTTTCAAAGTCTTATTTTATATTGGATAATCTAATTTAATTACCCATTACATACATTGATCTTAATCAGAAGCTTTGGAGAGATTTTTTTTTCAATTTTTTTCTCAATCCGTAGGTAAACTTAATGCCATCATATTAGAAAAGTCTCCTTAAAATAAACAAAATTCTAATGTCAAAAGAAAACTTTATGCTCTTTTAAAATTGTTAATTTTTTGTCAAATGAGAAGGGTATACTAAGAATAGCTTCTTGTATAATAATTCATGTATTCAGCATCTCTATGGAAGCAAGAAAACCAAAAGAATCCAGACAGACAACAAACAGGAAAAGAAACAAAACAGGTCAATAAACAAATGATCATTTGAGTGTCATTAAAATTTAATTCCCAGAGAGCTTCCATTTTCATCCTGCTTTATATAATGAGTGCTATGCCAATTCACTTAAATCATGACATTAATTTGTGGAGTTGGACAAATTCAACCAGAAAATTTTACAATTCCTCAAAGCATTAAAAAACCCCTCAATACTGTAGAGAAAGTTGTCATATATGCACTACATCTGCTACTGTCTACATTTTAAATAAATTAACTTTTTATGTCTTACAAAGTAATTATCTAAACAGAAAAAGCACAGTAACAATTTTTTCTAACGTTGTCAAGTAGCATGAGAAGCACCAGAATCATGACACAAAAATACTAATGAATAATACATTAATATCAAGGTAGTCCTTTGGGAAACAAGAGAGATAATAGAAGGAGCACAAAACTTTTTTCTAGTTTAATTCCAAATACAAAAGTCAAAGACCATTTCTTTAATGCATAAAAAATACTCACGGAAAGAAGTTTTGAGTATTTTGTATTTTGTCTTTAGTAGCACAGCCAGGTATTCATTTTTTGCTGAAAAAAAACAATTAGTCACTTGAAGGAAATTCATTTTATTGTTTTAGTTCAGTGAGTTGTGAATTCTTCACTTCCTTGATTTTATCCAACAAGGAAGCAGAAAGGAAGACTTGCACCACGAATTTTATTAAGCATAAGAAAAAGCTAAGATTTGAACCAATTCGGAGATCCTATCTGCCCATATCCCACTGGGTTAAGAAGGAAATGAAATGTGGATTTATAGTCATTTAAATCACTAATATGAAACATTAGCAGAACTAACTTCAAATCCATAACCAGGATGCTGTTAAACGGAAGATAAAGTTTCATCCAAGCCAACTCATCCAAAAAAGTTCATCCAATAATATATTAACCAAATCGAATTCTTCAAAGTGCATATTTTATATCTAGATTTATTTATGTAGAGCCAGCCAAATGAAAGGTGGCGATCAGAAAAGAAAAGGAGATAAAGTGAGGACGCAAACAGTTATCTAATCCTGTAAATTATTTGTATGGAAGAGCAAAATAAGATCCATGAGGTTAAATGGTTTCCTAAACGGTTCGTACTTATCTACATTAGAGCCAACCTACCACTCCAAATTATCAATCAAGCCTTGAATCATTTAAAAAATTCTAATACGTGAAATAAGGATTGAACATAAATATCTGAACTATAAGTGTTTGAAACCATATCTATCTCTGTCCAGTGGTGTGCTGAACCCCCTTGTCCTGCCTTATAAGAGCTGATTTTGAAATTTTCAGGAATTTTGCAAGACAATTTTTAAACACAGCCACTGTTAAAAATTAAATTATATAAGTTTACAATTAAATAAATCGTATTAAAAGCAAAAAAATAAATACTTAAAATTCATCACTTCCTAATTATTTTGCTATTATCTATGGTCTTGACATTAATAGATCTTGCATATCATGGTGGCAGAAATTTTATATAACCATGTGTTACGGTAATCTCTTCCACTTCTGTTTTCATTGGCATCATGTTGGTAGCCGAAAATTGGCCATGATGGGAATATTTTTTTCACGGAAATCAACAGACACTGTAAATCAGATCTTGATTTATTATTTTACTGATTGTCTAGACTCAAAGGATGGAGAAAATGTTAATATTTCAGGTTAACCTTAAAAGTGTGTCATGTCTATACTTGCTACATTATCAATTAGATAAAAAACTGAGGAAATATCCTTCCATAATTCAAATATTATTAGTAGATTCAACTAAGAATTGGTTCAGGACATTAAGAAATAAGGAAAGTTCTGACATGCATCTTCATCATCTCAGTTTCATCTTATTCATTAGCATAAAAGAAAATATCAGCCAACATCCATGTTGGAACTACACTCATTTGTCAGTTACAACTATAGTCACGATACAAATATGAGTTTGGCAAAAGTCGAGTAAAACATCCTTTAAGAATACATTGACTACACATAATTTAAAATAGAGTATTATATATTTTATTTCTAAATTGTGTGCTAAACATATTTTATATCTAAAATTGATACTGAACTTTTGTAGGTAAATTTATGTGTATATTTTTCCAATGATGGTTATTGCTATTTATCAGGTCAATATTATCTATATCTATATCTATGTCATTAAAATGGGAATTAAGCAATCTTTATACCCCAAAACAATCTTAAAAACCCCCTCAAGTAATTTTAATTTTATAAAGCACATTTTTGTTTGACATGTTTTTTTAACGTTATACAATGACATTTTTCTCTAAAATTATATATAAATTGCCACTGTGCATTTCATTTCCTTTAGTAAAGACCGAAAAATCCCTCTCTCTATTACTTTGCCCTCTGGGTTACAGCCTACCCCCTTCATTGTTCTACTGGGCATTTCCATTACTTCCCTTATTGTCTTCCTTTCACTTCTCTTTCCGCTATTCAGATTTTTTCTTCACTATAACCAAATTTTCTGTCAGGACCATAAATGTGATTATGTAAATCCTTCCCTACCTCCTCTTTAGAATATTGATATCCTTCATTCAGGTTAAAAAAGGGAAATAAAACTAATAAAAATCAATTCTAACAACTTAACATGACATAGTAAACCAGGGATTGGGAAAATTTTTCTGTAAGAGCCAAGTAAACATTGTAGGCTTTGTAAGCCAGGCAGTCTAAAGTCACAACTATGCAATTCTGCTGTTGTAACATGAAAGCAGTCATGGACGATACATAAAAATATGAGAGTGGCTGCGTTAAAATACAATTTTATTTACATAAAGAAGCAGTGGGCCAGATGCACCCTAGAGTCATAGTTTGTTGATCCCAGTACTAGACTGTTGCAACCTGGTCCCAACTTAGTTAACCTGCTTTATCTCCCATCAATCCTTGCTGAGTGTCCTGAGTGCAAGAAATAATTAAATGCCCATTACTTCCTAAATCTGTTATATACATTTCTATTTTATTGTTCTATGTTATTTCCTTTGCTTTATTCATCTCTGCACCTGCACCCATGCTCCTCAAAGATAAGAGAAGGAAAGCTGTATAAAAGTTTCTGTCTTGAAATCTTGCTTAACAGTTGAATCATTTCCCAGGAAAAGTAATACAGGAAAAGAAATGAGTGTGAGTTGAGGGAAAATAATAACATGCGTTGAGAACACGTCAATTCTTTTAGAAATTTGTGAGTCAGGTATAGTTGTCCAGAAGCAGTTAGATGATTCAGAAATCAAGAGAACTATCTCAAATAGACACGAGTATTATCACGATGTAAAAGCTAAAAAGCCATGGGGTGCTCCAACATGTAAACAATGTAGAAGTCATCATTCCCATTCTTACTACAGGAAAAAGCTGGAGAAACTGAAAATTAATGACTATTCTTGGACCCATTAGGGAACTGAGATCACAAAGCAAACTACTATGCCAAAATCTGGAGAGACATGTTGTTATGGGCTGAATTGTGTTTCCCAACCCCATAAAATATATGTCAAAGTCTGAACTCCCAGTACCTCATAATGTGGCCTTATTTGGAAATAGCATCTCTACAGAGTTAATCAAATTAAAATAAGGCCATTAGGCTGGGCCTTAATCCAATATGATTGATGTCCTTACAAAAAGGGGAAATTTGGACACACAGACAGGCACAGAAAGAAGAGGATATGAAGACACAGGGAGAGTCTAGGAATGCCTGAGGGTATGAGAAGTGAGGAAGGACATGTGGAACAGACTCTCCTTCTCAGTCCTCAGGAAGAAACAACCTAATTGTGGGAGTGGATCTGGTCACCCCACAAAATTATATAGAGTGATAAAGTGAGAGATTTAAAGACAGATTAATATTTAACAGAATCTGAAAAATGAATGGTTAAAAACATGACTGATGAAACATGCAATCTCTAAATAAAATCCATTCCCATTCTAAGAAAGCAAGTCAGTCCTGAAGGTCTAGAAGCTTTTAAACAACCTGAAGTGTTTCATCCAGATTCTGAGTTTCAGCTCAAAGTAAGTTAAAAAGATTTATAGAAAATACTGATTATTACTGAGTAAGAAGTCAGAATTTAAAGTCTTTATATATTGTACCAATTGGTCTCAGATTTCTCACAGAAACTGATCGTTGTATTATGTTCTAAACTCATACTGCCAGATGGTCCTGGAGGATAATAGCTTTTTGAGAGTGACAGCTTAGAGAGGTACACTACAGCAAGGTTGGATTTTTGGAAATTTGAGTTGTAGATGATTATATATTTCATTGCCTAGTTAGAGAGTTGCAATTTACTGATATCCCAGAATGCTGATAACTGTATGGGGAACTGACAACTGCTATCCAACTGAAGGACATCAGATGTAGATTCATATTTGTTTGTCTTTGGAAAATGAAGAATTTCAATTTCAACATCAAGTATAAAGGACAGGAAAATAGAAATATTTTAACATTTAATTTGAATTTAATCCAGCTGATAAGAAGGATTTAAAGGAAAATGACTAAAAAATTATTTGTTCCCCTGAACAGCGGATCAATGGAGTGAAAAGAAGTAACAGAGTTTCTCCCTAGCAGGGGCTCAGCAAATTTTTCCTGATGGATGTGAAATATGAAAAAAGGACCTACTTGATATATAATATTGATAGAAGCTAAATGAAATAATAAATAATTTAAATCAAATATTTTTATATAAATGTGGATTATGAACCAAATGAACTGGGATCAGCTCAAGAAAACCTAACATTTGTGTGCCAGATGGAATACAATGGATCTTAAAAGATGCATTCTGGCAAATATCAGACTGAAAATACATTGTCCATTTTTGAGGTCAGTGGATCTAGATTTGGGCAACCCATCATAATAAAGGATGTTTAGTCAGAGGAAATCTCAAAGAGTGGTTCAAGATTTTTAAGGTTTATGAATGGTTCCACAGATGGATCATAGGTCTGCAATGTGATACATCTCTACCAACACTGGAAGAAAAATAAGAAAAAAAGGTACATCTTATTAAAAGTAACTAAGCACTTGGAACCTTCATAAATATTTGAAGACCATTAAGTAAAAGAAGCCACCACTGCTCCAGATATTTTTGGCTTCTAGTGGACATTGTTGCCTGAGCATTCTTTTCCAGTAGAAAACAAAAGGAGGAGAAATTATGTAATCTTTTCATCACAATGGTGGAATACAAGCAAAGAAAATGTACCTGTAAGAGACTATGGATATGTAAGAAGTGATGAATAATGCTAACTCTTCTACTTCAGGGCTCTAAACTGGTAAGAGGTAGCTTAGATTTCAAGATTATAGTAGGTATTATGTTCATATGTTAAGATGTTAGAATTGTTAGAATAAGTTGATTTAACATCACATCTGTTGATATAATTTAAAAACCTTTTTGAAACAACTTCAAAAATAAGTGCTAATGTCAAGGTTTGGAGTTGAATTGGGACTATGGTGCACAGCTGTACTGATAGATTAATGCTAACACCAGCCTGTTCAAAATTTATACACACAGCTAGGTTTTTATGAAAATTAATTTCCGAAGTTGCTGAGTTCATCAACTTCCTGGCACAGCATCAACTGAAGACTCAGCTTAGTTCTCAAAGCATGAAGCGCTAATTATGTTTTTTCCTCAACTTCAATAAAGGTGAAAAATATTGGCAGTTACCAACAGTTTTCTAAAATTTGATCTGTCTTCATGCAGATTTACATATTTCAGAGTATTAGGTAAAACTTCACACTGTTAAATTTTCATACTCCTATTGTGAATTTGAAGACATGATGCTAAGGGAAAACTTATGAATAAAAATAGCTATTACCCTAAATGATGATAGGTAAAAAAGATGCATGATTAAAAAAATTGTTTATGGGGCTGGCCTGGTTGCCTAATGGTTAAGTTCGTGTGCTTCGCTTTGCTGGCCCAGGGTTCACATGTTCAGACCCCAGGCATGGACCTACACACCAATTTTCAAACCACACTGTTGTGGAATCCCACGTAAAAAATTGAGGAAGATTGACACAGATGTTAGCTCAGGGCCAATCTTCCTCACACATACACACACAAAAATTGTTTATAATTATCTCCTACTTAAATAGATGCATTTCGAATAGGGTCACTAATTATAAAATAAATAAAAATATTGATGCATCATAAAAATGTACTTTCAGATTTTTAGGTTTTATGAACCAGGGACCAATAATTGGAGGTGACAGAGAAAGCATTTCTACTCTGCCCCTCTATATTAGTTTTCTAGGGCTTCCATAACAAAATACTACAAACTCGGTGGCTGAAGCAGCAGAAATTTGTCTCATACTTCAGGAGGCAAGAAGTCTGAGATCAAGGTGTCAGCAGGGCCATGCTCCCTCTGAAACTCAACGGGAAAGCTTCCTGGCTTTTTCCTAGCTTCTGGTGGTTTACCAGCAATCTGTAGCACTTGGATTACAGAAGCTTGACTCTAATTCTCTGCTTTCACATGGACTGCTCCCTGTCTCTGCAAACACATAGTGCTCTTTTGAGAATAACTATAGCCATATTGAATTGGGGCCCCATTCAACTCCAGCAGGACCTCATCCTAACTACATCTGCAGAAACCCTATTTCTAAATAAGGTCACATTCTGAGGTGCTAGGGGTTAGTACTTCAAAATATAATTTTGGAGTGGGGGGCACAATTCAACTTATAACAAGTTCCCCTTAACACGAGGAAAGAAAGAAAGAAAAAAGGAGACAGAGAGTGAGAGATGGAAGAAGGAAGGGAAGGAGAAGGAAGGAGAAAGAAAAGATTTAGAGACCAGCACAATGCAAGCCACAAACGACAAATTTTAATCACCAGAGAGTGCTATTTGGACCGTTTCCAGTGAGGATGGATAGAGAGAGAGAGAGAGGGAGATTTAAACTTATGTTATGACCCACAATACATGAATATCTCCAAAATAGGGAAAACCAATTTCCTTATTTTGAAAGATATGAGTAAATGAGAGGGACACAATCTGAGTATTCCTAAATCCTTCTTTATATTGAAGATCAGCAGATCAACTGAATAAAAGTCATTGTAAATATGCTGTTGGCAGCAACAAGTCAGGAGAAATGCAAGACAAGAGAAAAGAAATGAAAAGCATAAGTGCTAAACAAGCTGAGAATATTCTACCACATTGAGTAGTGAGTTGGGGAAACCTCCGGCTCATATTTGAGAGGCAGAAACAGATCAGTGGATGAAGACATGACTCCAGCTCAGAAGGCACAGTAGATATCATAACAGCATTTTCTGAAATGTATGAAGAAAACAGTAAAGTTTGCTTCCCTGAGCCACACTCTCACCCTACAATGTTTTTTTAAGTAACTGGACTGAATTAAGATTAATTCATTAAAAAAATCAGTAATTACAGTCAGCAATTTTTATGAAGATAGTACAAAATTAGTTGAAAGAAACAAAACATGCCATATAATTGCTTCATAAAAAAAACCACATGCTTCTTTGTGAGTCCAATGAAATGAAAGAATCCTGCTCTCTTTAAGTAAAAGCTTGAAGATGAGATACTGAAGATGATGAAATAACAGAAGCACATTATAATACTAAGAGCCAACACTCACGCCAAGCAATGATCTAAAGGTATTTCTCAACCCTGTGCTGTAGGTGTGATTATATCTAAATGTTCAGATGAGGAAACCAAGAAGCAGAGAATGTAAGGAAATTGTTCAGGCTGCACATCTAGCAAGTGCAGATGTAGGATTCAGACTTGGGCACTCTAGCTCCACAGTCCACGGTCTGTACCATTATGCTATACTGCCTTTATGGACATCAAAATCAACTTTACATCATTCAGGAAAGCAATTCTCACTAAGGGGGTTCCCTCCGCCTCAAACTTTGGAATGTAGAGAAGAGTCCAGCGAATGAAGCACCACTAAATCCTGCACAGTTGGCAGCACTGAATTGCAGAGGGCTGCCCACCTTGGGCACAGGTCAGTTGAGATAAATAATTAGACGACTTCCACAATGTCCTCTGTAGGACATTTTCCCAGACTTCACCACTTCAGGTGCCTAAATCTCTCTCATGGTTGCATCTCTCTGCTGTGCTGTCCTTGGTGATGACTTCATTCTCAGACTGGTAGTAACATAACAGGCAGTTCCTGTCTTCATATTTGATACAAATATCATCTCTTTTTGTGGCTGGATTAGGAGAAAAAACACTTTTTACAGAAGACTCCAAGTAGAATGATTTTTTCATCTATCTAACAAAATTGGCTCCTAAGTGCCTTCCTGAACCAATTGCTGGTGAGAGGGATAGATTAGATTAATCATCACGGGTAGAAAGGATATTTTAAGAGTGTCAGCCACAATATCTCTAATAGTTGATTTATAATATATGTCCTATTTCAAACTAGAGCAGAAAATCGTTGATACTGCAAGAGCTCATATTTGTACAGCACATATACAACAGCTTGAGCGGGAACATGAAGGCGGAATACAGAGGACGCTGATCTCAAAAAGAGCCATGAGGTTAGAGAAAGGCCCGGGAGAGCCACAGCGCCACATGTGGTTCTTCTATGCATATATTCCAAATGCTACAGCGACTAAATCTCCACTAATTTGATCATCTTTTTAAACCACAAATTTGAAGGAATACATTGAGATATTATGACAGATCGCTAATACAGTGGCTGGATTCTCACTTGACTTCTACAAGTAGTAAGGTATTAGTGGTCAGACTGAGGAGAAAGATAAATTTGGGACACTTTAGACAGCATACTGCCTTCACCAAGGTCCATTTCTGTCTGTTTTATATGTTAAAATGATGCTGAAACATAGACAATAAAATGTAGCATTCATGAAGAAATATTTCCAGAACAAAGTACAATCATTATCACATATTTTGAAAAATAGAGTCAACAAGATTTCAGTTTTTCCTCTACTGTTCTTTTTACTTACTTTTACCTTAGCCTCTGAATCTGGACCAAACCACATTGATACAGGGGAGTTCTTGTTACAAAATTATTTCATAAAAAATAATTAGAATGAACTAATTTATATTAATATTTATCATTGTCAATTTCAACCTATTTTTAACATATTATCGATACATTAACATGCTGCTAAGACTTAAAAGTTATGTTATTTTGCACCTAATTATTTCTCTTAGACACTGGCCTGAGTGTGCTCCCAGACTCTTTACAGACAGGGAATTTGAACACATGCATATAAGAATATGTCTATAGCACACAAAACATAAAGGTGTATTGACTATAATTCTATAAAAATGACAAGCAGTACATTCTCAAGTGCACAATTTTGGTAGATGACAGTCTGTAGATGTCATATACATTCATAGGATGGGCAATTACTGGAGGCCTGGAATTGGTAAGAAATCCTGTTTTCAGTCAGTCTAGTCAGGAGATGGAAATAACACCAGTAATTGAAAGAGAAAATCTCATATGGGGAACAGTTAACTAGGTATAAAGTTGTTAACAAAGCAGCAGAAAAAGCAAGAAGGAGACATTGAAACATCACAGATGTAGTGACTAAGGAATGTAGTTACCGTGAATGTAGCCATCAAACCTAAGAATATGTATTGGCTTTCCATCACTGTGTAAGACGTTACCATAAATTCAGTGGCTTAAAACAATACACATTTATTATCTCACAATTTCTGTCGGTCAGGAGTTCAGATGTGACTTAGCTGGGTCCTTTGCTGAGGGTGTCACAACACCGGAATCAAGGTGTTGGGCGGATGGCCTTCTCACTTGGACCCTTCCAAGCACAGCCAGATTGTGGACAGAGTTCAGTCTCTTGCAGCTGTAGGACTGAGGGCTTCAGGTCCTGGAGGCCACTCTCTCTGTAGGCGGTTCCCAGCATGACTGTCTGCTTCTTCATGGCCAGCAGGAGAGTATGTTTCTGACCTCAGCCAGGGCCTCAGGTCCATATTTTAAGCACTTTCACCTCAATGAGTCAGGGCTATCCAAGAGATTTTCTTTTTAATTAACTCAAAATCAACTGATTTGGGACCTTAATTGCATCTACCTTCACCATTGCTGTATTCTATTGACTAACCGTAAGTCACGGTCTCTGGCTGCCCCCAAGGAAAGGGGATTTTATGAGGTCCTGACTTACTGGAGTCACCTTAGGCTGTGTCTGCAACAAGCCAGGAAAACAAAGCAAAGAGGATGGGATTATTAAACTTTAGAAGCTTGGAGGCGTGGCCCCACGGAGAGGAAACTCAGACACTGGAGAGGGGATGCCACCTGCCCAGTGATGGTGGCTCTGAGAGGAACATAATGAGACTTTTTTGTAAATTTTTTAAAATCTGCAAACTAAATTCAGCTGCTGCTTTGGGAGGTAGGTACTTCCTGTGGAGTGAAGAAAAAAATTGAGATAACACATAAGGAAGAAACAGGTAGCCCAAAGGAAGAAAACAGAAAAGAATGGAAGCTTACTTCTTCCCCTAACCTTGGCAAAGCCCATAAAGTATAAATATGCCTCACAAAACAATCATTAGAAGGATGGCGTTGGAGAGATAATGATAAGCTGAGAGATAATGGCTTGATAACGGACAGTCTACTTTTTCAGTTACTCTCCAGCCATACACCTCCTCCTACACATATTTGAATTTCCATAAAACATCAAAAATAACTCCTTTCCACTTAGCAAGATGCAACTAATCATCATGCAGATAAGGGCATTCTCATCTTCTGCTTAAAATGAGAGTTGCAAATTTCCGACACTTCCTGGATCCATCTCTGGAAGACAGCCATACTATTCACTTTCAGTTTGTCTTAATTACTTCTCAGATTCAGTCACAGTCCAACAAGAATATCCTATTCTCTGACGACTGAATTGTATTGGTAACCTCCAACAAAATATATTAAAGGTAAGTGTAAAAACAAAAGGAAGATTAATGTACACAAATATACATATACACACACTTGCATACAAACCAAGCAAAAAAAATTATATATAACTATAGCAGTCCTCAATTCTGAAGCTAGATGTGCAGCCACAGTTGATACTTATGGCTTCCTTTTCCATTGCCTAATCCATGCTTTTTTTGTCTTCAGTCAAGATCCCAACTTTATTTGATTAATTACTGGTAATTAATATACTGCCTCTCAGATAATCCATTCATCTATCTTTTCCCTGATTTGTTAAACTAGAGCTGGGTGCTGTAAACATTTCCTCTTTGTCAGTTGGCACAACGTTAAGCCCATAAGCTTAATTAGTAGTGGGTGCAAGTAGACACTGCAGGATGAAGGGCCTTCTCTTTCTCGTTCCAGTGAGCTCTCTCTTGCTTGCTCCTGTGACACAGGGCATCCAGTGGTATGCGCAACATCCTGTGATTCTCACTTCCCAGCAAATGTTCATGGCAACCCTGAAAGGGGTTCCCCAGTGAGTTCTGCTGGTATCCCTGATGGCTTCCTGCTGAGTTTTACAGGCAAAATAACAGGGTAATTCCCTGTGAGTTTGAGCAGGACCTCTGTGGCAGCTTCCCAGTGAGACCCAGCAGAGCTCCAGTGGCCAGATTCCTAGTAAATTATCTCTCCACCCCAGCAGGCGACTTCCTCCTTGTCAATCTCAGTCTGCATCATCTCAATGAATTTACCCACTGTCCAGAGGACCACACTTTCTCCAATGAGATCTGAATCTCAGCCTTAAAGGGGCTCTCCTGCAAATTTGTTTCTTTCATTGACACTGCCTCAGTCTTTGAGATAATGGCTGCTCTCTATATCTGCTATTTCTGCATTCTTGGAAGTTCTCTTAGCCCCTTAGTAGTTAATCTCTATGAAGGATTACTAGTTAATATATTCTTTATATTAAATTTTCCCTATTAAAACTACGGTGTGATTTCTGTTTACTGACTGGACAATGACTAATACAGAACTGGTATAAATAGCTGTCCAAAGAAATAGATGTGCAAAGATGAGATTTTTGATACTGGTTGGTTGTGTCATTAGTCTTGAGTGCAATGCTGAGCTCTTTGTAAATATGAAATAGGATGATAATAATCTATGGCATGCAGTGGCCTCACAATTAATCAATCCATGTGGTTGATTTTGATGAATTGCCTACTGAAGCAACTACCTTGGGATCCAAAGTAACTGTGGCTCTTGACCGTTATGGCAGTCAGGTGAAAACAGGCCCGTGGTGTGAATGGAATCTCCTGAGTGCACTGGGCTCTTACAAATAAAAAAACGACAAGCTCGGTTAATTTAACTCTCAGCTCAAGATATGATCTGAA
Source organism: Equus quagga (assembly GCF_021613505.1). NCBI lineage: Eukaryota > Metazoa > Chordata > Mammalia > Perissodactyla > Equidae > Equus > Equus quagga. The sequence goes on along the minus strand of NW_025798627.1, from coordinate 4,964,156 downwards.
AACCACAGTGTTTCTGTGACTGCCTTAAAAGAATCTTTTTTTTTTCTTTCGTAGCCACAGGGCTGATGTTACAAAAAATGAAATGCAAAATTAAATTGAGTGGATTGAATTCAGAGTCTCATTTCTTATGTGAAAGTTAGGGCAATAAATGGGAAAGAACGAGACTCTAAAATTTTAAATGGAGACATCTGTTTGGATCCAAATGAAACTAAAATCTTGAACCGCCACATCACTCTCAGCTTGTAGAAATACGTTGCCCTCTTATGTCCAAGAATACTACCTACCTTTTCTTGAAACCCCTGTGATATTATAACCTAGGGCAGATGTCTTGGTCTTGCAGAAGTAAGTCCATTCTCCTAAAGACCCTCCACAACTACCCCTTGTTGGCACTCGAACTATAACTAAAGTAAGGCCTCAGGTTGTTCCTGAGTGGCAGGTATACACCATGATCTGGAAGAAAATAACTTACAAATTAAAAGAATTACAAGATGTGTATACGTGCATGTGTGTATGGATATATTTATATACACAGATTTACATATATATGTGTATGTATGTATACATATGTGTGCTTTTATATTCATATTCATTGCATATCAAAAGAATATAAGATGTACGTATCTTCAGAAACAGTGGTAATACATATGAGAGTAGATTCTGAGAACATTGGTACAAAGAGGTAAGGATATGTGACACTAAATCAAGCCAAATTTACTAACTTGGATGTACTTACTAGAGATTACTGATTTAATGTGTTAGCTTGGACAGTTGGAACTGTCTTTGATAGCTCACTTGGTTTGATGACTAAAATTTGAACTCAGCGGAGGCCAATGTTTAATGAGGTTGGGATTTCAGAACTTTTCCAGCATGTGTGGAGGAAGAAATCCAAATGCTTCAAAAGAGAAGACTGTTGGAATGGATTCATCACATGCAACCTACACATCTAATCTAAAACTACATCTCCTAGCAGATCCAAAGACATTCCCTTCATTAAGGTGTTGAGAAGCAAACTACTGAAGGGACTCCTGCATTCTTGAAATAGTCTATACTTTCTCTCCTCTACAGGACAGATACGACTGTAGGGGATGCCATCTCTCAGAAGGGTTATCTGACGTCAATGAGGGTGACGGAATCCTAGAATAGCAAGGCTGCAGGACGTAACTGCCAAAGACAATATGGGAGCATTACCAAAAGAGGAAGCAGAGATGTACTGGTGATGAGAATGCCTTGGCCTAGAGGGATATTTGGTGATGGCTACTTGATCATGGTGTGCCTAGGAATATAATAGATGAGAAGCCTACTAGAGTATTGGTTGCTCCATGTAACAGAAAAAAATATCTCTAGACCTGAAAACTAAAGACCCTACTTAAGTTACCACAATGGAGAATCATCCACATTGGCTCCCCTACCCATGTGGCAAAGGCTTGATGGAAATACCTAGAACATGGGTCGGCTATCAAGAGAGTAATATCATACCCCCATTCAACTCACCAGTTTGGCCTGTACAGAAGTCAGATGGATCTTAGATAATTGACTGGGGACAAGGGCAAACATAATCAGATGGCAACTCCAATTGCAGCTACTATCCTATGTGTAGTATCTTGACTGGAGAAAATAACACAGTCCCTGGTATTGAGCTCTTTGATCTAGCTAACGTATTTTTCTCCGTAACAGTTTTAAAGAACCGCTAGAGTAGTTTGCCTTTACCTAGCTGGGCCAACATTACATCTTAACCCACATGAGCGGTTTCCCAGAGAGTTCTTCCAGGATTTCAGCCAGCTTCCCAGTGAGTCTCACAGATGCCATAATGGGTGGCTTCCCTGCAAGTTCAGCTGGCACCACAGAGGGCAGCTTCCCAGCCAGTTTCAGTAGTACACTGCCTGCAGCTTTCCAGCATATCTCAGTAGCACCCCAAGTGTGCAGCTGCCTAGCAAGTTTCAACCTGCTTGCCAGCTTGGCTTACTCCCTATATCTGTCATCTCAGTATTCCTTGGCATTCTTTTTACCCCTTACTAGTTAATATTTTTTTACCAATTAATAGTTTAATGTGTTATATTTACCTGTTCAAATTACTGGCATGGTTTTCTCTTGTCGCTGAACTCTGACAGAAACAATAGTTAAGTTCTGCCATTTGGTCTTCGCTCTTCTGGGATCTCATCAGGGACCCCATCTCAACGGCATCTCCTTCAGTAAAACTGGCCTGTATAGGAAAGCTTCACAGAGCTCTTCAAGGAGGCTGTCAGTAATGTACTTCTCAATGTCTTATTGAAGAGAGTGTCCCCTAGGACACTCCCCTGCCCATGTAATGGGCAGAGGTGTGTATGCAGTTTACATATGACATACCTATTCCAGAATCCCTATCTCCAGAAGGTTTTTGATTCCGTTTGCTACATTATGCCAGGAAAGTTCAGGCATATAATCCTCATTAGCTTAAGCCGTGGCTGATTGTAAGTCTGAGTTAACCACCCAAGCTAATACATTAAATCCAGAATCTCTGATAAATGTACTCATATTAGTAAATTTAGATGAATCTTTTGCTATATTCTACCTTCTTTGGATTAATACCCTTACAATCCATCCCTATGCACATGTCCCAGATTTTTGTTGATATAAATTTTAAAAAGTCTTTCAATTCTTTTGATGTATAAGTGATTTCTTCCCAGGTCAGACTCTCTACTTATCCTCCATGGGGAACCTCTCATCCTACTTACTGGTCTAGTATAAACAAAAGGTGACTGGATGTGTCCGGAAGACAATGGGCATCTCCTTTCAAGCCAATTTCTCAGCTGAAGTAATTTCAAGTATAGAAAAGCTAGCCCCCTCAGACATCGAATGACAGACTCCTCAAATTATATGATTATTAGCTGTGTCTGGATCCAACCAGACATCTACAAGCCTTCTCAAAGACTTCCACTCCTTCTCATTCAACACTTTACCCTTCTCACATGAGAGACTTGGTGAGGCTATGAACTAAACTTACATTGTAATTGTGTAACCTACACAACTTAATTCTCTGTTCGATTTTCAGCAGTATTGACCTTGCAGCTATAAGAAATAAACAATTTTAATGGCTGCCTTGGACATTTTCTTATTATTTGACTATCACAGAAATGAGAATTTAAAGACATGAGTTTGTCTTCTTCTTATAAGCCTACACTGTACTCAGAAGAATACGCTCCACACAACAGTATTTGTAACTGTAATTACTGTCCTAATAGTCAACTGTAGCAGCAACTTGGCTCCCAAAACACTTCAGTAGACATTATTTCAGAATCAACCACAGGTGATAATATGATTAGTCATGATGCTAATGAATAACATGGATTACTAGCATCCCATTTTTCCATTGATAAAGAGATGAGCACTACATTCAAACTCACGGACATGGCAAAACTAAGACCAAAATTCCATCTTTGAGTGTCTGTTTCCTGGAACTCCTTCTAATGTCAATTTCAGTGTCATTCAAGGTCTCATCAAGAGGCATAAAACACTCCTCGTGGACAGAGAAAATTTTATATAAGAAATTGTTAACTAGACGTAAAATTGTTAACTAAATAATTGGAAAGTCAATAAAAGAGCACTAAGATGTGAGAGAGGCAGCAATTGAAGGAAATAGCTATCATGCTTAGGACTAGAGGAACAAATAGAAGAGGGCGGAATCATTAAAAAATGGAAATATAGTCAGGGAGACTCCTCAGGCTTGAAACTGAAACCTCTGAGGACAGTGTTCTGCTAGGATGTTACCGATGTGCCTTGAGTCTCAGAGCAAGAGCATCGTGGAGCTGGAACCCAGGTCAGTCTCCAGGATGGGGCGCAAAGTGTTGACCTGCTGGTTTTGGCATCTCAGCAGGGGGCAGGGATTGCAAAGAGACTGTTCTGCAAGTGATAGAAACACTGAAAACTGGTTTCAGCTGCTGCTCCAGGAAGAACCTGCCCCTGCTGGGCTGAAGAAGCATTAGTGACGTAACACTCACAGGAACAGGAAGTACATAGGCAGACCACAGGAAGCAAGTGGAAAGGAGAAAGTCCCTTCTTCTTCCTTCAGTCTAGCAGTGCTCTTTAATGCCCTATTGACCAAGATTGATAGGCAGCCAGCTGGCAAAGCGGAAATGTGCTTTCTAGGGTCCCAACCCAAACATCACAAAGCAGAGCATAGTCTGGTGAGTCTGGAGCTGATGGGCGACCATGGAATACCCAAAACAAGCCTTACAGGATCTGATGCAGCTCTGTTTCACACCCAATATAGTGTTTCTCATAGCCCTTGTTTGAAATAAGATTTGTGTGCTTGTGGAGTGGGCTTCAGAGTTGTGTCCCTGTGCTCTGAATTAGAATGCACAAGAAAGAGTGTATTTGTGTTTTAGTTATAAATCTTTGCTTGCAAGCAAACAAAACTGATTCTGGATAACTTAAGCAACAACAAAATTATTGGATAGATGTGGAATAGCGCACATAACTTGGGAAACTTAACAATCAAGATCAGACAGGCAGAAATCAAGAACCTCCTGCCGAAATCAGACGGAATACAACAGACAAAAATGGTAAACCATGAGCATTGTTTTGTGAGTTTCACAATTATTTTATAAAGGCTGGCAAAGTTGACAATCAGAAGTTCATATTTCTTCCTTTTTTTTTTGAGGAAGATCAGTGCTGAGCTAACATCTGCCACCAATCCTCCTCTTTTTGCTGAAGAAGACTGGTTCTAAGCTAACACCCATGCCCATCTTCCTCCACCTTATATGCAGGATGCCTATGACAGCATGGCTGTCCACACCTGTGATCGGAACCCTCGAACCACGAGGCTGCCGAAGTGGAATGTGCAAACTTGTGCGCTGCGCCACCAGGCCAGTCCCAGAAGTTCACATTTCTGCACAGCAAAAACATATTCAGGTAAAACTTCCATTTTCTCAGTACACATAATTTGTGAGAATTCATCCTAGTTTTGCAAATATATGTGTATTACATATGTCATTTACTGTAGGATTTAGTGTTGGTAAGTTTATTTTGTTAATTTTATTGACTGATATAAAGTTAGTACAGAATAATTTTTACCTCACTTAAGGGCTATTGTTAGCACGCTTGTCTCTTACCTAATCTATTACCTAATATAATTTGAAATACCTATTATTAATCTCTTAGGATTAATTACATGTTTTTCAAGAAGAGTTTAAAAACAATGATAAAAAATAAACTAGCCTAGCATGTTTTGGGTGCTTGACCACAAATACTATTAATATAATTTTGCAATAAAAGACATACAAGGAATTTGATACAAAAGTAGGTAGGTAATTGAAAAATATATATACAATTTTAATTTAAAAGGAATTAGACAAATATTTAACTATATTTTTGGTCAGTGAGAAATAGACTTTAATGAGGTGCTTTTGACACATCAGTCCAAAGTTGTCAGAGGATTTGAAAGCTTATTGTCTCATCTCCAAATGAAGCATAGGAGAAAGATACAGCTCAAGAAAAAGAGATAACCAGTGCATTCTTGCCCTCATAAAAATATTAAATATTTAATTCAAAGGCCTAATTTTTAATGAGAAAATTTAAATTCACTCATTGTTCAAAGCAAGTAAGGATATACAAGGCAGTGCTAAAATCAAATCAATAGACAAACTACCATAATTTTGTCTTACTTTCACCATGCCTTTAGTTGTGTTTTACATTATCAGTTTAATTGCAAACAGGCAGGATGGCACACCAAAATTCTACAGTGCATTTTGAGGCCAAGGAGGACGTTTCCAAAGTAGGATGATCCCTTTTCATAAAAGCTGTAATGAATATATTGGCAATAAAACCACTGCCGCAAAGTTCAAAATCATCTGTGACAGTTTCAGAAGATGGTTGCTCTACTTTTTTGTATTTCATTCATAATACTGACAAGAAGTTTGCTTTAATATATTATTGCAAGTATGAGAAGAGATGTAATGGTTTTAATCCTATGAAATTCATTTTATGAAGCTAGGTATTTTTATCACATTAATGAAATCATTATTTACGTATTTCTTGAAAAAGAAGATAGGGAGGTATATAATATGGACAGTCACCTTAAGAGCAAATTTCTATGTTGGGCCACCAACCTCGATTTAACATCCCGTCTGTAAGTTCTATTTCTTAACAATAAAGGTGAAGATGAGAATAGAATTAAAGAAGAGTTGGAAAAGCAAATGAGATATTTTAAATGTGAATAAAGATATTTTTCCAGTTTGAAATTTATAATTAAATGTGCAGTTTTTTCCTGATTTTTAAAAAATATTTTATTAAATACAAAGAGGGGACTATTTATTTCAAGTTATAAGTTTTATCATTTGTTTTATAGAGTAGATTTATCAAAGACAAGGTTGGAAGCAATTTTCTAGTAGTTAAATTATACTTCATCTTTATGGAACATAATTATAGACATTTAGATATATAAGGATAGTTTCTGGTCCAAATTACTATACCATTTTTAATAAAATATGGCTTAGAGGGGTAACATGGCATAATTGTAATCACAAGACTAGTTATTAAAAAACTGATGATAAAAACAGATAAATTTTTAATTTGTTTAAGAATTATTCTGTGTCAAATACTGTTATAGGTTTTTGGGATACAAAAAAACACATGACTCCATTGACTGAGTTACTTCAGGTCGTACTTTCTTAATGTCTAGTAAAATATTAAATAAATATATGATCAAATAATAAAACAAAATGAATACAAAAACAAAATAAAAGACAACCAACCAGATAAGTACCAGGAGAAGTGGCATTAAGTTAGCACATAGAATGGGTACCTATCTGAAACTATGGGATTGAGGAAGGATACAACAAAGGTTTCCTGAAGCAGATGACCCCCAGTACTGGGGCATGAATAAGAAGACTGCATTATCCTAGAAATCAAAGAAAATTAGTTTCAAGGAGAAAAAATTTTCTTTGAAGTTCAGAAGGTAAGAGGATCCTGCCTTTGGTATTACCTACATTACATAACAGCAGGGGTCTTTGTGTGTTTTATTCATGATGTATCATAGTCTCCGGGACCATAATAGGCACAGGGGACATATTTGTTGATTGAATAAATAATTTATGAAAGAGGAATGTAAGCAGGAGTCAAACAATGAAGGGGTTTCTATGCAATGATGACACTTCTGTAATTTATTATGAAAACAATGGGAAGTCACTGAAGGAATTGAAAAACAAGAATGGTAAGCTCAGGTTGGTAGTTTTGGAAAATTATTTTAACAGCTGGGCAGAAAATGGAATCAACAATTAAAATGAAATAGAATAAAATGAAATGAGATGAAAATTAAATAAAGAATAAAATAAAAAGAAAATAAATACTAATTAGGATGCTATTAACATACTGAAGAACGCGATAGATAGTGGCAGTAGAATTGGAGATTAGTAAAAAAAAATCACCAGATCCCCATAAAGTAGAGCCTAAATGATTTGCATTTGAGTGTATGTGGTGAGCTGGGGAAGAGATAGAAGGTTGATTTGTGGCTTGAGAAAGTAGGTGATTAATGCTGTCATTAATGAAACGGATGTGATAGGAAGAATAACCATTTTGGCAGAAAGACTGTGTATTATGTCTAGGACATGCTAAGTTTGAGAGTCTCTTTAGATACCCACATGAGAATGTCCTCGTAGACAGCTGCATATAATCATCTCTATCTCAGGAGAAATAACAGATTGGATATTTAGATTTGATGATATTAGTCTATCAATGGTTGTTGAAACCATGGGAATGGACGATGTAGGGCTATTGCAACTTTCATCCCACCCTCCCAGCATTTCTTCTTCTTCCATTGGTAGGAAACACTCCTGCCTACAATTCAAGTTGCCAGCACACATCTCTCCCTAGCTCCTCACTGTTCAGAACCCCGGATCTCCATTAGTCCCTGTTTAGTGTTAGGGGGAGTTGTAGTACTTACAGACTAGAATCCATAGAGGATGTTCTTCACTCTCCTGATGCTGGCCAAGACAGTCACACAGGCCTAAGCCATATAGTTTAGCATAAAAACTCCTGCTTGAGTATTCACTAGGAGCTTGTGAAGATGCTAATAAATCAACACTGTAGTTACTATTATACTATCTAATATCTATACCTCACATAGGTCAAGTCACCTTCAAAGATCATAGGAGAGAAGTAAGAACACCACCAAAAACCTTACCCTAACTCCCTAACTGATGAAAGTCATCAATGAGAAAATATAGAACAGAAACATTGCATAGTGGATACAAATTCTGAGTTTTGATTCCAAGAAACAGAAAGAGAAGGGGCGACAGATTTTGGAATGCTTAGAGCAATAGGCTCATCAATCCTTTCCCACCTGACACACAACCTCACTAATGCTATTTGCCTCAAGACCATCAAGGCAAATAAACTCACGATGTTTATCCTTTCTTATGATAGGTACCACAGAAAACTCAGATTTTTCCAGGCCACTTAACATCACTTAAAATCTAAAATGGCTTATATCCATCATCTTTTTTGATCGTAAGTCACACCTCTATTGGCGCCTAAAGTATGTCCATTGTCAGTCATCAGCAAAATCATCTATATCTTCAATCTCTTCCCAGAGCATGTGCTCACCTTCTTGTTCTAACTTCAATCTAACTTTCCCTTGGGGATTAGAAAAATTAAGTAAATTATGTTTGTGCACATAGCAAATAAAGGTTGAATTTTGCTTTCAGACCCAAGCTTGCTGCTTCCAGAGTGAGCCTACGACCATGCCTTACCGCCTCTTTCCTCAGGGATCATTACCCAACTCTCCAACACCATTTACTCTACCATACGTTAATAGCCTTTAAAAAAACAAAGATAAGAAAATCTAAAACTCTTCCTACTCAAGCTTTATTCCAAAATACCACTCTGTCTTGGTCTTCCTTCTTCCTCTATAACCACCACAAGAATCTCAAATGTGTTATGTTTAAAACTAGGTTTCTCAGATTCCCCATCATCCTGTTTTTCTTTTATAAAGATTGGGACCTGAGCTAACAACTGTTGCCAATCTTCTTTTGTTTTTTTCTGTTTTTTTCTCCCCAAATCCCCCCAGCACAGAGCTGTGTGTTTTTAGTTGTAGGTTCCTCTAGTTGTGGCACATGAGACGCCATCTCAACGTGGCCTGACGAGTGGTGCCATGTCCACATCCAGGATCTGAACCAGCGAAACCCTGGGCCGCGGGAAGCAGAGCACGAACTTAACCACTCGGCCACAGGGCTGGCCCCTCCCACCATCTTGGTCTCAGTAATTCATCCCATGTAGTCGCTCAAGCAGAGGAATTATAAACAATTTGATTCTCCCTTCTCACTCATCTCTCCACATTAATTAAGTGGAGTCTACCTACAAAATGTTTCTTATAGCTGCACCTTATGTATTTACCCAAAGTCATTTTCTAAGTTTTGGCTCTCTGTCTTTCACACAAGTCTCTTGCAATACTTTTCCCATTCATCCTTCACATTGCCACAGTGAACCCAGTTTAAGCAATTCCTCAGATTCCATAGCGCTCTACTTTTTGCTACTGATATCCTCTGATATCAACCACATTCTCCTAGGCCACAGAGAGATTTCTATTTCTTTGAAGAAATAGTTGGAGATTCAACACCACTTTCATGAGAGACCACATTGCCGTAGTGCTCCACCTGCGTGTTCAGAGTACCCAGGAAGACAGCTGTTCTCATGGTCATGGAATAGCTCAATAGTGTCTGACCTCATGCTTTATACCATCCACATCTTAAAAGAATTCCAGAGGCTTCCCCGTCACTTGTGAAGCATGGAATGCCATGTGATATGCTTGGTGCCCACATGCATGCACTGCTCAACTGAGCAGGTTACACGATTGCCAGCTGGAGGTAGGCAGGGTGCTGCTGGCTCTTACCTTCTTGTTGATTGCCTTGTGCTCCCTGATGTGTGTTGTGGAGGCCTCTACTCCTGTCAAATGGGATCTAGCTTCCCCAGCAGCTGCCAGAAAGGACTGGATGACAACACTTGAAAGCGTATGGGAGTTAGCACCCAGCGGGTGAACTTTGAACAATAAGTTGCAGGAGACAGTAAGGAGTTGACTGATTAATTTTCTTTTTCTTTCTCCTCTCTGAGAACCTATATCAAGATTCAGTATTTTAATATATATTTTGACATAAAATTTAAGATTTTCTTTTTTTTCCCTAGATATAAATGTGGTCATATACTGACTAAGTCATGCTCAAGGACAGTTTCCAGGGGAGCTTCCCTCAGGAGTCCTTGCCAGGATGATAGCAGAATCAAAAGCAAACTCTGAAAACTGATGCTCAGGAAAAGTAAATACGCAATATATTATACTCCAAGAAATATAAGCATAAAAAATTAATGTCTAGATGCTATAGTTGTAGGTCAGCATCACACAATGGGATATATACATATATCTATCTATATATATATAAATTATATATGGATATATGTATCGATATCATCTCAGAAAAGTGTCTCAAAAGACATTATTTCATAGATATGTTACTAATCCATTTCATAGAGTTGCCATATATTGCATCTTTAGATTCTCTGTGTTTATACCACGGGGAAAGACAGCCCTGAGCATCATGAATTTTTACTGAAAAATAATTATTTGCAGATGCTGTATGTCAGATACTATTTCAAAATATAAATGCCTGAATAAGTCAGTTTAAGGAGAAAATCAATATAGATGACCAAGGTTGTATGCTTTATTTGAGACATCAAAAGTTATCCTTGAGATGTTTCTATGCAAATATGTTTCACTTGATTTTATCTTCTCTGTGTTCCAAGATCATACCACAGTTTATCACGCTAACTTGCAATTTTGCTGTTGGAGGGGTACATAGCCAGAATAATTACATTTCATAGATGATTGAATATAAAATAGTAACCTTTTCACATTAAGTGAATGTATTAAAATTGAATACTGTATGATGAAATGTGCACCAAATCCACTTCAGAGAAAATTTTGAACTCACAGGCAAATCAAAGATGAGAAGAAAAAACTTAATCCCAGAGCTACCTTTAGTGGAGAGGTGCCAGATGTATGGCAGTTCTTTATAATGCAAAAGGTGGAACTGGCAGTTATCCAGTGATTTGGGGGCAAAATCGACAATAATTTACATAAATACATTCAGGTAGCGGAGATGAAGTTATTTGCTTTGAAGAAAGTTTTCATTTCTAAAAAGGCACTGAAGTTTCCTAAGAGGTAAAGAGGACAAAGTGCCAGCCAGAAAGAAAAACTAGCTGTATTAGAAGGCAGAGGAGGAAAAAAAAAAGTACCAGGCGACGGGAAGTTAAGTTTTATTAAGCTCTGCTATCCTTCTCTTTAACTGAAGATATCCTTCAGCAACGTGAGAATACAGCTTATTATCATCCTCCTATATCTCTGTGTACTCCTTATCAGACTGCTGATTAAATATTGTAGCTTTAATTTACAGAGAAAAGTCACAAATCTGCTGGACTGCATCTTCAATTGAATGGCCATCTGTTGTAACCTGGAGATCTGCTGTCATTCTAAACTCAACATAATTGAGAACAAACTCATGATTATTTTCTCATAAATTCTCTTCCAGATTTTGTTATTTCTGTCATTAGGCACTACTTTTCTTCTATTTATCTAATTTGGAAAAATCTGAAATATTCACGACACACCATTTAATGCTCCCCCCAATTTAATTAATAAAAGATGTTGATATTAGTCCAGTCTTATGCCACTTGCACCCATCCACTTCCTTTTTCCCGTTCTTGCTGCTGCAGTCCTATTTATTATGAGCACAGCTTCATATCCAGGCTATTGAATCACATCCGGAAAAACATGCTAATATTGTTGTCACATAAGTTCTGCAGTTAAAGAGACGCACTACAAAAAAGTAGTTGCAGCATTTAACAATTTTACAGACCTGAGAAAGTTCCTTAACACCTCAAATTACAGTATGCTTTTCTACAAAATAAATTCAAGATAAAATAACGAATTCTCCAGTGTCCTGAGTTTAAACACTGCCTTCACGGAAAGCCACATTGCCAAGGTGCTCTGCCTGCTTGTCTGGCAGCATAATATCCTTTTTATAATAAGTTTTAAATCACCCTTTGAAATTTTCAAATGTATTTTCTTTTTAATCCTAATATTGGAATAAAGATTTGGGGGGGAGGGGGTGAAGCAATGAGACTTACTGCTGTGTCTTTTACTAGAGAAGAAAGAGGTTTATCCCCTGCCTGTTTTCTGGAACTTAGTCTGTTTTTACTAGGCAACATTGCTGGGGTCTTCCTTAAAGACACTTGCCTCAGTCCCAGGGCTTTTTGTTTGTTTTGTTTTAGGTTTGTTTGCCTTTATTAAATTGCTTGGCCTGTGTCTTGTTCTTATATCCCAAAAGTACCTGGAACTTAGCCAGGAACTTGTTAAACAGAAAAGCCAAAACTTTTCAGGCAGAAAACAAATAATTGTTTATTTAAAATATTTTAATGTAGACATTATTTAACACTGAATTCTGACTATCAAATTTTCAAAGACTAATTCATCACATTTATTTCCCCCACACTTTCTCTCACTTCCTCTCGCTATGCCAATAACATCACTCCATCGCTCCAGAAAAGTGTCTTAAATCATTTCACAGATATCACCACTATGCTTATCTGTAGATATCTATATCAATAGGTATGTATACATACAAAAAATATTTGGAAGACAATTCCCCATACCCTGCGATCTTTGAACAGAATTTTTTTTTAATTGCAATAACATTGGATAACATTATATAGCTTTCAGATGCACATCGTAATATATTTCGAATTCTGTGTAGATTACATCATATTCACCACCCAAAAACTAATTATAGCCCATCCCCTCACATGTGAGCCTAATAACCCTTTTTGCCCTCCCCCCCTTCCCCCATGGTAACCAGCAATGCAATCTCCAATGCTATGTGTGTGTTTGTCATCGTTTCTATCTTTTACTTTGAGTGAGATCATACAGCATTTGACTTTCTCCCTCTGACTTATTTCACTCAGCATGATACCCTCAAGGACCATCCATGTTGTCACAAATGGCTGGATTTCATCATTTCTTATGGTTGAGTAGTATTCCATTGTGTATAAATACCACATTTTCTTTATCCATTTGTCCTTTGATGGGCACCTAGGTTGCTTCCATGTCTTGGCCATTGTGTATAATGCTGCAATGAACATAGGGGTGCATGCATCTTTATGCCTTTGCGTTTGCAAGTTCTTTGCATAAATACCCAGCAGTGGAATGGCTGGATCATATGGTAGATCTATTCTTAATTTTCTGAGGATACTCCATACTGCTTTTCCATAGTGGCTACACCAGTTTGCACTCCCACCAGCAGTGTACGAGAGTTCCCTTCTCTCCACATCCTCTCTAACACTTGCTGTTTCCTGTCTTGTTAATTATAGCCATTGTACCCGGAGTGAGGTTATACCTCACTGTAGTTTTGATTTGCATTTCCCTGATAGTTAATGATGTTGAGCATCTTTTCATGTGCCTATTGGCCATTCAAGAAACATATATTTGTTATTCTTCAAGTGCTATTTTTAAGGTTAGAAAATATTTTTATTTATAACAGAATTCCTTACAAAGTAAAACAAAGCTGCACACAGATGTGCGTATACAAATTTCAGCATCAAGTCAATGTTTCTTGTTGGACAAAAATTCTTTATTTAAAAATACAATTATTCATCTTCCTCATTAGCCCTTCACAGTCAAGAATTTAGACAATGGCACAATTAAATTTGGCCAATCAAATAAACTGTTCCTGGGGAGGAGTCTTTGGTCAATCAAATATTGATGAGACGGAAATCATTGGATATTATCTTTAGGGTATGACCTCTAAGAGTTTATCAACAATGCTTGGAAAGTTTCACTTTATATTGAGAAGATTAATAGACGTGTTCGTGGCAAAAGAAGGGATTAAAAAGTTTTGGGAAGACTAGATACAGCGAAGACTTTTAAATAGAGGAGTAAAATATAGAATGGCTGAGGCGCAGACAATCGTTTT